>NC_057809.1:74520161-74875550 GCF_018294505.1 Triticum aestivum
CAGAGGAGGATACCACCCTATCATACCACATCATAACTATCTCAATAGCATGTTGGCACGCAAGGTAAACCATTATAACTCATAGCTAATCAGGCATGGCACAAGAAACTATGATCTCTAGTTGTCATTGCAAACATGTTTATTCATAATAGGCTGAATCAGGAACGATGAACTAAATCATATTTACAAAAAAAGAGGTCGAGTTCATACCAGCTTTTCTCATCTCAGTCAGTCCATCATATAACATCATAATTGCCTTTCACTTGCACGATCGAATGATGTGAATAATAATAATAGTGCACGTGCATTGGACTAAGCTGGAATCTGCAAGCATCCAATAAACAGGAGAAGACAAGGCAATATGGGCTCTTTTGTCAGATAAACATAACGCATATAAAATCCACTTCAACAATTTAATTATGGTCTTCTCCTATCGACCCCGAAAGAAAAGAAAAGAAATGAAACTATTTACACGGGAAAGCTCCCAACAAGCAAAAGAAGAACAGGAAATCTTTTTGGGTTTTCTTTTTAATTACTACTACAAGCATGGAAAATAAACTAATTAAAAGCTACAACTAATTTTTTGGTTTTTCTTAAGGTTTATTAAACACACAAGAAGAAAGCAGAAAAAGGAAAATAAACTAGCATGGAGGATACAATGAAAAAGTATGAGCACCGACATCTAGCAATGAGTGTGTGAACATAAATGTAATGTCGGTGGGAAATACGTACTCCCCCAAGCTTAGGCTTTTGGCCTAAGTTGGTCTATGGCCACGGCTGGCCTGGCGGATATCCATAATAGTAGTCGGGGTCGTACTGAGAAGAAGAAGAGGAAGACTCCGATTGCCATTGGCTGACAATCATCTCCGGATCCCACTGGTAATTAGACTGTCGTGAAGGATCAACTTGTGGTTCTGGCTCTGGCTCCTCAGCTGGTGCAGGGTTCCGGTAGGAGTGAATAGCCTTCAACGGAACAAGGTACGTGCCTGAAGATAAATCAAACAAAGAAGGAGCATGCAGGGTAATAGTCTCAGGATGATGTTTGTTAAAGAACAATTGATATTTAAGCTCTCCTTCCCTATTCTTAACAATAAAATCATGTGCCACCATACTTTTATAATCTAGATAAACACGAAGCAGCACTTTTTCTTCCTTCTCAAATGGCTAACAGGTATGTTAAAATGTGCAGCTAGGCGTGAAGCATAGATGCCTCCAAAGATGGGGCCCTTTGTACGGTTCACACTTAACTGTTTGGCAATAATGCCGCCCATACTAACAGAGTTATCACCATATAAACCATGGAGAAAAATAATAATATTAGGGATACTAAGGTTTCCACAGTTTCCGTGACCAATTAAGCAACGACTAGCAAATAATGCAAAATAACGTAAAACAGGAAAATGTATGCTAGTGATTCATGCATCGGAAACCTTCCTTGTTTCCCCTACAGTGATAGTATCAATAAAGCCCTCCACATCATCGCGATGTGGTTCTTCTGTCTTGCCCTCAAAAGGGACTAAACAAACCCGACAAAAATCATAAAGTGACATCTCCTTATGCTCATCAAATAAATAAAACTCCACTGTAGGTGGTGAGCTCCTAGAATGGAAATGAAAGTTTTGCACAAAGATATTTGTGAGTAAGAGATACTGATCGCATTGGTCGTGGAGGAAAGCGGTAAGGTCTGCATTCTTAGCCAATTCATGAAAATCTTCATAAATCCCGGCTGCTCTCAAGAAATCCTCGGAAGGGCATTCACACGCCCAAACTTCCGCGGTGCGAGGCAGATTATACTTAGGCTTCGATGCCTTTTCCTTCGAGCTTTGGCTCGATGAGCCCCTCAAAAGTCTCCTCATCATTTTCTGAAAAATTCTGAAATTTTTAGTAACTTCAAAATAAAGGTAAACCAAACTCAATAATATTGGTAGCAACTACTCTTACAAGTGCCTAGGGCCTATATCATGCATCAAAACTACTTGGAACCATATAAATTTGACATGCAAGCTCAAGAACAGGGTCACCTAAGCAGCAAAAATATGCAATGAATAAAGCACCAGAACAAAAACTAATTGGACCAATGGAGGAGTCACATACCAAGGAACAATCTCCCCTAGCAGTTTTGTGAGAGGTGCTTTGAGCAAGGAGATCGAAAATGGCAGCAAAGTGAGCTAGAACTCGTGCTTGAGCTGGATATTCGTGTTTGGGGGAGGAAGAAGGAGTGTATGGGTGAAAGGATAAGTGGAGGAGGGCCACCATGGGCCCATGGGGCAGGGGGCGCGCCCAGGGGAATAGGGCGCGCCCTCCACCCTCGTGGGCAGGTGGTTGACCCCCCTGTTGTGTTCTCAGTGCCAAATATTCTCAAATATTCTGAAAAAAAATCATATTTAAATTTTAGGGCATTTGGAGAACTTTTATTTTCGAGGTATTTTTATATTGCATGGATAATCAGATAACAGACAGAAAAATATTTATTTTTATTTTATTTAATAAATAACATAAAGTAAAAGTGGGGTACAGAAGGTTGTGCCTTCTAGTTTCATCCATCTCATGATCATCAAAAGGAATCCACTAACAAGGTTGATCAAGTCTTGTTAACGAACCCATTCCGAATAACATGGAACCGGAGAAATTTCGAATAACACTATGTTACCTCAATGGGGATATGCACATCCCCAATAATAATAATATCATATTTCTTCTTGACAGTAGGAAGAGGAAATTCAAAACCTCCAAATATAATCGATGGCATTTTTCCAATAGAGTTGATACTATGGACTTGAGGTTGTTTCCTCGGAAAGTGTACCGTATGCTCATTACCATTAACATGAAAAGTGACATTGCATTTAGTGCAATCAATAACAGCCCCTGCAGTATTCAAAAACGGTCTTCCAAGAATAATAGACATACTATCGTCCTCGGGAATATCAAGAATAACAAAGTCTGTTAAAATAGTAATGTTTGCAACTACAACAGGCACATCCTCACAAATACCGACAGGTATAGTAGTTGATTTATCAGCCATTTGCAAAGATATTTCAGTAGGTGTCAACTTATTTAAATCAAGTCTACGATATAAAGAGAGAGGCATAACACTAACACTGGTTCCAAGATCACATAAAGCAGTTTTAACATAGTTTCTTTTCATGGAGCATGGTATAGTGGGTACTCCTGGATCTCCAAGTTTCTTTGGTATTCCACCCTTAAAAGTATAATTAGCAAGCATGGTGGAAATTTTAGCTTGCGGTATCTTTTTTATTTGTAACAATTTATTTCATATACTTAGCATAAGGATTCATTTTGAGCATATCAGTTAATCGCATACGCAGAAAGATAGGTCTAATCATTTCAGCAAAGCGCTCAAAATCCTCATCATCCTTTTTCTTGGATGGTTTGGGAGGAAAAGGCATGGGTTTCTGAACCCATGGTTCTCTTTCTTTACCATGTTTCCTAGCAACAAAGTCTTTCTTATCATAACGTTGATTCTTTGATTGTGGGTTATCAAGATCAACATCAGGTTTAATTTCTATGTCATTATCATTACTAGTTGGAGCATCATTATGAACATTATCATTAAAATTATCACTAGTTTCAGGTTCATTACCAGATTGAGTTTCAGCATCTGAAATAGAAATATCATTTGGATTCTCAAGTGTTTCAACAATAGGATCACTAGAAGCATGCAAAGTCCTATCATTTTTCTTTTTCTTCTTTTTAGAAGAACTAGGTACATCTATGTTATTTCTCTAAGAATCTTGCTCAATTCTCTTAGGGTGGCCTTCAGGATACAAAGGTTCCTGAGTCATTCTACCAGTTCTATTAGCCACTCTAACAGCATTAGCATTACCTTTACTATTCAATTCATTGAGCAAATCATTTTGAGCTTTAAGTACTTGTTCTACTTGAGTGGTAACCATAGAAGCATGTTTACTAATAAGTTTAAGTTCACCTTTGACATTAGCCATATAATCACCCAAGTGTTCAAGCATATTTGAATTGTATTTCAATTGTCTACCAAAATAAGCATTGAAATCTTCTTGCTTAGCCATAAATTTATCAAACTCATCTAAGCATGGGCTAGCAAATTTAGTAAATGGGATTTCAGCTTTATCATATCTATAGAGAGAATTTACCTTTACTACCTGTGTCGGGTTATCAAGACCATGAGTTTCTTCAATAGGCGGTAAATTAAGACCATGTATTTCTTCAATAGGAGGTAAATTCTTAACATCTTCAGCTTTAATACCTTTTTCTTTCATAGATTTCTTTGCCTCTTGCATATCTTCAGGACTGAGAAATAGAATACCCCTCTTCTTCGGAGTTGGTTTAGGAATAGGCTCAGGAATTGGCTCCGGAGGTGTCCAATTTCATTTTCAACATATTATTCAATAGAATTTCAGCTTCATCCGGTGTTCTTTCCCTGAAAACAGAACCAACACAACTATCCAGGTAATCTCTGGAGGCATCGGTTAGTCCATTATGAAAGATATCAAGTATTTCATTTTTCTTAAGAGGATGATCAGGCAAAGCATTAAGTAATTGGAGAAGCCTCCCCCAAGCTTGTGGGAGACTCTCTTCTTCAATTTGCACAAAATTATATATATATCCCTTAAAGCAGCTTGTTTCTTATGAGCAGGGAAATATTTAGCAGAGAAGTAATAAATCATATCCTGGGGACAACGCACACAACCAGGATCAAGAGAATTAAACCATTTCTTAGCATCACCTTTTAATGAGAACGGAAATATTTTAAGGATATAAAAGTAACGGGTTCTCTCATCTTTAGTGAACAGGGTGGCTATATCATTCAATTTAGTAAGATGTTTCACAACAGTTTCAGATTCATAACCATGAAAAGGATCAGATTCAACCAAAGTAATTATATCAGGATCAACAGAGAATTCATAATCCTTATCAGTAACAAAGATAGGTGAAGTAGCAAAAGCAGGGTCAGGTTTCATTCTAGCATTTATAGATTGCTTACTCCATTTAGCTAATAACCTTTTGAGTTCATTTCTATTTTTGCAAGCTAAAATAGCTAAAGAAGCTTCTTGATCAAAAACATAACCCTTGGGAATAACAAGTGATTCTTCATCATCACTTTCATCAGTATCATCAGATTCAATATTTTCAATCTCTCTAGCCCTAGCAAGTTGTTCATCAAGAAAATCACTAAGTGGCACAGTAGTATTAGGCATAGAGGTAGTTTCATCATAAGTATCATGCATAGCAGAAGTGGCATCATCAATAACATGCGACATATCAGAATGAATAGCAGAAGCAGGTGTAGGTGTCGCAAGCTTACTCATAACAGAAGGTGAATCAAGTGCAGAGCTAGATGGCAGTTCCTTACCTCCCCCCTTAGTTGAGGGATAGATCTTCGTTTTTGGATCTCTCAAGTTCTTCATAATGATAAGCAGATATATATCCCAAGTGACTCAAAGAATAGAGCTATGCTCCCCGGCAACAGCGCTAGAAAATAGTCTTGATAACTCACAAGTATAGGGGATCGCAACAGTTTTCGAGGGTAGAATATTCAACCCAAATTTATTGATTCGACACAAGGGGAGCCAAAGAATATTCTCAAGTATTAGCAGCTGAGTTGTCAATTCAACCACACCTAGAAACTTAATATCTGCAGCAAAGTGTTTAGTAGCAAGGCAATATGATAGTAGTGATAACGATAGAAAAAGGTAACAGTAGTAAAAGTAATGTTTTTGGTATTTGGTAGTGATGATAGCAATAGCAACAGAAAAGTAGATAAGCGAAGAACAATATATGAAAAGCTCGCAGGCAATGGATCAGTGATAGAGAATTATGCCGGATGCGGTTCATCATGTAACAGTCATAACCTAGGGTGACACAGAACTAGCTCCAGTTCATTGATATAATGTAGGCATGTATTCCGAATATAGTCATACGTGCTTATGGAAAAGAACTTGCATGACATCTTTTGTCCTACCCTCCCGTGGTAGTGGGGTCCTTATGGAAACTAAGGGATATTAAGGCCTCCTTTTAATAGAGAACCGGAAAAAAGCATTAACACATAGTGAATACATGAACTCCTCAAACTACGGTCATCACCGATAAGTATCCCGATTATTGTCACTTCGGGGTTAACGGATCATAACACATAATAGGTGACTATAGAGTTTCAAGATAGGATCAAGAACACTCATATATTGATGAAAACATAATAGGTTCAGATATGAAATCATGGCACTCGGGCCCTAGTGACAAGCATTAAGCATAGCAAAGTCATAGCAACATCAATCTCAGAACATAGTGGACACTAGGGATCAAACCCTAACAAAACTAACTCGATTACATGATAGATCCCATCCAACCCATCACCGTCCAACAAGCCTACGATGGAATTACTCACGCACGGCGGTGAGCATCATGAAATTGGTGATGGAGGATGGTTGATGATGATGATGGCGACGGATTCCCCTCTCCGGAGCCCCGTACGGACTCCGGATCAGCCCCCCCCCCCCCGAGAGGTTTTAGGGCTTGGCGGCGGCTCCTTATCGTAAAACGTGATGATTTCTTCTCTCTGATTTTTTCTCCCCGAAACACAATATATGGAGTTGGAGTTGGAGTCGGAGAGGCAACAGGGGGCCCACGAGGTAGGGGGCGCGCCCCCCACCCTCGTGGAGAGGTGGTGGCCCCTCTGGCCTTCATCTTTTGCATGTATTTTTCTTATTTTATGAAAAGTGGCTCCGTGAAGTTTCAGGTCATTTTGAGAACGTTTGTTTCTGCACATAAATAACACCATGGTAATTCTGCTGAAAACAGCGTCAGTCCGGATTAGTTCCATTCAAATCATGCAAGTTAGAGTCCAAAATAAGGGCAAAAGTGTTTGGAAAAGTAGATACGACGGAGACGTATTAATGAGAAATATTTCTTCTACTACAGGAATTGGTAGCTATCAACACCTGAGTATATATAGACGGAAGAGAAAGGAGATATGGGGTGCTATAACTTGCACAATAGTAGCAATACACGTTAATATTAGGGAGAAAATTAATACCTCGTTTATATTAGGAAGGATATCAATTGCGTGTAAATTGCATATTCATATTAGGAAGGATATCAATTGCATGTAAATTGCATATTCATATTCGACAGGATATATGTTACTTATGTGACTAGCACAAATATTGATAGTACGATATTAATTGCATGCTAAACATGTTGAGCGCTCGACATTGGAACAATTTAAGTCGTTGAATTGACATGGTTTGATGACCGAGATTAATTGAATCTGTCCCTTTGGGTCTTTTTATATTGGTTTAATAGATGTGTTGGTTAATCTATACCTACTAATAAAGAAATCAGTGACTTTGCCTATCCGTCACACATTTTTAAAGAAAAACACCTCTGTTTTCTGGATATTAACCTGCCATTCACCTCTAAGTGAGAGAAACGAACAATATTTTACAGTTTTACATGAAACCTCCTCCTTTTTTGATAAATAACTTGCACTCCACCATTAAGTGAGAGAAAACAAAGTGTTTTTTCCGTTTTATTAGAAAAAACCCTTCCTTTTTGTAATTAACCTGCAGTCCATCTACAACAAATAGTACTTTTAAAAAATACATATATCTTTTAAATGGTAGCTCCAATTTAAACATATTATATATGAAATTTGATTAGAAAAATGTGTAGAATATTAACATGATGTTATTTTACCTATTGTTTAAAAAAATACTATTTAGGATGCAACCTTAATCAATAGTGCATGATCCATCTCTTTCGTACCGACACCAACCCCGATTGTAAATGAACACCTCAGCAAAGCCAAATTGAAGATGAAAGAAACCATCAATAACCATGCATGCATGCCTCGGCATTTGGCAAAGCTTCGTTGGAAAAAAGAAGATTTCTCATCTTAAGCCGAGAGAGAAACAGAGACATGGGGAAGATCTATTGGGATCTTGAGTCATGGTCATTTGGGTAGGGTTGTGCGGTATTTTCTTCTTTTGTTGCAATGCATGAATTTTTTCTATAATGTTAATAACCAAACCGTGGATTGATGTGGGAATTGTTTCTAGTATATTTTCACATAGATTTGTATGAGTGTAAGTATTTGGCTATTTTAAGGCGTATTTGGCTTAATAATATTGTTGGGGAACGTAGTAATTTCAAAAAATTTCCTACGCACACGCAAGATCATGTGATGCATAGCAACGAGAGGGGAGAGTGTTGTCTACGTACCCACGCAGACCGACTGCAGAAGCGTTGACGCAACATAGAGGAAGTAGTCGTACGTCTTCACGATCCAACCGATCAAGTACCGAAACTACGGCACCTCCGAGTTCGAGCACACGTTCAGCTCGATGACGATCCCCAGACTCCGATCCAGCAAAGTGTCGGGGAAGAGTTCCGTCAGCACGACGGCGTGGTGACGATCTTGATGCTCTACAGCAGCAGGGCTTCGCCTAAACTCCGCTACAGTATTATCAAGGAATATGGTGGCTGGGGGCACCACACACGGTTAAGGAATAGATCACGTGGATCAACTTGTGTGTTTCTGGGGTGCCTCTGCCTCAGTATATAAAGGACTAGAGGGGGGAGGCTGGCCGGCCAAGCTTGGCGCGCCAGGAGAGTCCTACTCCCTCTGGGAGTAGGATCCCCCCCCCCCAATCCTAGATGGAATAGGATTCGCGGAGGGGGAAAAGAGAGAGAGGGGTCCGGCCACCTCTCCTAGTCCTAATAGGACTAGGGGAAGGGGGAGGCGCGCAGCCCATGTAGGGCTGCCTCTTCTCTTTTCCACTAAGGCCCATCATGGCCCATTTAGCTCCCGGGGGGTTCCGGTAACCTTCCCGGTACTCCGGTAAAATCCCGATTTCACCCGGAACACTTCCGATATCCAAACATAGGCTTCCAATATATCAATCTTTATGTCTCGACCATTTCGAGACTCCTTGTCATGTCCGTGATCACATCCGGGACTCCGAACAACCTTCGGTACATCAAAATGCATAAACTCATAATATAACTGTCATTGTAACCTTAAGCGTGCGGACCCTACGGGTTCGAGAACAATGTAGACATGACCGAGACACGTCTCCGGTCAATAACCAATAGCGGGACCTGGATGCCCATATTGGCTCCTACATATTCTACGAAGATCTTTATTGGTCAGACCGCATAACAATATACGTTGTTCCCTTTGTCATCGGTATGTTACTTGCCCGAGATTCGATCGTCGGTATTCCAATACCTAGTTCAATCTCGTTACCGGCAAGTCTCTTTACTCGTTCCGTAATACATCATCTCGCAACTACCTTATTAGTTGCAATGCTTGCAAGGCTTATGTGATGTGCATTACTGAGAGGGCCCAGAGATACCTCTCCGACAATCGGAGTGACAAATCCTAATCTCGAAATACGCCAACCCAACATCTACCTTTGGAGACACCTGTAATGCTCCTTTATAATCACCCAGTTACGTTGTGACGTTTGGTAGCACCCAAAGTGTTCCTCCGGCAAACGGGAGTTGCATAATCTCATAGTCATAGGAACATGTATATGTCATGAAGAAAGCAATAGCAACATACTAAACGATCGGGTGCTAAGCTAATGGAATGGGTCATGTCAATCAGATCATTCAACAAATGATGTGACCTCGTTAATCAAATAACAACACTTTGTTCATGGTTAGGAAACATAACCATCTTTGATTAACGAGCTAGACAAGTAGAGGCATACTAGTGACAATAAGTTTGTCTATGTATTCACACATGTATTATGTTTCCGGTTAATACAATTCTAGCATGAATAATAAACATTTATCATGATATAAGGAAATAAATAATAACTTTATTATTGCCTCTAGGGAATATTTCCTTCAGTCTCCCACTTGCACTAGAGTCAATAATCTAGTTCACATCGCCATGTGATTTAACAGCAATAGTTCACATCACCATGTGATTAACACCCATAGTTCACATCGATATGTGATCAACACCCAAAGGGTTTACTAGAGTCAGTAATCTAGTTCACATCGCTATGTGATTAACACCCAAAGAGTACTAAGGTGTGATCATGTTTTGCTTGTGAGATAATTTTAGTCAACGGGTCTGTCACATTCAGATCCGTAAGTATTTTGCAAATTTCTATGTCTACAATGTTCTGCACGGAGCTACTCTAGCTAATTGCTCCCACATTCAATATGTATCTAGACCGAGACTTAGAGTCATCTAGATTAGTGTCAAAACTTGCATCGACGTAACCCTTTACGACGAACCTTTTGTCACTTCCATAATCGAGAAACATATCCTTATTCCACTAAGGATAATTTTGACCGCTGTCCAGTGATCTACTCCTAGATCAATATTGTACTCCCTTGCCAAACTCAGTGGTAGGGTATACAATAGATCTGGTACACAGCAGTGACATACTTTGTAGAACCTATGGCTGAGGCATAGGGAATGACTTTCATTCTCTTTCTATCTTCTGCCGTGGTCGGGCTTTGAGTCTTACTCAACTTCACACCTTGTAACACAGGCAAGAACTCTTTCTTTGACTGCTCCATTTTGAACTACTTCAAAATCTTGTCATGGTTTGTACTTATTGAAAAAACTTATCAAGCGTCTTGATCTATCTCTATAGATCTTGATTCTCAATATATAAGCAGCTTCACCGAGGTCTTTCTTTGAAAAAATCCTTTCAAACACTCCTTTATGCTTTGCAGAATAATTCTACATTATTTCCGATCAACAATATGTCATTCACATATACTTATCAGAAATGTTGTAGTGCTCCCACTCACTTTCTTGTAAATACAGGCTTCACCGCAAGTCTGTATAAAACTATATGCTTTGATCAACTTATCAAAGCGTATATTCCAACTCCGAGATGCTTGCACCAGTCCATAGATGGATCGCTGGAGATTGCATATTTTGTTAGCACCTTTAGGATTGAGAAAACCTTCTGGTTGCATCATATACAACTCTTCTTTAATAAATCCAATAAGGAATGCAGTTTTGTTTTTCCATTTGCCAGATTTCATAAAACGCGGCAATTGCTAACATGATTCGGACAGACTTAAGCATCGCTACGGGTGAGAAGGTCTCATCGTAGTCAACCACTTGAACTTGTCGAAAACCTTTTGCGACAAGTCGAGCTTTGTAGACAGTAACATTACCATCAGCGTCAGTCTTCTTCTTGAAGATCCATTTAATCTCAATGGCTTGCCGAACATCGGGCAAGTCAACCAAAGTCCATACTTTGTTCCCATACGTGGATCCTATCTCAGATTTCATGGCTTCAAGCCATTTTGCGGAATCTGGGCTCACCATGATCTAGTAGCATGACTTCCAGAATAGGGTTACCGTACCACTCTGGTGCGGATCTCACTCTGGTTTACCTACGAGGTTTGGTAGTAACTTGATCTGAAGTTACATGATCATCATCATTAGCTTCCTCACTAATTGGTGTAGTAGTCACAGGAACATAATTCTGTGATGAACTACTTTCCAATAAGGGAGAAGGTACAATTACCTTATCAAGTTTTCTACTTTCCTCCTACTCACTTCTTTCGAGAGAAACTCCTTCTCTAGAAAGATTCCGAATTTAGCAACAAAAGTCTTGCCTTCGGATCTGTGATAGAAGGTGTACCCAACAGTCTTCTTTGGGTATCCTATGAAGACACATTTCTCCGATTTGGGTTTGAGCTTATCAGGATGAAACTTTTTCACATAAGCATCGTTGCCCCAAACTTTAAGAAACAACAACTTTGGTTTCTTGCCAAACCACAGTTCAGATTGTGTCATCTCAATGGCCTTAGATGGTGCCCCTTTTTAATGTGAATGCAGTTGTCTCTAAAGCATGATCCCAAAATGATATTGGTAAATCGGTAAGAAATGTCATAGATTGTACTATATCCAATAAAGTACGGTTATGACGTTCAGACACACCATTATGCTGTGGTGTTCCAAGTGGCATGAGTTTGTGAAACTATTCCACATTGTTTTAATTGAAGACCAAACTCGTAACTCAAATATTCGTCTCCGCGATCAGATCGTAGAAACTTTTATTTTCTTGTCACGATGATTTTCCACTTCACTCTGAAATTCTTTGAACTTTTCAAATGTTTCAGACTTATGTTTCATCAAGTAGATATACCCATATCTGCTCAAATCATCTGTGAAGGTCAAAAAATAATGATACCCGCTGCAAGCCTTAATATTCATCAGACCACATGCATCAGTATGTATGATTCCAACAAATCTGTTGCTTGCTTCATTTTTCCGGAGAATGGCGGTTTAGTCATCTTGCCCATGAGGCATGGTTCGCAAGCATCAAGTGATTCATAATCAAGTGATTCCAAAAACCCATCAACATGGAGTTTCTTCATGCGCTTTACACCAATATGACTTAAACGGCAATGCCACAAATAAGTTGCACTATCATTATTAACTTTGCATCTTTTGGCTTCAATATTATGAATATGTGTATCACTACGATCGAGATCCAACAAACCATTTTGTTGGTGTGTATGACCATAGAAGGTTTTATTCATGTAAACAGAACAACAATTGTTCTCTAACTTAAATGAATAACCGTATTGCAATAAACATGATCAAATCATATTCATGCTCAACGCAAACACCAAATAACACTTATTTAGGTTCAACACTAATCCCGAAAGTATAGGGAGTGTGCAATGATGATCATATCAATCTTGGAACTATTTCCAACACTCATCGTCACTTCACCCTTAACTAGTTTCTGTTCATTCTGCAACTCCCGTTTTCGAGTTACTACTCTTAGCAACTGAACTAGTATCAAATACTGAGGGGTTGCTATAAACACTAGTAAAGTACACATCAATAATCATGTATATCAAATATACTTATGTTCACTTTGCCATCCTTCTTATCCGCCAATCACTTGGGGTAGTTCCGCTTCCAGCGATCAGTCCCTTTGCAGTAGAAGCACTTAGTCTCAGGCTTAGGTCCAGACTTGGGCTTCTTCACTTGAGCAGCAACTTGCTTGCCGTTCTTCTTGAAGTTCCCCTTCTTCCTTTTGCCCTTTTCTTGAAACTAGTGGTCTTGTCTACCATCAACACTTGATGTTTTTCTTGATTTCTACCTTCGTTGATTTTAGCATCACGAAGAGCTTGGGAATTACTTTTGTCATCCCTTGCATATTATAGTTCATCACGAAGTTCTACTAACTTGGTGATGGTGACTAGAGAATTCTGTCAATCACTATTTTATCTGGAAGATTAACTCCCACTTGATTCAAGCGATTGTAGTACCCAGACAATCTGAGCACATGCTCACTAGTTGAGCGATTATCCTCCATCTTTTTAGCTATAGAACTTGTTGGAGACTTCATATCTCTCAACTCGGGTATTTGCTTGAAATATTAACTTCAACTCCTGGAACATCTCATATGGTCCATGACGTTCAAAACGTCTTTGAAGTCCCAATTCTAAGCTGTTAAGCATGGTGCACTAAACTATCAATTAGTCATCATTGAGCTAGCAAAACGTTCATAACGTCTGCATCTGCTCCTGCAATAGGTCTGTCACCTAGTGGTGCATCAAGGACATAATTCTTCTGTGCAGCAATGAGGATAAACCTCAGATCACGGATCCAATCCGCATCGTTGCTACTAACATCTTTCAACACAATATTTCTCTAGGAACATATCAAAATAAACATATGAAAGCAACAACGCGAGCTATTGATCTACAACATAGATATGCTAATACTACCAGGACTAAGTTCATGATAAATTAAAGTTCAATTAATCATATTACTTAAGAACTCCCACTTAGATAGACATCCCTCTAATCCTCTAAGTGATCACGTGATCCAAATCAACTAAACCATGTCCGATCATCACGTGAGATGGAGCAGTTTCATTCGTGAACATCACTATGTTGATCATATCTACTATATGATTCACGCTCGACCTTTCGGTCTCCGTGTTCCGAGGCCATATCTGTATATGCTTGGCTCGTCAAGTATAACCTGAGTATTCCGCGTGTGCAACTGTTTTGCACCCGTTGTATTTAAACGTAGGGCCTATCACACCCGATCATCACGTGGTGTCTCAGCACGAAGAACTTTTGCAACAGTGCATACTCAGGGAGAACACTTCTTGATAATTAGTGAGAGATCATCTTAAAATGCTATCGTCAAACTAAGAAAAATAAGATGTATAAAAGATAAACATCATATGCAATCAAAATATGTGACATGATATGGCCATGATCATCTTGTGCCTTTGATCTCCATCTCCAAAGCATTGTCATGATCTCCATCGTCACCGGCATGACACCATGATCTCCATCATCTTGATCTATATCAATGTGTCTTCACATGGTCGTCTCGCCAACAATTGCTCTTGCAACTATTGCTATCGCATAGCGATAAAGTAAAGCAATTATTGGGCACTTGCATCTTATGCAATAGAGAGACAACCATAAGGATTTTGCCAGTTGCCGATAACTTCAACAAAACATGATCATCTCATACAACAACTTATATCTCATCACGTCTTGACCATATCACATCACAACATGCCCTGCAAAAACAAGTTAGACGTCCTCTATTTTGTAGTTGCAAGTTTTACGTGGCTGCTATGGGCTTAAGCAAGAACCAATCTCACCTACGCATCAAAACCACAACGATAGTTTGTCAATTTGACTCCGTTTTAACCTTCGCAAGGACCGGGCGTAGCCACACTTGGTTCAACTAAAGTTGGAGAAACATTCACCCGCAAGTCCACTATGTGCAAAGCACGTCGGGGAAAACGGTCTCGCGTAAGCGTACGCGTAATGTCGGTCTGGGCCGCTTCATCCAACAATACCGCCGAACCAAAGTATGACATGCTGGTAGGCAGTATGACTTATATCACCCACAACTTACTTGAGTTCTACTCGTGCATATAACATCAAACCATAAAACCTAGGCTCGGATACCACTGTTGGGGAACGTAGTAATTTCAAAAAAATTCCTACGCACACGCAAGATCATGTGATGCATAGCAACGAGAGGGGAGAGTGTTGTCTACGTCCCCACGCAGACCGACTGCGGAAGCGTTGACGCAACGTAGAGGAAGTAGTCGTACGTCTTCACGATCCAACCGATCAAGTACCGAAACTACGGCACCTCCGAGTTCGAGCACACGTTCAGCTCGATGACGATCCCCGGACTCCGATCCAGCAAAGTGTCGGGGAAGAGTTCGGTCAGCACGACGGCGTGGTGACGATCTTGATGCTCTACAGCAGCAGGGCTTCGCCTAAACTCCGCTACAGTATTATCGAGGAATATGGTGGCTGGGGGCACCGCACACGGTTAAGGAATAGATCACATGGATCAACTTGTGTGTTTCTGGGGTGCCTCTGCCTCAGTATATAAAGGACTAGAGGGGGGAGGCTGGCCGGCCAAGCTTGGCGCGCCAGGAGAGTCCTACTCCCTCTGGGAGTAGGATCCCCCCCCCCAATCCTAGTTGGAATAGGATTCGCGGAGGGGGAAAAGAGAGAGAGGGAGACGGCCACCTCTCCTAGTCCTAATAGGACTAGGGGAAGGGGGAGGCGCGCAGCCCATGTAGGGCTGCCTCTTCTCTTTTCCACTAAGGCCCATCATGGCCCATTTAGCTCCCGGGGGGTTCCGGTAACCTTCCCGGTACTCCAGTAAAATCCCGATTTCACCCGGAACACTTCCGATATCCAAACATAGGCTTCCAATATATCAATCTTTATGTCTCGACCATTTCGAGACTCCTCATCATGTCCGTGATCACATCCGGGACTCCGAACAACCTTCGGTACATCAAAATGCATAAACTCATAATATAACTGTCATCGTAACCTTAAGCGTGCGGACCCTACGGGTTCGAGAACAATGTAGACATGACCGAGACACGTCTCCGGTCAATAACCAATAGCGGGACCTAGATGCCCATATTGTCTCCTACATATTCTACGAAGATCTTTATCGGTCAGACCGCATAACAATATACGTTGTTCCCTTTGTCATCGGTATGTTACTTGTCCGAGATTCGATCGTCGGTATTCCAATACCTAGTTCAATCTCGTTACTGGCAAGTCTCTTTACTCGTTCTGTAATACATCATCTCGCAACTACCTTATTAGTTGCAATGCTTGCAAGGCTTATGTGATGTGCATTACTGAGAGGGCCCAGAGATACCTCTCCGACAATCGGAGTGACAAATCCTAATCTCGAAATACGCCAACCCAACATCTACCTTTGGAGACACCTGTAATGCTCCTTTATAATCACCCAGTTACGTTGTGACGTTTGGTAGCACCCAAAGTGTTCCTCCGGCAAACGGGAGTTGCATAATCTCATAGTCATAGGAACATGTATATGTCATGAAGAAAGTAATAGCAACATACTAAATGATCGGGTGCTAAGCTAATGCAATGGGTCATGTCAATCAGATCATTCAACTAATGATGTGACCTCGTTAATCAAATAACAACACTTTGTTCATGGTTAGGAAACATAACCATCTTTGATTAACGAGCTAGTCAAGTAGAGGCATACTAGTGACAATAAGTTTGTCTATGTATTCACACATGTATTATGTTTCCGGTTAATACAATTTTAGCATGAATAATAAACATTTATCATGATATAAGGAAATAAATAATAACTTTATTATTGCCTCTAGGGCATATTTCCTTCAAATATCTATACCTATAATATATATATATAATAATAATAAAGGGGCTATTACTTCTGGCGGTACGTCATGAAAATTGCCTCAAAGTTGCAAAATATTACCCACCAATGCCACCTATCTATACCCTTATATAGTGTGCAAATAAATTTGAAAGTTGGTCATTGGATGAAGCCAATCCGATGGTATAGAGATAGAAAATCCGAGCACTACTGGCCGTTGGATATCATCTACATTCCATCAGATTCTGCCACATGTACAATCTAGAAGACTCCATGGTTGAACTTAAACATAATGCACAAACCTCAAAACACAAGCACTTCTTCTTTGTTCTAGAATCTTCCATATCTTAATTGCCCAAACTTTTTTTTCTAAATGAATTGTCACTTTTTGTTTTTACTTTATGCTTTACAATGCACAATTCCATGAATCTTAAAATAGATTTTTTTATAAAACTAATTGTTTTTGAATGAGATTAACTATAATAATTAAACGAACATCTACATCATGCATATATGACTGAAAGCTTACATGGTATAGTGTGGTATTTATTTATAATTTGGTTACCAAATCTCATGCGTGCAATGCACGTGTACCTTACTAGTAAGTTATAAAAAACGTTTCACACAGGAGAATACCCGCCTGGGCTGGCCCATCCAGTAAGGACCTCTTATACTGTGCTCTCTACGCTGGGAGAAGACGCAGGACGCCTGAGCAGCCTCTTTTTATTTCATATTTTAGTTTTAGTTTTCCTTTTCCATATTTTTTTATACTTTAAATAATTTGGGACTTCAAAAAAGTTCCGAAAATTAAGAAAATGAGAATTTTGACAAATGTCCACATATCCAAAAACTGTTCACGATTTTTAAGAAATGTTCGTACATTCAAAAAAGTTCGCAATTTTGAAAAAAATGTTCGGGAAATCAAAAAATGAGCATGATTTTTAAAACATTTGCATATTAAAAAACATTAATAAAATGGAACAAAATTTCGCCAATTCAAAAAATGTTCATGAACTGAAAAATATCCTAAAAAATCAAAAACTGTTTGCGACATGCAAAATAGGTTATTAATTCATGAAATGTTCGCTGATTCAAAAATTACCATGCATTGCAAATAATGTTCGTTAAACAAAACAATGTTCATGAATTTGAAAATTTATTCCACCAATTTCCAGGAAAATGTTCATCGATTCTAGAAATATTCGCCTATTCATGAAAAGTGTATTGAAAATGTTCAATTCTAAATAAGTTTGGAAATAGTATAAAATGTTCGTGAATTCAAGAAATATTCATCATTTTAGAATTCAAAAATCTGTAAAAATGTTCATGGATTTGAAAAATGTTCACAATTTCAGATATGTTCACGAGTTTTAAAAAATGTTCATGATTTTCAAAAATTGTTCATGATTTCATGAAAATAAGAGTGGTAGTGTATCTCGGCAATGCAGCAAAATGTGGTCATGACAATTGGAGATTATGATTATTATTTTCTCCCAATGCCACACACAGGCCGTTTTGCAAGTAAAAACTAAAACAAAAAATGCATATGATTGTTGTGAAGGAAATATGCCCTAGAGGCAATAATAAAGTTATTATTTATTTCCTTATATCATGATAAATGTTTATTATTCATGCTAGAATTGTATTAACCGGAAACATAATACATGTGTGAATACATAGACAAACAGAGTGTCACTAGTATGCCTCTACTTGACTAGCTCGTTAATCAAAGATGGTTATGTTTCCTAACCATGAACAAAGAGTTGTTATTTGATTAACGGGATCACATCATTAGGTGAATGATCTGATTGACATGACTCATTCCATTAGCTTAGCACCCGATCGTTTAGTATGTTGCTATTGCTTTCTTCATGACTTATACATGTTCCTATGACTATAAGATTATGCAACTCCCGTTTGCCGGAGGAACACTTTGTGTGCTACCAAACGTCACAACGTAAATGGGCGATTATAAAGGTGCTCTACAGGTGTCTCCAAAGGTACATGTTGGGTTGGCGTATTTCGAGATTAGGATTTGTCACTTCGATTGTCGAAGAGGTATCTCTGGGCCCTCTCGGTAATACACATCACATAAGCCTTGCAAGCATTGCAACTAATGAGTTAGTTGTGAGATGATGTATTACGGAACGAGTAAAGAGACTTGCCGGTAACGAGATTGAACTAGGTGTGGGATACCGACGATCGAATCTCGGGCAAGTAACATATCGATGACAGAGGGAACAACGTATGTTGTTATGCGGTCTGACCGATAAAGATCTTCGTAGAATATGTAGGAGCCAATATGAGCATCGAGGTTCCGCTATTGGTTATTGACCGGAGACGAGTCTCGGTCATGTCTACATTGTTTAGGGTCCGCACGCTTAAGGTTTCGATGAAAGTTATATTATGAGTTTATGAGTTTTGATGTACCGAAGTTAGTTCGGAGTCCCGGATGTGATCACGGACATGACGAGGAGTCTCGAAATGGTCGAGACATAAAGATTGATATATTGGACGGCTATATTCGGACACCGGAAGTGTTCCGGGTGATTTCGGAGAAAACCGGAGAGCCGGAGGGTTATCGGAACCCCCCGGGAGAAGTAATGGGCCATATGGGCCTTAGTGGAGAGAGAGAGGGGCAGCCAAAGGTGGGTCGCGCCTCCTCCCCTCCTGGTCCGAATTGGATTAGGAGAGGGGGGGGCGGCGTCCCCCTTTCCCTCTCCCTCCCCACTTCTTTCCCCCTCCTAGTAGGAGTCCTACTCCTACTAGGAGGAGGACTCCTCCTTGGCACGCCATAGAGGGCCGGCCGGCCTCCTCCCCTTGATCCTTTATATACGAGGGCAGGGGCCACCCCTTGACACACAAGTTGATCCACGTGATCATATTCTTGGCCGTGTGCGGTGCCCCCTTCCACCATAGTCCTCGATAATATTGTAGCGGTGCTTAGGCGAAGCCCTGCGACGGTAGTGCATCAAGATCGTCACCACGCCGTCGTGCTGACGGAACTCTTCCCCGACACTTTGCTGGATCGGAGTCCGGGGATCGTCATCGAGCTGAACGTGTGCTAGAACTCGAAGGTGTCGTAGTTTCCGTGCTTGATCGGTCGGGTCATGGAGACGTACGACTACATCAACCAAACGCTTCCGTTGTCGATCTACAAGGGTACATAGATCACACTCTCCCCTCTCGTTGCTATACATCACCATGATCTTGCATGTGCGTAGGAAATTTTTTGAAATTACTACGTTCCCCAACAGTGGCATCCGAGCCTAGGTTTTATATGTTGATGTTATATGCACGAGTAGAACACAAGTGAGTTGTGGGCGATATAAGTCATACTGCTTACCAGCATGTCATACTTTGGTTCGGCGGTATTGTTGGACAAAGCGGCCCGGACCGACATTACGCGTACGCTTATGCTAGACCGGTTCTCCCGACGTGCTTTGCACATAGGTGGCTTGCAGGTGACAGTTTCTCCAACTTTAGTTGAACCGAGTGTGGCTACGCCGGTCCTTACGAAGGTTAAAACAGCACCAATTTGACAAACTATCGTTGTGGTTTTGATGCGTAGGTAAGATTGGTTCGTGCTTAAGCCCGTAGCAGCCACGTAAAACTTGCAACAACAAAGTAGAGGACGTCTAACTTGTTTTTGCAGGGCATGTTGTGATGTGATATGGTCAAGACATGATGCTAAATTTTATTGTATGAGATGATCATGTTTTGTAACCGAGTTATCGGCAACTGGCAGGAGCCATATGGTTGTCGCTTTATTGTATGCAATGCAATCGCGCTGTAATGCTTTACTTTATCACTAAGCGGTAGCAATAGTCGTGGAAGCATAAGATTGGCGAGACGACAACGATGCTACGATGGAGATCAAGGTGTCGCGCCGGTGACGATGGTAATCACGACGGTGCTTCGAAGATGGAGATCACAAGCACAAGATGATGATGGCCATATCATATCACTTATATTGATTGCATGTGATGTTTATCTTTTATGCATCTTATCTTGCTTTGATTGACGGTAGCATTATAAGATGATCTCTCACTAATTATCAAGAAGTGTTCTCCCTGAGTATGCACCGTTGCGAAAGTTCTTCGTGCTGAGACACCACGTGATGATCGGGTGTGATAGGCTCTACGTTCAAATACAACGGGTGCAAAACAGTTGCACACGCAGAATACTCAGGTTATACTTGACGAGCCAAGCATATACAGATATGGCCTCGGAACACGGAGACCGAAAGGTCGAGGGTGAATCATATAGTAGATATGATCAACATAGTGATGTTCACCAATGAAACCACTCCATCTCACGTGATGATCGGACATGGTTTAGTTGATTTGGATCACGTAATCACTTAGAGGATTAGAGGGATGTCTATCTAAGTGGGAGTTCTTTAAGTAAATTAATTGAACCTAAATTTATCATGAAACTTAGTACCTGATAGTATCTTGCTTTTTTATGCTTGATTGTAGATAGATGGCTCGTGCTGTTGTTCCATTGAATTTTAATGCGTTCCTTGAGAAAGCAAAGCTGAAAGATGATGGTAGCAATTACACGGACTGGGTCCGTAACTTGAGGATTATCCTCATTGCTGCACAGAAGAATTACGTCCTGGAAGCACCGCTGGGTGCCAGGCCTGCTGCTGGAGCAACACCAGATGTTATGAACGTCTGGCAGAGCAAAGCTGATGACTACTCGATAGTTCAGTGTGCCATGCTTTACCGCTTAGAATCGGGACTTCAATGACGTTTTGAACGTCATGGAGCATATGAGATGTTCCAGGAGTTGAAGTTAATATTTCAAGCAAATGCCCGGATTGAGAGATATGAAGTCTCCAATAAGTTCTATAGCTGCAAGATGGAGGAGAACAGTTCTGTCAGTGAGCATATACTCAAAATGTCTGGGTATAATAATCACTTGATTCAATTGGGAGTTAATCTTCCAGATGATTGCGTCATTGACAGAATTCTCCAATCACTGCCACCAAGCTACAAGAGCTTCGTGATGAACTATAATATGCAAGGGATGAATAAGACTATTCCTGAGCTCTTCGCAATGCTGAAAGCTGCGGAGGTAGAAATCAAGAAGGAGCATCAAGTGTTGATGGTCAACAAGACCACTAGTTTCAAGAAAAAGGGCAAAGGGAAGAAGAAGGGGAACTTCAAAAAGAACAACAAGCAAGTTGCTACTCAAGAGAAGAAACCCAAACCTGGACCTAAGACTGAAACTGAGTGCTTCTACTGCAAGCAGACTGGTCACTGGAAGCGGAACTGCCCCAAGTATTTGGCGGATAAGAAGGATGGCAAGGTGAACAAAGGTATATGTGATATACATGTTATTGATGTGTACCTTACTAATGCTCGCAGTAGCACCTGGGTATTTGATACTGGTTCTGTTGCTAATATTTGCAACTCGAAATAGGGACTACGGCTTAAGTGAAGATTGGGTAAGGACGAGGTAACGATGCGCGTGGGAAACGGTTCCAAAGTCGATGTGATCGCAGTCGGCACGCTACCTCTACATCTACCTTCGGGATTAATATTAGACCTAAATAATTGTTATTTGGTGCCAGCGTTAAGCATGAACATTATATCTGGATCTTGTTTGATGCGAGACGGTTATTCATTTAAATCTAAGAATAATGGTTGTTCTATTTATATGAGTAATATCTTTTATGGTCATGCACCCTTAAAGAGTGGTCTATTTTTATTGAATCTCGATAGTAGTGACACACATATTCATAGTGTTGAAACCAAAAGATGCAGAGTTGATAATGATGGTGCAACTTATTTGTGGCACTGCCGTTTAGGTCATATCGGTGTAAAGCGCATGAAGAAACTCCATACTAATGGACTTTTGGAACCACTTGATTATGAATCACTTGGTACTTGCGAACCGTGCCTCATGGGCAAGATGACCAAAACACCGTTCTCCGGTACTATGGAGAGAGCAACAGATTTGTTGGAAATCATACATACAGATGTATGTGGTCCGATGAATATTGAGGCTCGTGGCGGATATCGTTATTTTCTCACCTTCACAGATGACTTAAGCAGATATGGGTATATCTACTTAATGAAACATAAGTCTGAAACGTTTGAAAAGTTCAAAGAATTTCAGAGTGAAGTTGAAAATCATCGTAACAAGAAAAAAAAGTTTCTACGATCTGATCGTGGAGGAGAATATTTGAGTTACGAGTTTGGTGTACATTTGAAAATTTTTGGAATAGTTTTGCAACTCACGCCACCCGGAACACCACAGCGTAATGGTGTGTCCGAACGTCGTAATCGTACTTTACTAGATATGGTGCGATCTATGATGTCTCTTACTAATTTACCGCTATTGTTTTGGGGATACGCTCTAGAGATGGCAGCGTTCACGTTAAATAGGGCACCATCAAAATCCGTTGAGACGACGCCTTATGAACTGTGGTTTGGCAAGAAACCAAAGTTGTCGTTTCTGAAAGTTTGGGGCTGCGATGCTTATGTGAAAAAGCTTCAACCTGATAAGCTCGAACCCAAATCGGAGAAATGTATCTTCATAGGATATCCAAAGGAAACTATTGGATACACCTTCTATCACAGATCCGAAGGCAAGACTTTTGTTGCTAAATTCGGAAACTTTCTAGAGAAGGAGTTTCTCTCGAAAGAATTGAGTGGCAGGAAAGTAGAACTTGACGAGGTAACTGTACCTGCTCCCTTATTGGAAAGTAGTGCATCACAGAAAACTGTTTCAGTGACACCTACACCAGTTAGTGAGGAAACTAATGATGATAATCATGAAACTTCAGAACAAGATACTACTGAACCTCGTAGATCAACCAGAGTGAGATCCGCGCCAGAGTGGTACGGTAATCCTGTTCTGGAAGTCATGCTACTAGATCATGATGAACCTACAAACTATGAAGAAGCGATGATGAGCCCAGATTCTGCAAAATGGCTTGAAGCCATGAAATCTGAGATGGGATCCATGTATGAGAACAAAGTATGGACTTTGGTTGACTTGCCCGACGATCGGCAAGCAATTGAGAATAAATGGATCTTCAAGAAGAAGACTGACGCTGACGGTAATATTACTGTCTACAAAGCTCGACTTGTCGCAAAAGGTTTTCGGCAAGTTCAAGGGATTGACTACGATGAGACCTTCTCACTCGTAGCGATGCTTAAGTCTGTCCGAATCATGTTAGCAATTGCCGCATTTTATGATTATGAAATTTGGCAAATGGATGTAAAAACTGCATTCCTGAATGGATTTCTGGAAGAAGAGTTGTATATGATGCAACCAGAAGGTTTTGTCGATCCAAAGGGAGCTAACAAAGTGTGCAAGCTCCAGCGATCCATTTATGGACTGGTGCAAGCCTCTCGGAGTTGGAATAAATGCTTTGATAGTGTGATCAAAGCATTTGGTTTTATACAGACTTTTGGAGAAGCCTGTATTTACAAGAAAGTGAGTGGGAGCTCTGTAGCATTTCTGATATTATATGTGGATGACATATTACTAATTGGAAATGATATAGAATTTCTGGATAGCATAAAAGGATACTTGAATAAGAGTTTTTCAATGAAAGACCTCGGTGAAGCTGCTTACATATTAGGCATTAAGATCTATAGAGATAGATCAAGACGCTTAATTGGACTTTCACAAAGCACATACCTTGACAAAGTTTTGAAGAAGTTCAAAATGGATCAAGCAAAGAAAGGGTTCTTGCCTGTGTTACAAGGTGTGAAGTTGAGTAAGACTCAATGCCCGACCACTGCAGAAGATAGAGAGAAAATGAAAGATGTTCCCTATGCTTCAGCCATAGGCTCTATCATGTATGCAATGCTGTGTACCAGACCTGATGTGTGCCTTGCTATAAGTCTAGCAGGGAGGTACCAAAGTGATCCAGGAGTGGATCACTGGACAGCGGTCAAGAACATCCTGAAATACCTGAAAAGGACTAAGGATATGTTTCTCATATATGGAGGTGACAAAGAGCTCATCGTAAAAGGTTACGTTGATGCAAGCTTTGACACTGATCCGGACGATTCTAAATCGCAAACCGGATACGTGTTTACATTAAACGGTGGAGCTGTCAGTTGGTGCAGTTCTAAACAAAGCGTTGTAGCGGGATCTACATGTGAAGCGGAGTACATAGCTGCTTCGGAAGCAGCAAATGAAGGAGTCTGGATGAAGGAGTTCATATCCGATCTAGGTGTCATACCTAGTGCATCGGGTCCAATGAAAATCTTTTGTGACAATACTGGTGCAATTGCCTTGGCAAAGGAATCCAGATTTCACAAGAGAACCAAGCACATCAAGAGACGCTTCAATTCCATCCGGGATCTAGTCCAGGTGGGAGACATAGAGATTTGCAAGATACATACGGATCTGAATGTTGCAGACCCGTTGACTAAGCCTCTTCCACGAGCAAAACATGATCAGCACCAAGGCTCCATGGGTGTTAGAATCATTACTGTGTAATCTAGATTATTGACTCTAGTGCAAGTGGGAGACTGAAGGAAATATGCCCTAGAGGCAATAATAAAGTTATTATTTATTTCCTTATATCATGATAAATGTTTATTATTCATGCTAGAATTGTATTAACCGGAAACATAATACATGTGTGAATACATAGACAAACAGAGTGTCACTAGTATGCCTCTACTTGACTAGCTCGTTAATCAAAGATGGTTATGTTTCCTAACCATGAACAAAGAGTTGTTATTTGATTAACGGGATCACATCATTAGGTGAATGATCTGATTGACATGACCCATTCCATTAGCTTAGCACCCGATCGTTTAGTATGTTGCTATTGCTTTCTTCATGACTTATACATGTTCCTATGACTATGAGATTATGCAACTCCCGTTTTCCGGAGGAACACTTTGTGTGCTACCAAACGTCACAACGTAAATGGGTGATTATAAAGGTGCTCTACAGGTGTCTCCAAAGGTACATGTTGGGTTGGCGTATTTCGAGATTAGGATTTGTCACTCCGATTGTCGGAGAGGTATCTCTAGGACCTCTCGGTAATACACATCACATAAGCCTTGCAAGCATTGCAACTAATGAGTTAGTTGTGAGATGATGTATTACGGAACGAGTAAAGAGACTTGCCGGTAACGAGATTGAACTAGGTATGGGATACCGACGATCGAATCTCGGGCAAGTAACATACCGATGACAAAGGGAACAACGTATGTTGTTATGCGGTCTGACCGATAAAGATCTTCATAGAATATGTAGGAGCCAATATGAGCATCCAGGTTCCGCTATTGGTTATTGACCGGAGATGAGTCTCGGTCATGTCTACATTGTTCTCGAACCCGTAGGGTCCGCACGCTTAAGGTTTTGATGAAAGTTATATTATGAGTTTATGAGTTTTGATGTACCGAAGTTAGTTCGGAGTCCCGGATGTGATCACGGACATGACGAGGAGTCTCGAAATGGTCGATACATAAAGATTGATATATTGGACGGCTATATTCGGACACCGGAAGTGTTCCGGGTGATTTCGGAGAAAACCGGAGAGCCGGAGGGTTACCGAAACCCCCCGGGAGAAGTAATGGGCCATATGGGCCTTAGTGGAGAGAGAGAGGGGCAGCCAAAGGTGGGCCGCGCGCCTCCTCCCCCCTGGTCCGAATTGGACTAGGAGAGGGGGGCGGCGCCCCCCTTTCCCTCTCCCTCCCCACTTCTTTCCCCCTCCTAGTAGGAGTCCTACTCCTACTAGGAGGAGGACTCCTCCTTGGCGCGCCATAGAGGGCTGGCCGGCCTCCTCCCCTTGATCCTTTATATACGGGGGCAGGGGGCACCCCTTGACACACAAGTTGATCCACGTGATCATATTCTTGGCCGTGTGCGGTGCCCCCTTCCACCATAGTCCTCGATAATATTGTAGCAGTGCTTAGGCGAAGCCCTGCGACGGTAGTGCATCAAGATCGTCACCACGCCGTCGTGTTGACGGAACTCTTCCCCGACACTTTGCTGGATCAGAGTCCGGGGATCGTCATCGAGCTGAACGTGTGCTAGAACTCGGAGGTGCCATAGTTTCGGTGCTTGATCGGTCGGGTCGTGGAGACGTACGACTACATCAACCAAACGCTTCCGTTGTCGATCTACAAGGGTACGTAGATCACACTCTCCCCTCTCGTTGCTATACATCACCATGATCTTGCGTGTGCGTAGGAATTATTTTGAAATTACTACGTTCCCCAACATGTTGTACAATTACACAATGTCTATTTATCGGTGTTCTGGGAACGGGGGTACCCAGACTTGCCTGCCTGCGGCCCACGGCGTGGCCCTGCGAACGGGCCGGTATGGCCCTTCTTCACCAGCAAGGACTCAAGACCCTCACGAGGGGCCAAGCCTCGCGAGGTGGACGACGTAGGACCTCCTCAGGAGCGGCCTCACCAGACTGGCTCGCGAGGGGCGGAGAGATCAAGGCCAGGCAAACCTCGCGAGGTTCCAGTGACGTAAGCCATGACGACAAAGGCCAGGCGGGCGCCAGCGCGCTCAGTGTCTTTGTTTCCTCCTTGATGCTAAGGAAGCAAGCGCAGGCGTGGAGTACCGAGGCGTCAAGCAAAGGTTTCCATATCGGTGCAACAAGACCAAGACCAGAAGGACGGCAAGATGGAGGTCACCATGGAGCCCAAGATGGCATCACCACCAGAGCCTTTGACAGGCGAAGACCACTTTTGTTAGGATAAGTTGTACTAGCTGTCCCCTTTCGAATTGGCCATTGTTGGCTCCCTTCCCGCTCAATATTTGGGGAGAGGACCAGGGCCTCTATAAATAGGATTAGCCACCACAGTACGAGGGGACGGAACAAGGCTAGAACTCATTCAGCACATCCTCTCACCCACCAAGCACAAGAACACCTCTCCTCAAGAGGCTATTCAATCCACCACCACACACTGGAGTAGGGTATTACACCACAACGGTGGCCCGAACCAGTAGAAATCTTGTGTCCCTTGTGTTTCGAGTTCATTGAGTCAGTCCCTGAGATCTTAGCGAAGCTAGGACGTGGATCGGTAGGGGGATATCTTCGCGTGCACCCTAGTGTTCGAACCTTGAGGGTTTTGCCGGAACCCGTGATCCGACATTTGGCGTGCCAGGTAGGGGTGCACTGGAGTTTTTCTTCCGTCTATTCGCGCTCCACCAGCTTCACGCCCATTCTCCATGGCTGGCGCCGCCCCGTCGGCTGGATCTACGGGTGCCCACAGTGGCGCTCGGGGGATCCAAGCCCTTGCTCCCGCCCTGCGGCTGGTGAAGTGCCACCCAAGTTCAAGCCAGAGATGCCGCCGCGCTACGACGGTGCGACGGACCCATCGGCTTTCCTGCTGGCATATGTGAAAGCCGTCCTTAAGGCCGGGGCGATGACAAGGTCAAGGCCAACTGGCTTCCCATGGCCCTCACTGACGCACCGCGCACCTGGCTGATCAACCTCCCCGGATCCACAGTGGCGTCCTAGGAGGAGTTGCGCGGCCTCTTCATTGCGCGCTACAGGGCGCCGGCGCACCACACGGTTGCGGCCCTCCTTGGCGGCTCGCAAGCACCACCCTCAGATCGTCAAGTCAAGCCGTTCTTTCGCCAGATCGGCGCCACTTCCAAGCGCCCGGGGGCTCCGCCGGGCTGGGCCGCGCCCGAGGCCGACCTCACCTTCGACTCAGGGGATCATCCCGCCTCCACCGTCGGCTCGGGTGCGCTCCCAATGCTTTGCACGCCACCATCTGCCACGTGTCTATCACCAAGACACTCGTCGACGGCGGCGCTGGCCTCAACGTGCTCTCCGTCGAGGCCTTCAGCCTTCTTCACGTACCGCTCAAGTGGCTCCGCCCTAGCAAGCCTTTATCAGGGGTTGGTGGAGGCTCCGCTCGCTCCCTGGGGCAGATACGCCTCCCCATGACCTTTGGCACGCGCGACAATTACCACACTGAGCTCATCGACTTCGACATCCACTACAAGAAATATGTCAACTAGTGACCTTCTGTCAGTGACCCTGGAAGAATTTGTCATAGATCTACGACCATTTGAGATCAATTGGTCAAAAGTTGTTCGGGGGGCTCCAAACCCTCAACTATATCGACCATTTTGGTCAGAAAGGTCGTAATTTCCTTACACAAAATGGTCATAAAGCAAACAGCACTGGTCTGCTGCCTTATTTCTAGATGATCACGATCAATATAGATGGTCATAACCTTGTAAATTGTGCTGGATTGCTATGACTAGGCGCCACCTCATCAGTTTTGCCTATGTGTCAATTTTTGCCCTAGGTTGTGAAGCAACCTATATTTCTGTCATTCCTAAAATTCCCCAAAAAATCTCATAAATTCTTTGTGTCATATCTTCGTCAAATATGTAAAAATCCTTCCTTGCCTAGTTCAAAAATAATTCAACAATATTTATTTTCCTATTCTGTTCACAACAATACTTTGTGAAGGAAGTGCTATTTATATATTCTTGATTGCCCTAAAAAAATTTGGGCACTCTTTTGTATCCAAATCATTGCCTCATGACAAAATTTAGCTCCATTTGCCCAGTAAATCGTCCTCGGCAAATTTCCAAAGTTTTTTTTTCCACCTAGAAGCATTGTGAAGGAAGTACCATTTTTATATATCCAAATGACATGAAATTTATACAGTTCCTTCATATGCCCAAATTATCACCCTCCTCCAAATTGCAGCTCAGTCAAATCATCTATGTGAGCCCAGGTTCAATTTATATTTTATGGCCAGATTAGCACATTGCAAAGCATGTGTTATCCAGATCCCTCCTATTACCCTCAAACTTTTTGGGAACTCTACCATACCCAAATCATTACCACATGATAATATCCAGCTGCATTTTCCTAGTAAATCTTTCTCAGGAAATTTCCAAAGTTTCTATCTCGAGAGAAGCTTTGTGAAGTAAATACTAGCTAGGCTTACCCAAATGATCTAAAAATTTACTAGGGCATGACCATACCTATGTAACTTACCTACACCAAATTTGAGCTCATTTCATTTATCCAATTTCTCTCTCTAATTTTCGCAAGTTTCTGTCCAGGGAATAGCATTGTGAAGGAAGTACCACTTTGGCATGTCCAAATGGTATCAATTTTCTACAGTGCTTTCCTATGCCCAAATAACCATCCCCCACCAAATTTCAGCTCAATCCATTCATTATTTTGAGCCAAGCTTCAACATTCATATTTCTGTCCAGTGTGGTACTTTGCAAAGCAAGTACCACCTAGGCTCCTCCTTTTGAGCTAAAAAATTGTGAAGACAGTCTTCTTAGTAGATGATCATCCTCAGCCAAAACTCACGCCCATTTTCCATGTGCATTTCCCGTATCGCTAATCAAACACTTGGCTGCTAATTCATGTTTGAGCATAGTTCGGTCTCCTCGTGAGAATCTTATGTTGTAATTTTCTTCCTAGCACCTGCCTGGGGAGTATCCAACCCCCTAGACATGCCTAGGCCGCCCAGAACACATGGCAACGCCACGGTCACGCGGTGACCACGCGGCGGGCATGCGAGTTTACGTGCTCTGGAGTTGGGGCCCTCGTCCACCATCCAAACCTCGATGTATCGCCACCAAACCATGTATTTCTGATCAAATAGATACTTATATACCTAGAAATGATTTTTGTAAAAAATAAAGAGCAAACTATAAGGTAGATGCAGTTCAAAATTGACCCGCTTCCTATTGAATCGGCAGAAATTTATCTTTTTTACAAGTGGTGGATCAAAACTTTTGGCACCCAACCATTTTGTCAATTATGCATTAAATATGGCCTAATATTTTAGAAAATGATTTGAATTTTCCAATTTTTTGATTTTTTTGATTTTTTTATGCCCGTTTCGAAATGCGATCAAACCGGCGGGTTTGGCCGTTCCTAGCTAGTGGTTGAATCTTAAAAAACTTTTGATGTTTCTCTGATTAAATAGATACTTATGTACCTAGAAATGATTTTTTGAGAAAATAAAGAGCAAACTATGAGGCAGCTGCAGTTCAAATTTGACCCGCTTCCTACTGAATCGGCGGGAATTTTTCTTTTTCACCAGAGGTGGATCAAGGCTTTTGACACCCAACCATTTGGTCAATTGTGAATCAAATATGGCCTAGTATTTTAGAAAAATGATTTGGGCCAATTTTGCAACAAATATATGGTAGGTCCTTCACAAAAAGAACTCAATTCGAGCACTCGGAAAATGGAAAATGAATTTTCCGTGCAAAGAAAATGAAAACTCCCTAGGCAACATTGTTTGGAATTACAAGATGCACCCCTGTGCATAGTATAATGACACAATGCGAAGGCTTTCCAATTTTTTGATTTTTTTGAATTTTTTATGCCCGTTTCAAAATGCGGTCAAAACGGCAGGAATGACCGTTCCTAGCTAGTGGTTGAATCTTGGAAGTTTTTTGGTGTCTCTCCAACGATATAGATACTTATGTACCTAGAAATTATTTTTTGATATGCCATTGTTATGTTTTTTATAAAGAAATCAGAGTTTTATGTCCAAAATTTTGAGATTCAAACAAGAGATAGCTGGCCAATGAGACGCGAGGAACCGCCTTCACGCGGATCACCAAATTGGACACACTTTGAGCTGTCCATCGCGCATCGATCCAACGGTGGAGCTTTTGCCGAGAAAAAAACCCTAACCCACGCACCCACCCACCCTCCCCTCGTTCCCCCAGATCCGATCCGCCCACCCACCGTCCCCTCCCTCTCAGATCTGATCCGCCCTCTCCCCTTCCCCTTGATCCCCAGATCCCACCTCCTCGCCGCTGCCCGACTACTGCTCGCCGTCCCGCCCCTCCTCCCCGCAGAGGCGCGGCGCTCCGATGATGGCGTGGGTGGAGGGTGAGGCCATCAGCCCCACGTCGGCCTCGACGCTGACTACGACGAGGACCAGGAGGACCTCTTCGGCGACGACGACGGGCCCGAGGAGCCCCACCCCGATGTCGACGAGGCCCACGTTCTCCTCCTCACCGCCGCCAACTTCACCTCCGTCCTCACGGCCCGCCGCCATGACATGGTCGAGTTCTACGCGCCTTGGTGTAGCCACTGCCACGCGCTCGCACCTTACTACGCCCGCCGCCGCCGCCAGCCTCGCCGAGCAGGGGATCGACGTTGCGCTGGCCAAGGTGGACGCCATCGAGGACCACAGCCTGGCGCAGGCGCACGATGTGCAGGGCTGCCCGACCCTCCTCTTCTTCATCGACGGCGTGCCCAGGGACTACTCCGGTGAGAGGACCAAGTGAGGATCTCTGCAAATCCCCAATTCCCTCCCTGCTCCGGCTCTGAGGCTATTAGGAATGAATCTTTGCTTTGCTGCAGGGACGCCATCGTGGCTTGGGTCCGCAAGAAGCTGGGCCCTATGGTGCAGAACCTCACCGCCGTCGACAAGGTCGAGAAGGTCGTCACCGGCGACGATGTGGTCGTGCTCGCCTACCTCCACCACCTCTTGGTACGCTACACAATGCGCCTTCTCCAGTGGCACCAAAGTCAATAAACCCACCCAAATTGCTTCAATTGCAACCCATGTTACTCAGTTAGCTGGATGAGCTTCGTATGCTAGTAGTTATTTTGATGTCTGCTCTCTTGACATTGTGTGTTGTGTTGGGAATAAAATATCTCACTAATCGTTGCCATGTCTTGATAAACTCTCGGTGAATCACCTGACAAACACCTGCTTGAGCAAAACTAGACAAAACTACTAGTTCAGTTAACCTTGATATAATTAAGTTGGTGGAAGAATTGAACTGAGAATTAACCTTGATATAATTAAGTTGATGGAGTAGTTTTTCCTACCTGTGCAATGTTCTTTCCAGCATCTCAGATGTGTACTCTAATTACTGGAGTATTCTGTAGATTCTTTTCAATTAAACTACTCTAGAGATGAGTCTTTTCCATTAACTAAATCTAAATGAAACATTAGATGAAACTTGCCAGAGACTATTTAAATATTGTAGTAACTATTTGACACAAATATTGTCATGCATCAGTAGTTGCATTAGATGAAACTTTTATAGTAGGACTTGCTGTTACAGTGGGACTTATGTCTGTAATTTAGCCAAACTTCATGTCACCATGCGACTAATGTTTTTTCTCATAATTCTTTTCTGTTTGTGTGGTGCTAAACTGCCAATAGAAGACGAGATGTCTTGTTGAACAATGCCACAATTTCATTGTTGTATGTTATTTAGGGTTGTCCCAGTTGCATAAGACCTGGAGTAAGAACAGGTCCAGTACTAATTTTGTGTCTGTGTGCATGTACATGTGCACTTGGGCCTTCTATATACACATAATGCAGAGCATCCTTTACTGTGCATTTTGTTTCTTTGCTCAGTACAGAATGTATTGCAAGTGTTGTTCATTATTTTTTCCTTTTGTCTAAATACATCACAAAAAGTTATGTATGGAGTAGTGATTTTCTAATGTCCTCTTAGGTTACCAAATGGATGAAGAGGAATATTGTGTGACTCCGTAGCGTAGCACGGGCATCCTACTAGTTAGTATGATAAGTATGTGTTAGGTTTGTCCAGTCCATCAATGTCGGTAAATGTGTTGTGGTATGTGAATGTGTATATATTTTTTAAAATTTTGTTGGCTGTTGCAACACTTGGATTATTTATTAATATAACCCAGCAGCGATGCTTCCATTTTAACACATGTACTAGTGTGCTAAAACTACTACTGTACCTGCTTCTTCTTAGCCTGAGTAGTACATCAGGTTTGTATTAACTTGTGTTAATTGTATTAACTTGTAGCCTAGTCACTGCAGTCATCTTGTGCTTTTATCTTCTCTGTGATGTCATGAGCCTTGGAGTCTAGTTATTGAAGACCTTATGCTCATATATCTTTTTAGTCCCTCTATTTCCATAAATGTGACACTGTTTTGTTTCTAAATACTTGACACATACAAGTTTGAGGGCATTATCCTAAACCCCTGCTATGATTGATGCATCTCCTCTACTTTGTTACTTGTGCTTAATTGAGACCTTACTCAAGGGTAGTGTTTGTGCCAGCATATATAAATGATATGGTCGCTTACTTTAATAGTGTGTTGACTCAAAACTGTCAAAATATCTAGAAAGAGAGTGAACTCACTTCACAGATTCTTTCAATCTTCAATGGTCATGGTTTTTGCATTATAGATTCTTAATCTCGGCTGATTCCAGATTCTTCCCAGTGCTAGCTAGCTCCAAAAGCAAATCGTCTTCATTTGGAAGATGCAACATTCTATCAGAATCCATTCTCCTACTCTTTTTCTTGTATTGTATGTCATCCATTGTTCAAACCTATTGGCAAGTTCTTGTAGTGTGTCGTTCTGTTTAGAAGTGCATTTTTATTTTAGGCTTTGCTTCCTGTGTGGTACTGGATGGCTGAGTATTAAAACAATTTGGTTACTATTGGAAGCACTTTAATTCTCTGGAATTAAACTTTGACAAGCATGCATATATGTGTTCAGTTTTTCTGGATTACGTGATGGCATTCTACGATTCTGTTTAACAACTTCCGTATTATCTTATTATTTCTCTTGTCCCTGTGCAGCAGGATTTGATTCGGTACAAGGGGTTCATCGTGTCAGGCTCCTCTTTTCTACTGCTTCCATGCAACGGTGGTGGTGGTGGTGCTGTTTGGCATTGGCTACAAAAACACCCAAGGTGAGATCCTTTCCTTCCTCTGCTCCCCACCTCTGTGGTTGGTTGAGCTTGTCGTGGTCATGGAGCCATGACTATGATGGTCCTCTGCGTTCATGTCCATTGTGCCATGTGTATGCCTTCTACATCAAGTTAGCATCCTTCTGCACAAAATTTTGTATGTGTTATTGGTCTAGTGGAGGATTAGCATCCTTTTCTGGTTTGTTGTGAAACGCTTTGGTTTACTCCCTGGTTTTGTTGTCTGTAGGAGTTTCAGTGAAATTCTGAACGTTGGTCCTTCCTGTATGGCTTAAAACTGCACTCTTTTTCACTAACAAGTAAACCAAGTTAACCATGAAGTTTTACTATGTGTAATCTATTCAAGTAATAAATTCAACTTATGATCTGAAGGTTTAAAATTTCTTGTAATAAGTTCTACTGAACCTGAACACTAATTATTGTATTACTTGCCAAGTAAGAGTGTTTTTCTCGTGTTTTAAGATATCTGAAGGTTGTTCACCCAAGTGTTGCGCCTTTAGGGTCAACCCCATGGTGAATTTAGATGGAGGTCATTTGGTAACCCCATTTGAAATTCTGAACAGATGTAAGGAGAAAAAAAGACCATAATCTCTATGTTCTATTTTATCTGTTTATACAAGTGTTTATGGGGTGCTAAATCTGATGGGAATGGCATCAAGGATCAGAATATTCAGTTTTTGTTTTACTTCAGTTCATGTAGAGTTCCATAACATAACTGCTTGATGTTGTTGCCTGTGAAAATCTCCTTAGTGTTGTTAAAGCAGCCTTATTTAATCTTCTTCAGGTTTTCAAGGGGGTTTTGTTTATGATAGCCGTGGAGCAGGAAAAACCGACATGCTACTAAAGCTAAGATGGTACTGATTCTGATTCATGTATCATTTCGTCAATGAAATTTGTGTCTTGTCAATGCTTGCTGGATGCTAGTCATGTTGTGTAGTATAGCTAATTCTTTACGTATCTCTATAACATTCAAGAGCTCTTTAGTCCTGCCAGGACAAGGTTTGATGGAAATTCGTCGGAGCTTTCATTGTTTCCTTGCTTGACGCAGCAGATTCATACCTCATATGTTTGTGCTTGCTTAGTTTAGCTATTGTATTTGTGATTTGTTATTTGGGGTGAGATGTGGTCTGTGTCTAACTGTTGTGTAGAGATGCATCTGCTTGGAGCCTTGCTGTATATCTTTGTATCGCCTTCTTTGCAAGCTACCCGTTTTGTTTACCTTTTGTATAGTCCCCAAAAGGTTTTCAGGTTTTATAGCAAAGCTGAAGCCTATTGTGTTCATATGTTTCACTGAGGAAAACTTCAAACTTAGTCTATAGAGAAAATTCTTTGTGTCACATGCTCAACACACTTTGAACTATATACTTGGTTCAGTTTTAGAGAAATACGCTCCTCGTTGTTTAACACACTTACTGAACTAATCAGCCTACCGACTAACTACCATCAGTATCCACCAAACGGTTGTGGAAATAACTTTTGCTGATAATCCTTTGTTTTAAACAAGTACTAATATTTTGGTAGGACAAGAAGTTTCAAATTCTTATGTTGGTTTATGTTCTCTTTTTAGGTTATGAGAAGATATGTTGCTGGAAAGATGCTATTAGCAAACTAGAAGGGCTGCAACCAAATCCAATCGACAACATGGCAGTGGTCTCTGAATATCTAAGCTAGTGATCATCTTTTCAGTGATTCCTTTTCTGTTTGGCCTTCTCGTAGGTAGTGTACATTAGTTGTGTGTTGGAGTTGTGATGGCAGTATATATTTTTTGTTGCTTCGCTGTCGTTTGATATAGATGGCATTCTTTTAGTTGCTGCTGCTTATGTATATATAATCTGATGAAGATGTACATATGATATATGATTGTACGGCGAAACAAATATTGCTTTGATAGCAAAATAAAAAAACTCATATATTTCTCTGTTGTCCAGTCCTATGAATTAGCGGGATGAAAATATTGATGGGCTAGAAGAGGCTTTGGCCCAAACAATGCTGGACAAAGATGAAACAAAAAAGTATTAAAATAGAAAATGGACCGCAAAAAGGTTGATGCCCAGAAAATGGAAAAGGCTTAGAAAACAAAAAAATGCCAAATTGTTGGGCTAGGCCCATGTAGCTAGCAAAAATTAACAGGGAAAAAACATAAAATGGGCTAAATTAATGGGCTCGGCCCATGTAAAACCCCCAATTGGACCGGGCTGATTCTAATCAACGACCTTCTCATTTGGTCGCAATTTTGCCACGTTAGGTTGCCACGTCAGATCCGACGTGGCCTGGGCAGAAAGCTAGCGACCAAAACAGAAGGTCATAGAACCAATGACCTTTTGTTTTGGTCGTAAACGTCTATGACCTTCTCACAGAGAAAGTCGTTAATTTCAGTTTATGACTGCCAGCTTTTGACCATCTGTTTTTTGTCACAAAAAGGTCACAAATGAAAAACAATGACATTTCAGTGACCAATAGTGATGGTCGCAAGTTGACATATTTTTGTAGTGATCACCCACATCGGCCTCCCATACAACGCCATCCTCGGGTACCCAGCTCTGGCCCAGTTCATGGCAGCAACCCATCCGGCTTACAACCTCATGAAGATGCCGGGGAGCGAGGATGTCCTCACCCTCAAGGGGGGTGCCAAGGAAGCGTTGATGACGCTCAAGCTCGCCCTCAAGACCGCTGCAGCAGCGCAGCCCTCCGACTCGGATACCTCCGAGGCCAAGGGAGCCGCACCAACCAAGAAGAAGCAGTTTTTCACTCAGGACAAGGCAGAAACCAAGTGAGTGCCAGTCGAGGAGGATGGGTCCTCTGGGGCAACCTTTACCATAGGCGCCAACCTCGAGCCTGGTTAGGAGGAAGCTTGGTGAAGTTCTTGCGCGCAAATAAGGAAGTGTTCGCTTGGGAGCCTGATCAGCTGGTGGGGGTCCCAAGAGAGATGATAGAGCATCACCTGAAGGTGTGCCCCAACGTACGCCCCGTGAAGCAGAAGGCTAGGCAGCAGTCCACGGAGAAGCAAGATTTCATCATCCAAGAAACCCGCAAGCTGGAGGCTGCGGGTGTCATTCGCGAGGTTCAGTACCCCGAGTGGCTGGCAAACCCCGTCATCGTCCCCAAGAAAGGCGGGAAGGAGCAGATGTGCATCGACTTCACCAACCTCAACAAGGCCTGCCCCCAAGATCCGTTCCCGCTTCCACGCATCGACCAGATCATCGACTCCACTGCCGAGTGCAACTTGTTGTGCTTCCTGGATGCGTTCTCAGGATATCACCAGATCAAGATGGCGGTAGAAGATGTGGAGAAGACGGCCTTCCTGACCCCATGTGGGGTGTACTGCTACACTTGCATGCCTTTCGGACTGCGCAATGCAGGCGCAACCTTCCAGCGGCTCATGCACATCGCCTTGGGTCGGCAGCTCGGGAGGAACGCTGAAGCCTACGTCAACGATATCGTGGTGAAGTCTTGGGAGGCGAGGACCTTGATCCAAGACCTGGAGGAAACCTTTGAAAGCCTCCGCCAAGTGGACTTGCGGCTCAACCCAGAGAAGTGTGTGTTTGGCGTCCCTTCCGGCAAGCTGCTGGGCTTCCTTGTGTCCCACAGGGGGATCGAGGCCAACCCATAGAAGGTCAAGGCCATTGAAGACATGAGTCCACCGCAAACCCTCAAGGAAATGCAGAAGCTTGCTGGACGGGTGACTGCGTTGGGACGCTTTATTTCCAAGTTGGGAGAGCGAGCCCTACCCTTCTTCAAGCCGATGAAGAAGAAGGGCCCATTCGAGTGGACCCCGGAGGCTGACCGAGCATTTCAAGACCTCAAGAGATGCCTGACTAGCCCTCCAGTGATGGTGGCACCGCGACCTCTCGAGCCCCTGGTGCTCTATCTTGCCGCCACTCCCTACTCCGCCAGCGCGGCTCTAGTGGCGGTTCGGGAAGAACACCAAGCCAAGGGCGCATCGCGCCGAGCTGCACCCCCAGCAGAGACGACGCAAGACCAGGAGGGCGCCATAAGGGCCGCCGCAGTAACAGCAGAAGAGCAAGCTTAGCAGGACGACGCTCTCGAACCCGCAAAGGCCTCGGCAAGCGATCAAGCATGGGGGGCTCCACCACCTCAGGAGGCACCCCAACTTCCGGAAGACGCAAGCCTCATCAACACGCCTACCCTCGTCGAGCACCCGGTATACTTCGTCAACACGGTGTTACGGGACGCAAGAGCATGGTACCCCATGCCTCAGAAACTCCTTCTTGCGCTCCTGGTGGCCTCACAAAAGCTGCGGCACTACTTTCAAGGCCACCCTATCAAAGTCGTCTCGGCCTACCCACTAGAGAGGGTGCTCAGGAGCCCCAACTCTGCTGGAAGGGTCGTTGAGTGGAACATCGAGTTGCAAGCATTCCAGTTGGAGTTCAGCACTACCAAGGTCATCAAGGGAGCCGCACTCGCTGACTTCGTGGCAGAATGGACAGACGCCCCGACGCTTGAAGTAGGCGAAGACCAGTCCCTGCTACCTCTTGAGCACTGTGTTGGTTTTCCCTTGAAGAGGAAAGGGTGATGCAGCAAAGTAGCGTAAGTATTTCCCTCAGTTTTTGAGAACCAAGGTATCAATCCAGTAGGAGATCACGCTCAAGTCCCACGCACCTACACAAACAAATAAGAACCTCGCAACCAACGCAATAAAGGGGTTGTCAAGCCCTTCACGATCACTTATGAGAGTGAGATATGATAAGATAATATTTTTGGTATTTTTATGATAAAGAGAAATAAAGATGCAAAGTAAAATAAATGGAAAAGGAAATAACTAAGTGTTGGAAGATTAATATGATGGAAGATAGACCCGGGGGCCATAGGTTTCACTAGTGGCTTCTCTCAAGAGCATAAGTATTACGGTGGGTAAACGAATTACTGTTGAGCAATTGATAGAATTGAGCATAGTTATGAGAATATCTAGATATGATCATGTATATAGGCATCACGTCCGCGACAAGTAGACCGAAACGATTCTGCATCTACTACTATTACTCCACACATTGACCGCTATCCAGCATGCATCTAGAGTATTAAGTTCATAAGAACAGAGTAATGCTTTAAGGAAGATGACATGATGTAGAGGGATAAACTCATGCAATATGATATAAACCCCATCTTTTTATCCTCAATGGCAACAATACAATACGTGTCGGATCCCTTTCTGTCACTGAGATCGAGCACCGCAAGATTGAACCCAAAGCTAAGCACTTCTCCCATTGCAAGAAAGATCAATCTAGTAGGCCAAACCAAACTGATAATTCGAAGAGACTTGCAAAGATAAACCAATCATACATAAAAGAATTCAGAGGAGAATCAAATATTGTTCATAGATAATCTGGATCATAAACCCACAATTCATCGGATCTCGACAAACACACCACAAAAGAAGATTACATCGAATAGATCTCCAAGAGAATCAAGGAGAACTTTGTATTGAGATCCAAAGAGAGAGAAGAAGCCATCTAGCTAATAACTATGGACCCGTAGGTCTGAAGTAAACTACTCACACATCACCGCAGAGGCCATGGAGTTGATGTAGAGGCCCTCCGTGATCAATGCCCCTCGAGCTTTGGAAAAGGCCCCGAGATGGGATATCTTGGGTACAGAAGGTTGCGGCGGTGGAATTAGGTTTTTGTGGTGCTCCTGGATGTTTGGGGGGTACGTGGATATATATAGAAGGAAGAAGTACGTCGGGGGAGCAGCGGAGGGCCCACGAGGGTGGAGGGCGTGCCCCCTGCCTCGTGGCTTCCTCTGTTGTTTATTGACGCCCACTCCAAGTCTCCTGGATCACGTTTGTTGAGAAAATCATGTTCCCAAAGGTTTCATTCCGTTTGGACTCCATTTGATATTCCTTTTCTTCGAAACCCTAAAGTAGGCAAAAAAACAACAATTTGGGCTGGGCCTCCGGTTAGTAGGTTAGTCCCAAAAATGATATAAAAGTGTAAATTAAAGCCCATTAACATCCAAAATAGATAATATAATAGCATGGAGCAATCAAAATTATAGATACGTTGGAGACGTATCAGTCCCTCTCGCTGGGAAGCGAGGCGCCCGACGACTAGGTCATGTATTTCGATGGTGCCTTCGCGCGCCAGGGCGCGGGGGCTGGAGCAGTGCTCATCTCGCCCACTCAGGACAAGCTCTACTATGCCGTGTAGCTCTGCTTCCAGCAGGGCGAGAAGGTCTCCAACAACATTGCAGAATACGAATGCCTCATAGCCGGCCTGAAGGCTGCAGCGGCACTGGGGGTAAAGCGCCTCACCGTCAGGGGCGACTCGCAGATCCTTGTCAACTTCTCCAACAAGGTATATGAGCCAAAGGACGAACACATGGAGGCATACCTTGCGGAAGTACGCAAGATGGAGAAGCAGTTCCTGGGCCTGGAGTTGCAGCACGTGTCCCGGGGAACCAACAAGGAAGCCGACGACATCGCCAGAAGGGCATCCAAGCGACAGCCCCAGGAGCCGGGCGTCTTCGAGGAGCGGCTCTTCAAGCCATCAGCAACACCACCGCTTTCAAGAACAGCTCAGCCTTGGGAGGAACTCCCGCAGCCGCCTGCCACAGGAGCCCCAGCCTGTGGCTTGACCTTGGGAGTGCGCCTACTCTTAGCGCTCGAGCCTCATGAGGGATGCTGGACCAAGGAACTCAAGGAATACCTGGTGCAAGGGACGTTGTCGGAGAAGGAGGAGGACGCGGAGCGTGTGGCCCGGCAGGCCACGGCATACTGCATCCGGGACGGTGAGTTATACAGGAAGCGGCCAAATGACATTTCACTGTGTTGTATCTCCAAGGAACAGGGGAAAGAGCTGATAGCCGACATACACGGCGGGGACTGCGGGCACCATTCGTCATCGCGAACCCTCGTCGGCAAGGCATTCCGCAATGGATTCTACTAGCCTACGACGCTCAATGACGCAGCTGAGCTAGTGATGTCCTACGAGGCCTGCCAATTTCACACCAAGCAGATCCATCAGCCAGCTCAGGGCCTCCAGACCATTCCACTCTCGTGGTCGTTCGTAGTGTGGGGGCTAGATATCCTAGGACCGTTCCCTCGGGCGCCTGGGGGCTACCGATACCTCTACGTCGCCATCGACAAGTTCACTAAGTGGGTGGAGGTTGAAGCCGCCCGCACCATCCCAGCTGGCTCTGCGGTCAAGTTCATCAAGGGCCTCGTGAGCCGCTTTGGGGTCCCCAACCACATCATCACCGATAATGGCTCGCAGTTCACTAGTAATCTCTTCAAGTCATATTGTGCTACCATGGAACACAGATCTGCTATGCTTCGGTAGCGCACCCCAGGAGCAATGGCCAGGCCGAACGTGCCAACGCGGAGGTCCTGAGAGGCCTCAAGACTAGGACCTTCAAGAAGAAGCTCGAGGCCTGCGACAGGGGCTAGCACGATGAGCTCCAGTCCGTGTTGTGGTCCATCCGCACCACCGCCACCAAGCCGACGGGCGAGACCCCGTTCTTCCTCGTCTATGGAGCAGAAGCAGTCCTCCCGCACGAGGTCAGACATCACTCCGCACGAGTCCTGCATTTGATGAAATGCAGCGGGACGCCAGGCGAGGGATGGACCTCGTGCTGGGGGAGGAATGTCGTCGCGAAGCAGCACTACGGGCAGCAAGATACCAGCAGGCGCTGCGGTGGTACCACTGTCGCAGCGTCCGCTCCAGGACGCTCGAGGTGGGTGACCTCGTCCTGAGGCGGGTCCTCTCCAAGGAAGGGCTGCATAAGCTCTCACCCATGTGGGAGGGCCCGTTCAAGGTCGTCCATGTCTCCAGGCCTAACGTCGCACGCCTAGAGACACAGGATGGGGTACCCATCCAGAACGCCTAGAATATTCAGCACCTCGAGAAGTTCTACCCCTGAAGAAAGGCCTAGCGCCTGTGAAGAAGGCCCAGCGCCTGTGAAGAAAGGCCCAGTGCCTGTGAGGATCGCCGCCCGTGACACTCTCACATAATAATGAGTGGGGTTGTACACGCCCCGGAGTCTCAGGAGTGCCGCCCTTGGGCCTCGGGGGCTCCCTCCCATGTCTTAGTGGCAGCACTTAGCTCTGCGCTGGTGAGAAGACGTCGAAGACTAGACTAGGTGCCGGACGCGGCTTTTCATTTGCTTTCCGAAGTTGGCTCGCCTCTCTTTTATTGAAATTGGCTTTCTGGTGTCTCTTGCTGGTCCCGCCCTTTCGCTTTCTGCCTTTGTTTCTGCTTTCATTTCTTTGGTCGGCATGTACTCTCTCGCGCGTTCCGCGCGAGGGGGCTAAACAGGTACCTTCGTGAGCTTCACCTTCTGAGCTTCCTTCTTTTGTTTTCTGCGAGGTACCCTCGTTCGAGCCCACAAGCTGGCGCACCTCTCTCTCTCTCTCTCTCAATCCGTGCCCCTCCAGTGCCGCGATATGAAGCATTGGGTCAAGGCTGCGACCAAGCCTCGGGAGAACGATAAACCTCTTAACGATTTTTTTGCAGTTCCTAAGCGCCTATCAGGTCAAGGAAGCCTCGACAGGCACCAGGAAGCAAGCAAGCGCCCCGTGAGGAGGAGGCTACTCCAAGCAAGTCAAGCTAAGTTATCCCTACACAAAACGACGATGTTGCGACACAGCACAAGAGCAACAAACATAGCATAATGATTGAGATCATAGTTCGATACACGCCCCTCCGGGGCCCATTCTGGTTTCTTTTTGATGCAGGAAGGAAAGGAAGAACAAAATAAAAGCGGCTTCTGCCCCTACATCAGTTCACGGGGGCAGGCTCCTGGCACCGTCCTGAGCTCAGCCCGATCCCTCCTCGCGCTTCACGATGGCGCGTCGATGAGACGACCCACTGCTGCCCTCAAAGAGGGCACGGCGGCGTGGCGGCTGGTCGTAACCACCGCTGCTGGGGATGTCGCTGGAGGAAGAGCCGCCGTAGTTGGACGAGACGTGGTCGGCCCCAAGGGCGGGTTCGCCCTCGTCCTCATCACGACCATCGCCAAGGCCGAGCACCTCCTCACCGTCGTTAACCTCGGGGCAGCACCCGACACGGCGACCATCTTCCCCAAACACCCTCACGTAGAGGGTCGCATCACCGTCATACTTGAAATGGAGGGTGCACCGCATGCCCAGGCCGCGCGCAGGGGCAAACGTCTGCCAGCCACGGGCCAGGGCTATGTTGCCTGCTACGGGGACCTCGACCGTGACCCAGGAAGCCCTGCTACAGCAGTTGTCCGCTTGCAGCCAGAGCCCGCCTGGACCCGAGGCTGGCAGCTCATCAACGAAGAAACGCGAGAGCTGAAGCCAGTTGCCGGCCAGGTTCTCCGACTAGATGACAAACTCCGGCAGCACCTCCACCGAGTGGAAGCGCGGCTGGGAAGGCCGCGTGACCACGACACGTCTCCCTTCATCGACAGGACCGCCGCGATCGGAGCGGCCCCTACCATGCGAAGCGGCACCGTCACGGCTGTGCGGGGCTGCGGTGGGGGTCGCAGTGTGCTTGCGGGGACGACCGCGTCCATGCTTGGGCGCCGGAGAGCCGAGCCCCTCGCGAGGGGCCTTCCCTTTCTCCATGGTGAAGAACCTCTTCGACGGCACCATTGGTGTTGCAACTGGCGATGGACCAAAGAGTAAGAAGCAAGCAGAATGGGAAGAGATGGGCGATGGGGGCTCCGCCCCCACCTCCCATTTATAGCCAAGGGGAGGCCAACCGCCGGCCTCCACGACCTATAATAATGATGGTTTTTCCTTGCATGCAGCAGGGACTCGTCAAGTCGGGCAGTTGTCGAGGCATCGTGGGGAAGCGGAGACGCCCACGTCTAATCAACTGCCATGCGTCGACCAAGGTCGCAGGCTATTGGGGCCCGCGGCGCTCCGCGCTTGCTCCTTGGCTTCGCCTCGAAGCCAAGCCCGAGCGCGCCTTGGGCACGGGGGCTACTGTCGGGGTTCTGGGAACAGGGGTACCCAGACTTGCCTGCCTGCGGCCCACGGCGTGGCCCTGCGAGAGGGCCCGTACGACCCTTCTTCACCAGCAAGGACTCAAGACCCTCGCGAGGGGCCAAGCCTCACGAGGCGAATGACGCAAGACCTCCTCAGGAGCGGCCTCACCAGGCTTGCTTGCGAGGGGCGGAGAGATCAAGGCCAGGCAAACCTCGCGAGGTTCCAGTGACGTAATCCATGACGACCAAGGCTAGGCGGGCGCCAGCGCGCACAGTGTCCTTGTTTCCTCTTTGATGCTAAGGAAGTAAGCGCAGGCGCGGAGTACCGAGGCGTCAAGCAAAGGTTTCCATATCGATGCAACGAGACCAAGACCAGAAGGGTGGCAAGACGGAGGTCACCATGGAGCCCAAGATGGCGTCACCACCAGAGCCTATAACAGGTGAAGACCACTTTTGTCAAGATAAGTTGTACTAGTTGTCCCCTTTCGAATTGGCCATTGTTGGCTCCCTTCCCGCTTAATATTTGGGGAGAGGACCAGGGCCTCTATAAATAGGATTAGCCACCACAATAGGAGGGGGTGGAACAAGGCTGGAACTCATTCAGCACATCCTCTTACCCACCAAGCACAAGAACACCTCTCCTCATGAGGCTGTTCTTCCCCTTGTACTGTTCATCCTCAACCCAAGAGGCAATCCACCACCACACACTGGAGTAGGGTATTACACCACAATGGTGGCCCGAACCAGTATAAATCTTGTGTCCCTTGTGTTTCGAGTTCATCGAGTCAGTACCTGATATCTTAGCGAAGCTAGGACGTGGATCGGTAGGGGGAGATCTTCACGCGCACCCCAGTGTTCGAACTGTTGAGATTAATTCTGTAAAAGGGAAATCTCCCCTTGCCCAACGGCCAAGCAGTTGCATCGCGCGGACGCCTGTGTCCTGGCAACCGGCGCATCTCTCTGGAACCGACACCTCCTCTGGATCGTTGTGTCTCTCCAGGAGATATATAAGCGTCCTGTAAACCATCGTCAAGGGATTCAATCATTCTGATTTAAAACACGTTATCAACACGTAGACAACCAGCGAGAGCGAAAGGCAACAAAGAAAGGAGAAGAGAGGGAGCACTTGCCGCCAGTGAGATGCCTGGCCTTGTTTCCTTCTTTCTCCGCCTGATCCGTGAGGACGGTCGTCGCTACCGTCGCCGCTACCATGGCGTTGGTGGTCTCCGACGTTTTCGTCGTAGGATGCAGGCCGTTCGTCATTTCGGCCGTTGTGCTGCTGGCCGTTATGGTCACCGCGCCACTGGACGTGGCGCCCGTGGTGGTCACCGTGCCACTGGACGCGGCCACGGCGTTGACGGACACGTCGCTCCTGGTGCTCGCCACGCCCACGGGCATGGCCTTGGCGTTGTTGCGCGTGCGCCGTCTGTGAACAGGGTGCTCGACCCATGGCTTGTGGCCGGTCCGAGCGCCCCTATGGTGCACAGCGCCGCACCCCACGGTTCTCTGCCTCCACCCCTCCTCCACCGGCAGGGTGGCTCCCGCCATCGACACCGACACCGGATGCCGTGGCCGCTGGCCCGAGCCGCCGCCCGCATGGCTATGCCCCGGTGCCCTTGCGCTTCGTGGTGGATGAGGAGGAGGCACTCGCCTTCATCTCCGCGCCAACCAGCGCCTCCGGCGTCGTCCGCCTTGGAGCCGACATGGAGAACGCCAACGCCAACAGCCCGCTTCAGCAGGAGACGGCAGCGGGCTCGAGCAGTCGTGCCGCACGGCGCTTCGGGCATCTCTTCGGGCACGCCGTCGCCGTAATCGACTACCGCCCCAGCCGCCGCCCCGGTTCATGGGCTCCAGTGAGCCTCGGCCTCGCTAGCGCCGCGCCAGAGGGTGCTCGCCCGGACCCCATCGTCATCGTGTCTTCTTCGGACGAGGAAGGCTCGTCGGTGTTGCGCCGGTGAACTCCGGCGCCGCGAGGGGCTGCGGCGGCCACTCCAGTCACCGGCGCCGTGCAGGGAAGGGGATCGAGCGGGTGGTGCGGTTTCGGGTCTCAGACCCTTATCCGTAACCGCCGCCTCCTCCCTCTCTTATGCGGTGGGGCTGCGGGTGGGCTGGCCAAAGGCCATGGAGGCCCATGCCCAGGCGCCTGATGTGTCCTCCAGCTGCCTCCTTTCTGGTCTGATTCATATTTTTTTTTCTTTTCTCTCTGTTTTATTAACAGTAGTACTAATTGTTGTATTTATGCAGTTTTAGACTATGTTTAGTACTGTTTAGTACTTAGATTGACTACTACTTACATTCTAGTCCTGTTTTAGATTTATTCTATATCAGGACTTGTGTAATTATTAGTAGGTGTGTTTATATTATGTAATGGATTGCGTATAAATAAATTACCGGAGTTCATCTGGGAAGAATGACATGTTCCATGTGTTTACCACATCTCATTTTTATTGAACATGTTTTTGCGATTGAGATCTTCTCTCGCATATCAAACTTGCAAATTTTTGAATATTTCTCCCTCATCTTATTTGGAACCACAAGGTAATGAGTTGTGATCTACTGCTCATTTGCAGACTATCCTCTCTTACTGTGAGGTCTACGCTTTGTCATTCTCGACAAACGATTACCTCCAACATATATTCCTTATATCTGAATTGTAGCATACATAAGGTAATAGTGATGTAGCCTATTACTGTGAGATCTAAGTGATCTTCAAAGTGTTATGTTCACACAATTGAGGTTGAGAATTTTTCAAGTTTACACTTGAGTGTCAATTTTTTGCATTCTTATTACACAACCATGATGGTTTTTAATTTACCACCCATAAATTAATTATCTCTGGTTTTCCCATGTAGGCAAAGATGACTGCCAAAGAATTTGAGGAGCTTGCTCTCAATGGCCACAATTATCCTACATGGGCTATGGACATCAAGATTAGTCTTGCGTCCCGTGGGATAGCGCGTGCAATACAACCCCCGGAGACTCCTCTCCCGGCTGGGGCCACGCCACTGATAGAACAACAGAACTATGCTGCCTTATTCATCATAAGGCACCATATTCATCCAAATCTCAAGTCTGAGTATTTATAGGAGGAATCTCCTAGTACTCTGTTTCTGGCCCTCAAAACGAGGTATGAACAGCAGAAGGCAGTAGTCCTGCCCAAAGCACTCCATGATTGGACTCATCTCCGTCTTCAGGATTTCAAGTCCATTGGTGAGTACAATCATGTTGTTCATAAGATATGTTCCAAACTGCACTTTTGTGAGAAGGAACTTACTGAGGGGGAGAAGATAGAGAAAACTTTGTCTACTATGCTCCCTTCAGATAGGATCCTCCAATAGCAATAACGTGCTCGTAACTACACTGTCTATTCCGAGCTTATTCACATGTTACTTCAGGCTGAAAAGCATGATGAGCTACTCGCTAAGAATGGCTCTCAGCGCCCAGTTGGGGCACAACCTTTACCTGAAGTTCATCTGAATGTTGCAAATAGACAAAAGTTTAATGGTACCTCTCGAGGTAAACAATCCAATTCCGAGCATAAGTGAAAGCGCAATGGGAACATGAGATCTAGACACCCAGGCAAGGGAAAAGGCACTTCAAAGCCCAGGTTTGATAAATCTAAGCTTTGCAGCAAGTGTGGATGCTACACGCATTCTACTGAAAAGTGCACAATGCCCAAGCATCTTGTTTTGTTGTACCAGCAATCTCAGGGACGCAAAGCACCTCAAGGGAAAAGGTTTGAAGCCAACTTCAACCTTCATCCGGATAGCGCAAAAGGAGCTGGTGATTCGCACGATGTTCCTCCTGTACCGAGCAACTCCATGGTTCCTTATCTGCCTGAGGATACTGCTGAAATGGAGAACACATTGATTGAGTACACCGCAAACAACGTGTTTGGCGACTTCGACTAGTCCCTCAATCTCCTAGTGATCTACTTAATTATGTCCATTTGTGATGATTGTAATAAGAAGATAAGTTTGTTGTTGTCTTTATATTGTATTGTATCAGCATATTTGATATAATAAAGATTGTATTCTATGTATTAACATGAGGTTTTCTTATTGAAAATTCTTTTGTTTTATATAGTTTTCTACGGGGACAATCCGATGGAAGAGGAATTATGCCTTGTGGACAGTGGTACCACAAACTCTATACTGAGGGAGATGAAATATTTCCAAACTCTGAAAAAGATGAATAGAGATATTCTAACTATCGCTGGACGCGATACAATGATTGTTGGTACTGGACGTGCCATATTCACCCTCCCAAGCGGTACAAAAATGACGATTGAGGATGCTTTATTGTATCCCAACTCATCACATACCCTGATCAGTTATCGAGATATTCGTAAGAATGGTTTTCATATTGAAACCCATGAAGACAACAAAGAGGAGCATCTACTCTTTACTAAAGATGACGGATATGGCAAAAAGGTACATGAGAAAATTCCTTCTATATCGTCTGGTTTGTACTATACGTACATCAAACCCGTGGAACATGTTGCATACAAAGTAATTTTTCAGAATGTTAACGCATTCCAAACCTGGCATGATCGCCTAGGCCATCCTAGAATAGGGATGATGAGAAAAATTACTAGCAATTCCATTGGTCATAATTTGCTTGAGTCAAAATTTCCTCAATCTTCTGATTTTGTGTGCACATCTTGTGCCACGGAAAGCTAATTTTGAGGCCCTCACACCTCAAAATACAAGTTGAACCACTTCAGTTTCTTGAACGTATTCAAGGAGACATTTGTGGTCCCATTCAGCCATTATCTGGACCTTTCCGGTATTTCATGGTTCTGATTGACGCATCTACACGATGGTCACATGTTTGTCTTCTATCCACACGAAACCATGCATTTGCCAAGATAATGAGGCAAGTCATTAAGTTGCAAGCCCATTATCCTGAAAGTCGAATTAAGTCAATTCGAATGGACAATGCTGCAGAATTCTCCTCACGTGCTTTCAATGATTATTGCATGGCTTTGGGGTTTGAAGTTCAGCACTCTGTTCCATATGTCCATACGCAAAATGGTTTGGCTGAAGTATTGATTAAGAGGATCAAACTCATTGCAAGACCTTTGTTGACGAGTTGCAACTTGCCAACCTCTTGTTGGGGTCACGCTGTTTTACATGCTGCTGACTTGATACAATTGAGGCCAACTGCATATCACAGTTCTTCCCCTCTGGAATTGGTACGTGGAAATCCTCCAAGCATTTCCCATCTGCGTAAGTTCGGATGTGCTGCATACATCCCGATCTCACCACCACAGCGGACATCTATGGGCCCACACAGGAAGTTGGGGATCTATGTGGGGTACAAATCGTCGTCGATTATCAAGTACTTGGAACCCCTAACTGGGGATCTGTTCATAGCCCGTCACGCTGATTGCATATTTAATGAGGAACATTTTCCGGCATCAGGGGAGATTTCAAGTACCAGAAAGAATGCCCGGAAATTGATTGGAATGCTCATGCCATTTCATCCTCTGATCCACGTACCCATGAGACCGAACTTCAAGTTCGGAAGATCATTAATTTGCAACATCTTGCAAATAATCTGCCAGGTTCATTTACTGATCTGAAAGGTGTTACAAAATCCTTAAATCCGGCCAGAAACACGCCAAAAAGAGTGGAGGTACCAATAAAAACCACTCAACTCCCTATTCCCAAGAAGAGGAGTAGTAGTACGGCCTCTGACCTAGAGCATGCTTCTAGAAAGCAGCAAAGGAAATCGAGGAGAAAAACCTCGGAGTCAGTAAATGCAGGTCAACTCAACATTGACAAACACCTGATGGGTAGTATACACCCAGTGGAAGGGCAACCTCCACAACCCAGTTCCAGTGTGCACAAACTGACTGGGACATTGGAACACCCAGACTCAATCGTATTGGGGAATCACGAAGAGTCACTAGGGGTGCAGGAAATTTCCATCAACTATGTTGATTCTGGAGAATCATTTGACCATAAGACTACGACTGTCGACATATATTTTGCTGAAAAGATTACAGATACCCTTCTCACTGATCATGATCCAAGGTCTATCGTTGAGTGTCAAAAGCGTCCTGACTGGCCTAAATGGAAGGATGCAATCCAAGCAGAAATTGCCTTGCTTAACAAAAGAAAGGTATTCACTAAAGCAATACCTACACCTCCTAGTGTTTTCCCTGTGGGATTCAAATGGGGTTTTCTCCGAAAAGGGAATGAGAACAATGAGGTGGTGAGATATAAATCAAGGCTCGTAGCACAAGGTTCCACGCAGAAACCCGGCATTGATTTCACTGAAACATATTCTTCAGTGATGAGTGTAACCACTTTCCGATATCTTATATCTTTGGCAGTGCAAAATCATCTATCTATGCAGTTGATGGACGTCGTGACCGCATATCTTTACGGGTTACTAGATTCGGACATTTATATGAAGGTTCCTGATGGAATCTCAGTCCCGAATAAAAATGTAAAACGCAACATGTATTGTGTAAAGTTGAATAAGTCATTATATGGCTTAAGGCAGTCGGGACGGATGTGGTACAACCGACTCAGTGAGTTCCTTCTTCAGAAAGGTTACTCCAATAGTGCTGATTGCCCATGTGTTTCCATCAAGAAGTCCTCTACAGGATTTTGCATCATTTCTGTGTATGTTGATGATCTCAACATCATTGGCAGCACACCAGACATTGATGAAGCATGCAATCACCTAAAGATGGAATTTGAGATGAAGGATTTGGGTAAAACCAAATTTTGCTTAGGTATTCAACTTGAGCACCTTCCCTCGGAATCATGGTACAGCAATCTGCCTATATCCAGAAAATATTGGAGAAATTCAATATGGACAAATCCTATCCATCTAAAACTCCCATGGTGGTTCGATCTCTAGACATAGATAAAGATCCGTTCAGACCAAGGGATGATGGAGAAGAGGTGTTGGGACCTGAAGTTCCATACCTTAGTGTTGGAGCGCTTATGTATCTTGCAAATTGCATAAGACCTGATATTGCATTTGCAGTGAATCTACTTACTAGACATAGCGCAGCTCCCACCCAACGTCATTGGTCTGGAGTGAAGAATATCTTTCGATATCTCCAAGGCACAAAGGATCTTGGTCTATTTTTCCAGTTCCAGAAAAATCAGGACTCTGATGTGATTGCCGGCTATTTGTCTGATCCCCATAATGCCAGATCTCAGACCGGCTTCGTGTTCCTACATGGTTGCACTGCTATATCATGGAAGTCTTCGAAACAGACTCTGGTGGCAACATCTACCAATCATTCTGAAATAATTTCATTATTTGAAGCAACATGTGAATGTGTATGGCTTCACAGAATGATAAACCACATACAACAGTCATGTGGAATGGGTTTGATAAAATCACCTACCATTATCTATGAAGATAATACGGCCTGTGTTGCGCAGATGCAAACAGGATACATCAAGAGTAATATCACCAAGCATATTTCTCCTAAATGGTTTTCCCCCGTAATCTTCAGAAAATCGGGGAAATAAGCATTCTGCAAGTCAAATCATGCGACAACCTTGCTGATTTATTTACCAAGTCTCTACCAAATTCTACGTTCCAGAAATGTGTTCATGGAATTGGTATGCAAAGACTTAGGGACTTGCAGGTGTCAGGGGGAGTCTCTTCTTGAGATATCCTTATTTTAATGACATCACATCATGCTATCTTTCTTTGTGAGTATGTGTTCCAGGATCTCATCAAAGATTTTATGAAGAACTTTTGAAGGAGAATCTTTTGAGATGATAGAGCTTCCCGGACAATCGTGAAGATGATTCTACATGATCAAGCGTAGATTAGGGGGGTGTTGAGATTAATTCTGTAAAAGGGAAATCTTCCCTTGCCCAACGGCCAAGCAGTTGCATCGTGCGGACGCCTGTGTCCTGGCAACCGACGCATCTCTCTGGAATCGACGTCTCCTCTGGATCATCGTGTGTTTCCAGGAGATATATAAGCATCATGTAAACCATCGCCAAGGGATTCGATCATTCTGATTTAAAACACGAACCTTGAGGGTTTTGCCAGAACCCGTGATCCGACACTATTGGTATTAATGTAAGTATCATAATATAATTAATACATTTGATGCATGAATTGATGTGAATTTTTGTTCCCATTGCATGTTGTTGACCACTTGACCTTTAAGGAGACATTTGGAATGCAGGATTTTTGCAAGATTTTCATAGAAATTTTGCTTTTACAACTACCCTAGAATCTATCCTTCTTTTCACATTTTGTAGGATCCCAAACATTTTCTTAAACATCATGTTTCAATCTTTTTTTAGAAGTTTCTTGAGTTTTTCCTATCCTAAATGTAGGGGTCCAATTTTGAACATATTCACAGTGTATGAATATGGTAGACCTTTTTCTTTAGACATGAGCATACTCCAGGCTTGCAAAAGCCCAGCTAGAAAAACCAAGTCCAATCCCAAGCCAACCAGATCCAATCCATGGCCCAGAAAATAGCATGTTTTCTAGAAAAAGTAGTTGAATGATTTCAAGGGCAAAATAATGCTCCCTACGTCTAGAATTAGTTGACGGTTAAACAGATGAGTAAAAGATTTGCCTGCAAAAAAAATTAAACCTATTTTTAAAAATACAAAAAATAACTCTTATTGGACTAGACTTCAGGCAGAAAAGTGAAGCCCAAGCCCGGCCACAGCCCAAGACACCAGGCCAGGATGTCCATGCCAGGATTACTATATGGGTCGATGAAACCCTAACCGATTGCCACCTTCAACGATGCAACAAATACACATGAAAATAAAATGGTATGATATGCAAAGAAATCAAGAAAACACTTTAAATAAATCTATCAAGCATAACCTGAGCCCCGAGGGCCAGACTGAGCGTCCTGACTAAATCGTTCCAGCCAGACAGCTTCATTGGTCCATTTCAAGTTTTCAACAGCATTTTTCTAAGCAGAAACACACACCCCTTTCACATATGGAAGAATATATAGGCTCGGATAAGCTTGCACAACACAAACATTGCAAGTGTTGTAAGCTTCAAAGAATTGTAGTACTTGAACTCAAAAACTGTTCAGCAGCTGAAGCGATAGCAATCTTTCCCCTCCAGGATTACACCTTCCACCGTCTTGTGTGCTCAGCACACAGCATCTCCAGGACAGAATTGAACTACTCAGTCCATGTAGCGCCCAACATCTTCGACATAAAACTGTAACGGTCCGCGGCCTCATCAATCTGAAATTGAACCCAAGGCATGCAATAAATAAGTGAATAAGTGAAACTAAAACATAACTCTAGGATTTGAGAAGCGGTTTTGCACAAACCAATTTTTTAGTCGGCCTGCCAGCTCCATGCCCTGACTTGCGGTCAATGCGACCAACTATTGGGTTGGTCTGCGGGCTGTTCTCAATGCTAGTGCACAAGACATGCTGCATTGTCTGTGAATAGCAAGCAAAGCAAAAGGTGTAAGAACAGTAAACACGCAAGGAAACACACTAGCTAATCATCAGATAATGCTTAGATATTCAAGATAGTTTGCAACATCCGCCATCAAACAGGAACGCACACAGGTGAAGGTTTGTAATTACAAGAACTTATAGTTAGGGTCTGATCATGGTTTCAGCAAAAGTAGCACCTGCATATTGCTTGACAGTCTAGTTCCATGTGACAACACACCAAATTTCTCACTGACACACTACAAATTACATGGTTGTAAAACTGATTTGTACTGTAAATGACAAATAAGAACCACAATAAATTGTCTTCATTTGCATTTTGCACTGAAAAACAATTATCATTAAACTGCAGAACAACAATACAACCAAAAGACAATCTACATTTCTTCGAAATATGATGGTAACCTAACTCTACGAGTCAAAAGTACAGAACACCCAAAGATCCTATTAAGAGCACCCAAAACTATCAGAAAACGAGTCGAAGTAGAGATGCAAGATCGAATACAAAAAGAGAACCAGGAGAAGTTGCTACTTGTTCATTAAAAAGTCAGCCTTTACTTGAATACCATTCAGGTACTTTCTGAAAATATATATTTAGGAAAAGAGTCTATATGATGTTTATGTTTGTGCAGTTTATCAAATCACAAAGTTGTTAACTTATCCAACAAACTCAGTGATACTCATGTGACCAACAACTTGATCCCTGGACAACTGAAAAGGTCTTATAAAGCTTAAAGTTTCCACTTTTGCATGGATTAAGACATTGTTTTACAGTATGAAGTAAGAAAGAGATATCTATTGATAGCTGTGTTTGGCTTTTCATCATGTGGTTATGTTTACCCAGTGAATTATTATGTTGAGGTATTTGAATAATGAACAATAATGGAGTTCAGACTACAGGACAGAATAAACTAAAATAAAACATAACTGCCCCTGTGACAAACAACAAGAGTGTAAAATCAAAGAGGTAAATACAATATTTTCCACATTCACATGATATAAGTTAAACTATATCATATCTATGCCATCAATTTTCATATCGAATAGAATACTAAGTGGTAATGGAGGATTCCATTAGAATGGAAAGGAGAAACAGACACAGAATTCTACTTACAGCCAACAACTTCAGCGAGTGCAATGGCACAACACGGTCATCATGATCAGCTGTCAACAGCATGGTTGCTGGATACTGACAATTATCACCAAAGCTTTGCTCCCAAGGTCTCTTCACGTTATGAAGGGGAGAATATCTAGTAAATGCCCACCAGTAGTACAACACATAAGTACGCAAAAAAAACGTCAAGAATAATTTACTAGAGCAAATGCAAGAATGATGAAACAAATATGAATTGAACACTTACGAAACAAAACAATTAGATCAACCACCAGAGCAATAGAAAATCACTCCCTAATTATATCTCCAAGTAATGAGCAAGTCCACTTTTACTGTCTGGTCCTAAAGACGGCGTTTTGCTGATCGTGTTGTACTGTAGGGATCATGCACAACTGTTCATGTGAGGTGAGCTGTACCAGTAATTGGAAACTGGAGGGATCATTCTATAGTTGGTTAGGTTTATTTATTTTTAGATATATTCCTATACTCTATCAACATCAACCTCGTGTGAGAATCTATGCGATAAATTTTTTCAAGTAACATTCAATTAATCAGAGCATATTTTCCCCTATCTAATGGGAGCAAGTGTGGTCTGATTCCATCAAATCTCTCCTACTTAAAAAGCATGAAAGGTTTTTAATGGTGTTACGGGCCAGGGGTGCCTCGCCTTGCTGGTTACCAGCCCAAGGCCCCCTAGGTCGGTTCCGCCCTGGGCCATCAGTCTGGCCCATGGGCCTCGTAGGAGAAGACTCTAGAAGCCTTGCCGTTGAAAGCAAGGAAGCCAGAGCCATGGAGGACTCCCCTCTACCGACGTATCCGACTAGGTTGTGTAAAACCTAGGGGCCCCTATATGTTATATAAGCCGGGACCGAGCTAATCGATAGATCATCATACAATCCTTGAATTTTACCTGTACTTTGTACACCCCAATCGCAATATACACGGAGGAGGAGTTGGGTTTACCTCTATCAGAGGGTCCGAACCTGGGTAAAATCGCCTCATGTTTTTCTCCTCCGACCTAATCACCACTGGGATACCCTACCAAGGGATCTACCGGAATCAACTCCGACAGTGGTGGCCCATGCAGGTCTTGCGTGGTGAACGCAGAGGTTTGATGGGATCTCTGATGGACGTCAGCGATCCCATCAAACCTCTGCGTTCACCACACTAGATCTGAATGGGCCACCACTGTCGGAGATGATTCTGATCCCATTAAACCTCTGCGTTCACCACACTAGATCTGAATGGGCCACCATTGTTGGAGATGATTCCGGCAGATCCCTCGGTAGGGTATCCCAACGTGGTATATTAGTTCAGAGGGGAAACATGAGACAACTTTACCCAGGTTCAGGCCCTATGATAGAGGTACTCCTGCTCTGTGTATATTGGGATTGGGGTAAAACCAAAGGATTATATGATCCATCAACTAGCTCGGCCCCGGCTTATATAACATATCGCGACCCCTAGGGTTACACAACCTAGTCGGCTATCTCCGTGAAGGGGAGTCCAGTGGAGGACTGCTCCGGCTGCTTCAAGACTCTTCTCCTATGAGGCACATGGGCCGGACTGATGGCCCAAGGCAGAACCGACCTAGGGGTCCTCAGGCCGGCCTACTTGGGCTGGTAACCAGCAAGGTGAGGCACCCCTGGGCCATAACACCGTCACAAGGTATTCAAAGGAGCTCTCAAGGTTAATAGGATTGAGCGTCTCATTTTTGCTTTTTGCGTATCGAACGACTGATCCGTGCGCCGCCTCATATAGTCAGCACGACAAAGTTAACATAAATCCCGAATCAGTTTACTAGTAAATCCCTAGCCGGTTACAACTATAACCCAGGGTGCCAGGTAGATACAGGTTTTGGAGTACAATGATACAGGTTTTGGAGTATGATGGTGCGTCCCCGTGTAGAAGTCGGAGTAATCGGCCTGGTCCGATACCTATATTTAGCCTAGTAGGTTGTAGGATCTGGTCATCCGGGCGGTCTTGTAACAGAAAATGACATGCATTTGGGTACGCGTGTGAGATTTATTTATTTTCTGATTTCTGAAACCAAGGGGAAGAGAGCGAGGCCAAATGTGCAACTCAATGGAAGTATTAGCACATGAGCTATTTTGATAAAGTTAGCTCCCAGCATGTGTCTAATTACATAGTAATTAATTAGGTGCTCCGCACCACCTCCTCTTTACTACGGGTCCAAGCTCCACCACTGCCAAAAGATCAATACTAATGTGGCATGGCAATATTGTACGTGACCCCACAACCAATGCAGTAATGACTATATAATGCCTAAACTAATAGTGATAAACAGGTATATGGAAACAACAGAAACTCCCATACTTGATAAGCCAGCCGAATTCTTCTTCCTTATCTGAACAACCATAATCTGTAGTCCAGGCATGACCTACAGAAAACATCAAGCATCTATTGATAAGCTGTATAAATAAATAGAGGTAAAGTACAGCTAATCACCAAATCCACAACAGAACTAGAAAATACCGATTGTGAACTTGTGAAACCGAAGCATATCCATGACACCAACATGAGCCAGGGCACACCCAAAAAGGTCAGGCCGCTGCAACACAGTGCAGGTTAAAGATATGCATGCCAAATATTGTATTCTGATATTACCATAAGATAAACTTGAAAGCTCATGTAGCTTTGTAATAAAATGAGGATTTACTCTAACCTGGTTAATACAAGCAGCAATTAGAAGACCACCATTGCTTCCACCTTCAATACATATTTTCTTGTTACTTGTGTAACCAGAAGAAATAAGTTGTTCCGCACAAGCAATGAAGTCATCAAAACAATTCTGTTTCTTTGCAAGTGCTCCAGCTTTGTGCCACTCCTCCCCATATTCTCCACCACCCCGGATGTTCGCAATGCAGACAACAGAACCCATGTTCTTGCATAGGACAAGACGACTAACACTGAAAGAAGGGGTAATGCTTATGTTGAATCCACCATAACCATATAGCAAAGTTGGATGTGATCCATCGAGTTCGATATCTTTCTTCGACATTATGAACATGGGAATCTTGGTTCCATCCTTACTAGGGACAAAAATCTGAAAAATCAATAGTTAACAAAATTAAAACAGTAATAGTAAAGCGGTAAGATTTCAAGACAAGACAAAAAAGAGGCTACGGGCTTAAAAATATTTAGAAGAGAGAGATCTCCAACAAAAACGGAAGTTGTCACTCCGCTGGGCCTGGATCAATGAACCAGTTTGACAAACAGAAACTCCCGGTGACTGGTGGGAGTTTCGGTTTAGCTCTGCGATTGCAGTGCGCTTATGCTTTTTGCATGGATTGTGTACATTCACAAAACAGGGGAAACCTTTGCCTTGAGAAAATGACAAAATAGAACTAGATAAAAACCAGCTGTGCCAGAAAACACCAAGAATCAGCAACATTACCCAAAGGCAAGAACTAGGGGGAAATCCAATTGAGTTTGCCCTGTCGATACTTTTAAAAATAGATTTTACTCAAGACAACGTAACTTGCGAGAATGACAAACTCTTTTTTAAATCTCAAAAAAAAATTGGATTTGAGTTGGTAATTTGTTAAAACTCAAAAAAAATCCTCACTTTTTTATGTTTAAATACTTTAATAGAAGTTGTAATTACCATCTACTTAGATCGGTGATCTTAGTTAGCTATTATCTTATATTAAATGTTTAAAAATTAGAGGATGCATGACATACCTGCTTAACTTCAAAGCTTGTGCGATCAAACCCAGGAACTGAAATTTCTCGGAAGGTCTTCATTTCAGGGATTGTAGATGCTAAGTTACACCTATAAATAATACCCGGAGAAAGAAAGCTCGTGAAGCCAATAAAAACTTCCTTGTCTTCCCGTCTACAAGAGATCTCTGAAACAGAACCAATCTCTAGAGGCAACTGATGAAGCAAATTTCCAGTTATAAGGTCTCTTATCTGCAGAGTATGTTTAACATCTGACATGTAACACACCACCAACTGGTTTCCATTAACCGCGTCAGCTGACTCAAGCACATCTCTTTCATGCTCAGGAAGAACATCAGTCCACGCCTCTGGCTTTTTTATATTTACCCTTACCAGCTTATTCTTTGGAGCATTTTTATTGGTCAGGAATGTAAATTCATCACCATCGTTTGCCACAACTTGATATTGAGCATCAAAGTTGTCTATAAGCTTGACAAATGGAAGCATTTCCTTTGTCTCTCTGAAACCCTCTAATCCATGAGGAAGTGAAGAAATTTCACAATAGTATAGCTTGTTGACAGGATCACAACCATCATAGGTACCCAGTATGATGTACTGCCAACAAAACATAAGGTTAAGATAACTATCTTCTCTAGGAAATATATAGCTTCCAAGACATTTCACTAATTAAATAGTTGAAGGTATAAGTCCATAGTCCCTCTGCCTTTTGTGATTAGCAGAACATATGTAAACCACTTAAAAAGCATGCAGATTACACCCTCATTGAAATACTAGTGTGCTGTTTTAGGCACTGTATTCTTGCAATTTTAGTCCTTCTCTATTGCTAGATTTATTATATTTGGTGCTGGCCAAATGTGAGTAAATCATTAAAGAATTAGGATGAAAACTTTATTATATTTGGTGCTGCCCAAATGTTTAATGATATGTTTTAAATCATACATTCAAAGATATTATTTTGAAAATTAAATGAAGATACATGACATTTGTGCAAATAATAGTAATATATGAATGAACAAATTGGGGTAGGCAAATAATAGTAATATATGAATGAACAAAAGGTGAATCTTTATTGTAACTATAAAAGGGCATATGGTATGCAATTTGTTAGGTACTAAAATCTTTTAGGGTCGTTAATCTGAAGACACGAATGGAGATTTTGACAACCATGACATAGACACACTGAAAAGAAAATGAAGAACCAGATATGGTCTAAGAGAGGGAAGGGAAATACCTTTCCATCTTCAGTGACCGATGCACCAAGGGAATGTTTGGGGTTTTCAGGATCTTTCCAGCATAGTATATCCTCTGACTGATCAGACCCCAAGATATGGTAATATATCTGATGATTAAGATTGATATTTGTCTCGGTTCCAGCATCCAATTCCACTCTGACAAAAGGAATGACAAGAATTAAGAAGTGGGTACTACATTATAAAAAGGTAGAAAGTCCGTAGACCTACCCAGGCGCAGGATATCGGCCATAGAAAAACCCTTTTCCGTCATGTGTCCAACTTATAGATGAGAACTTCACCTGCATCATAGATAGCCACATGTAGGATTTCATGAAAAATTAGGAGAAGCAACAGGTAAGCACAGTACTGTTCAGACAAAAAAGAAACGATTCTACTAAGGTGCAATAGCGAGTTGCAAATCTACTTACCCAGGACAATTTGTCAGGCATATCCTGCCTGTCTGCAATGCCCATAACGCGAATAGTGATCCAGTCACTGCCACTCTCACTTAGCCCGTAAGCGATGTACTTGCCATCCTCGCTAATAGAATACGTTGAAAGAGCAACAGTTCCATCCTTGCTTAGAGTGTTTGGATCCAAGAGGACCTCCGCCTCTGCTTCCAAATCATCCTGCATTGTCACGGCATAGCACGGTCAAACTAGTGTACCAGCTCATCAAGAGCGTACTGGAGCAACACGATTTGAACAGAGACACACGGTAGTGGTGAAACTACAATCAGAAACAATAATAATCAGATAATGGCGTGTGGCATATTCCTAATCGGGGAGCTGCACGTGACACCAGATCACCACCATCACTAATCAGGGGCCAGCACGGGAGTGACAGGGAAGCATGTAGATGCATGATATTTAACTCCATTATCGATGCAAAGCTCGATCTGGGCGTGTGGCGGGCAGGCGCACCTGCACGTAGAGGACGCTCTGGGCCTGGAGGCCGGAGTTGTGGAAGTGGAAGTACTTGTCGCCGCGGCGGAAGGGCGCGGCGTGGCGCGGGTGGTCGAAGAGGCGCGTGACCTCGCGGCGCAGGCCCTCCCTGTCGGCGCAGCCGGCGAGCACCGACTCGGCCAGCTCCGCCTGGGCCGCCACGAACTCCTTGGTCTCCTCCGAGTCCGGGTCCTCCAGCCTGCGACCGCGAAGCGCAGTCAGTCAACCAACCAAACCCCGAAGACCAACAGGGAAAAAAATCGCAGTCAATCTTACCAGCGGTAGGGGTCGGGGATCTGGGCGCCGTGGTAGGTGTCGACGACGGACTCGTCGCGGCGGACGGGCGGGTAGGCGAGGCGCACGGCGTCCCCGGCGACGGAGCCCATGGCGGCGGCGCGCGGGAGGTGGGGTGGGCCGGGGCGACTGGACGGGGGCAGCGAGAGGTGGGAGGGGGACTTCGAAGTGGAGGGACGGCGTTGTGGCGGAGGGGCGAAAGGGATTTAAGTAGAAGCATTGTTAACTGCGAACTGCCGTGGCGTGCTGGGTGCGGCCACACGCAGCGCCGACTGGGACGGAGGAGGTTTGTTGGCCACGAGCGTGTGTGGGTCGATGACGTGTGGGCCGTGGGGTGGCGGATTGGTGGTCAATATCTTGCTTGACTCGGGTAGTCAGAGCCGGGCGTCAATTGAAAAGGGGAGAGATTCCTATTGGAACGGGCACTCTCAGGGAAATCGGTTGGAGCTGCAAGATTTTTTTTATAACATAAACAAGGATACAATTTGTAGCTCGAAAGCACGTGGACTGTCGCGTCGACCTCCATCTACGACGAGGAGGTGCCTAACTCTTGACGAGAATGGGCTTTAGTAGAGAGTTCCCACTCTTTAATCAGTCCATCCCATTTTCTCTGGAATTTCCTACTGGACGCACGTTGTGTCATACTGTCTAGGTTTCCTCCACAGTGAGAGACCGAGCTATCGTTCGACTCGGCCAGCCCGTTTATAAGCTTTCATCGTCCCTGTTTTGGGAACCTTCTAGAGGTTTCCAGCCGTTTTTTTGGTTTTGGGAAACTTCTAGAAGGTTCCTGAACTGGTTTTTTTCTTTGTTTGTTTTTCTCGTTTTCTTTTTTCCTGTTTTTTTTTCTCTTTTCCTTGTTCTGTTTCCTTTTCTTTGTTTTTTCTTTTTTTGTTTCTCCATTTGTTTTTCTTTTGTCCTGCTTTTTTCATAAAATACTTAAATTTTGTTCACATTTCCAAAAATTATTCGGAAGTTTAATAATTCTCAAAATTTTAAAAAATGTTTGAATTTTGAAAAAAAATGTTCAAAAATGGAAAATAAAAATTGTTCAAAATATTCGAAATCTGTTTGCCTTTCCAACAAATGCTAGGATATTTTCAAATAAAAGACTGCATTGTCTGTAAAAAAATGTCTGTGTTTTACAAAATTTGTTCAAACATTCCAAAAACGTTTCTGGATTTCAAATTTTTGTGCACGTATACAAAAAATGTTGGTGCTTCCATATTTTTTCAGAATTTTCGAAATTGTCCTCTGTTTCAAAATTTGTTCTCAAGTTCACAAATTCGGAAAATGTTCATGTTTTCAAAAAATGTTTGTGCTTCCATATTTTTTCAGAATTTTCGAAATTGTTCTCTATTTAAAAATTTGTTCTCAAATTTAATAATTTTTTTATTTCTTTAGAAAATTGTTCACAAATTCAGAAAATGTTCATGTTCTCAAAAATGTTTGTGCTTCCATATTTGTTCAGGATTTTCGAAATTGTTCTTTGTTTCGAAATTTGTACTCAAATTTTAAAAAATGTTATTCCTTTAGAAAATTGTTCGCAAATTCTGAAAATGTTCATGTTTTCAAAAAATGTTTGTGCTTCCATATTTGTTCAGGATTTTCGAAATTGTTCTTTGTTTCAAAATTTGTTCTCGAAATTTAAAAAATGTTATTTCTTTAGAAAATTGTTCGCAAATTCTGAAAATGTTCATGTTTCCAAAAATGTTTGCGCTTCCATATTTGTTCAGGATTTTCGAATTTGTTCTTTGTTTCAAAATTTGTTCTCAAAATTTAAAAAAAATGTTATTTGTTTAGAAAATTATCCACAAATTCTGAAAATGTTCATGTTTTCAAAAAAAAAATGTGCTTCCATATTTGTTCAGGATTTTCGAAATTGTTCTCTATTTCAAAATTGGTTCTCAAATTTAAAAAACTGTTATTTCTTTAGAAAATTGTTCACAAATTCTGAAAATGATCATGTTTTCAAAAAATGTTTGTGCTTCCATATTTGTTCAGGATTTTCGGAATTGTTCTTTGTAAAAAATGTTATCTTTAGAAAATTGTTCACAAATTCTGAAAATGTTCATGTTTTCAAAAAATGTTTGTGCTTCCATATTTGTTCAGGATTTTCGAAATTGTTCTCCCTTTCAAAATTTGTTCTCAAATTTTAAAAAATGTTCTTGCTTCAGAAAATTGTGCACAAATTCTGGAAATGTTGATGTTTTCAAAAAATGTTTGTGCTTCCTATTTGTTCAGGATTTTCGAAATTGTTTTCCATTTCAAAATTTGTTCTCAAATTTTAAAAAATGTTCTTTCTTTAGAAAATTCTGCACAAACTCCGAAAATGTTGATGTTTTCAAATAATGTTTGTGCTTCCATATTTGTTCAGGATTTTTGAAATTGTTCTCCGTTTCATAATTTGTTCTCTAATTTTAAAAAATATTCTTGCTTTAGAAAATTGTGGACAAATTTGGAAAATGTTGATGTTTTCAAATAATGTTTGTGCTTCCATATTTGTTCAGGATTTTCGAAATTGTTCTCCATTTCAAAGTTTGTTCTCAAATTTTAAAAAATGTTCTTGCTTTAGAAAATGGTGCACAAATTCTGAAAATGTTGATGTTTTCAAAAGTGTTTGTGCTTCCATATTTGTTCAGGATTTCCGAAATTGTTCTCCGTTTCAAAATTTGTTCTCAAATTTTAAAAAATATTCTCGCTTTAGAAAATTGTGCACAAATTCTGAAAATGTTCATGTTTTTAAAAAATGTTTGTGCTTCCATATTTGTTCAGGATTTTTGAAATTTTTCTCCGTTTCAAAATTTGTTCTCAAATTTAAAAAAATGTTCTTGCTTTAGCAAATTGTTCACAAATTCTGGAAATGTTCATGTTTTCAAAAAACATTTCGGAAATTCAAAATTTGTTCATGATATCATAAAATTGTTTGCTCTTGTCAACACAAAATTGTACTTTCAAAATTTAATTAAAAGATGGAAAATTGTAAAGGATTTTTTTTTAAAAAGTGTTAAGTCTTATACTTTCTTTAGTCCTTATAGTTTTCCGCTGCATATTGCTCAACTGAGCCCTTTCGTCGTAGTGGCTAGTAGCGTGCGCGCACAAGTCACTAGTCCTGGTTCGATTCCCATCCATAGAGCCATATATATTTGTGCAATTTTTCACATGCTATTTTTGGCACACTGCAAATGGGCCGGCCCAATTGGCGCACCGCGACGACGTGCCTGTGCGAAAGGACAGCATTTTGACGCAGAACGCGTCATATAGGAACTCCCATTTTCTATTGCCTTGTGTAATCCATGATGTAACTCTTTTGACGTAAGTCATTCCTCACTCCCCCCGCGTTGCTGCTGCTGCTCCCACGTCTTCCTTGCCCTCGCCGTCGCTAGAGAAAGCCATGGGTCCTTGCTACCTCTTGAGCATGCGTTGGTTTTTTCTTGAAGAGGAAAGAGTGATGCAGCAAAGTAGCGTAAATATTTTCCTCCATTTTTTAGAACCAAGGTATCAATAGTAGGAGACTACACGCAAGTCACCTAGTACCTGCACAAACAAACAAGAACCTCGCAATCAACGCGATAAAGGGGTTGTCAATCCCTTCACGGTCACTTACGAAAGTGAGATCTGATAGAGATAATAAGATAAATATTTTGGTATTTTTGTTGTATAGATTGAAAAGTAAAGATTGCAAAATAAATAGTAAACTAGAATTGTAGATCAAAAACTTATATGATGTAAAGTAGACCCGGGGGTCATAGATTTCACTAGTAGCTTCTCTCAAGATAGCATATATTACGGTGGATGGACAAATTACTGCCGAGCAATTGATAGAAAAAGCGCATAGTTATGATGATATCTAGGCATGATCATGAATATAGGCATCACGTCCGTGTCAAGTAGACCGAAACGATTTTGCATCTACTACTATTACTCCACACATCGACTGCTATCCAGTATGCATCTAGAGTATTAAGTTCAAAATAACAGAGTAACACATTAGGCAAGATGACATAATGTATAGGGATAAACTCAAGCAATATGATATAAACCCCATCTTTTTATCCTCGATGGCAACAATACAATATGTGCCTTGCTGCCCCTGTTGTCACTGGGAAAGGACACCGCAAGATTGAACCCAAAGCTAAGCACTTCTCTCATTGCAAGAAAGATCAATCTAGTAGGCAAAAGCAAACTGATAATTTGAAGAGACTTGCAAAGATATCAAATCATGCATATAAGAATTCAGAGAAGAATCAAATATTGTTCATAGATAATCTTAATCATAAACCCACAATTCATCGGATCTCGGCAAACACACCAGAAAAAAAGAATTACATTGAATAGATCTTTAAGAACATCGAGGAGAACTTTGTATTGAGATCCAAAGAGAGAGAAGATTGTCATTTAGCTAATAACTATGAACCCGAAGGTTTGTGGTAAACTACTCACACATCATCGAAGAGGCTATGGTGTTGATGTAGAAGCCCTCCGTGATCGAATTCCCCTCTGGCAAATCGTCTAAAAAGATCCCCAGATGGGATCTCACGGGTACAGAAGGTTGCGGCGGTGGAAAAGTGGTTTCGTGGCTCCCCTGGATATTTTCAGGGTATAAGAGTATATATAGGTGAAAGAAGTAGATCGGTGGACCTGCGAGGGGCCCACGAGGGTGGGGGTGCGCCGCCCAACCTCGTGGCCGCCTCGCTGCTTCCTTGACGTCCACTCCAAGTCTCCCAAATTGCGTTTGTTCCAAAAAAAAGTTTCTCGTGAAGGTTTCATTCCGTTTGATATTCCTTTTCCGCGAAACACCAAAATAGGCAAAAAAAACAACAGTTTGCATTAGGCCTTCGATTAATAGGCTAGTCCCAAAAATAATATAAAAGTGCATAATAAAGCCCATAAACATCCAAAACAGATAATATAATAGCATAGAACAATCAAAAATTATAGATACGTTGGAGACATATAAAGCATCCCCAAGCTTAATTCATGCTCGTCCTCAAGTAGGTAAATGATAAAAATAAATTTTTTGATGTGGAATATTACCTAACATAATTTTCAATGTATTTCTCTTTATTGCGGCATGAATGTTTAGATCCAAAAGATTCTAGATAGAAGTTTAATATTGACATAAAAATAATAATACTTCAAGCAATGCTAACCAAGCAATCATGTCTTATCAAAATAACATAGCCAAAGAAAGCTTATCCCTACAAAATCATATAGTTTGGTCATGCTTCATTTTCGTCACACAAAATGCTCCCATCATGCACAACCCCGATGACAAGCCAACCAATTGTTTCGTACTTTAGTCTTTTCAAACTCTTTCAACTTTCACGCAATATATGAGTGCGAGCCATGGATATAGCACTATGGGTGGAATAGAATATGATGATGGAGGTTGTGTGAGAAGACAAAAAGGGAGAAAGTCTCACATTGACACGGCTAATCAACGGGCTATGGAGATACCCATCAATTGATGTCAATGCAAGGAGTAGGGATTGCCATGTAACGGATGCACTAGAGCTATAAATATATGAAAGCTCAACAAAAGAAACTAAGTGGGTGTGCATCCAACTTGCTTGCTCATGAAGACCTAGGGCATTTTGAGGAAGCCCATTGTTGGAATATACAAGCCAAGTTCTATAATGAAAAATTCCCACTAGTATATGAAAGTGACAACATAAGAGACTCTCTATCATGAAGATCATGGTGCTACTTTGAAGCACATGTGTGGAAAAAGGATAGTAACATTGCCCCTTCTCTCTTTTTATCTCATTTTTTCTTTTTTTTTCTTTTTTTGGGCCTCTCTTTTTTATGGCCTTTCTCTTTTTTTTCGAAGAACTTTCCTCACATGGGACAATGCTCTAATAATGAAAATCATCACACTTTTATTTACTTACAACTCAAGAATTACAACTCGATACTTAGAACAAAATATGACTCTATGTGAATGCCTCCGGCGGTGTACCGAGGTATGCAATGAATCAAGAGTGACATGTATGAAATAATTATGAAGGTGGCTTTGCCACAAATACGATGTCAATTACATGATCATGCAAGGCAATGTGACAATGATGGAGCGTGTCATAATAAATGGAACGGTGGAAAGTTGCATGGCAATATATCTCGGAATGGCTATGCAAATGCCATAATAGGTAGGTATGGTGGCTGTTTTGAGGAAGATATAAGGAGGCTTATGTGTGATAGAGCGTATCATATCACGGGGTTTGGATGCACCGGCGAAGTTTGCACCAACTCTCGATAAATCCGTTAACAGAAGTGCTTTCGTCAAGTTGATCATAACCCGTTAACGGATGCACCGGCGAAGTTTGCACCAACTCTCGATAAACCCGACCCCGTGATGATCCAAAATCCGTTAATGAATCAAGAGTGACATGTATGAAGTTTTCATGACGATAAATCCCGCGTCACAGAAGTGCTTTCGTCAAGGGTGACCGACACGTGGCATCCACCGTAAAGGAACGTCGTTAAGCTATCGGGTCGGGTTTTGGATCCGATAACCAGTTAACAGCCCCGACCAATGGGGATTTTCCACGTGTAAAATCATCATTGGCTGGAGGAAACACGTGTCGGCTCATCGTTGGGACAGATGCCATCCACTCATTGGACAGAAGGCGCCTATGATACGTCGACACGTGGCACGACCCAATAGAGGCCCATTACTATGAAAAGGCTGGCCCGTTTGACTTGGTCAAAAGGTGGCGGGCCGGCCCATGTAAAGCTTGTTAACGGCCTGTTCGCATATAGCCCATTTACAGCCCGCTAACCCAAGGCTCGTTACGCCCTATCCGAATTAGGCCCAGTAGCGTCATCTGGGCCACCCAATATGATTCCAGCCCGTTTTCACTTCTTGCCCATGTATGGCCCATGACGTCTTTCGGCCCATATGAGGCCCTATGTAACTCTTGGCCTATTAACGGCACGTGGTGAAACTGGCCCGTAATGAATAGTGTATCACTTTACACCCATTAACGGCCCGTGGTGAAACTGGCCCGTAATGAACAGTGTATCGCTTTATACCCATTAACGGCCCGTTATTCCGTTGGGCCGTTTCCAGCCAATGTTATCTTTCGGCCTTCTCGGAGCCCATTTATTCTTGGGCTCATTTCCAGCATTCGTTTACTTACGGCCCGTTACTGTCATTTTCTGCTTGTGGGCCAAATTCAGCCCGTGGTTACAGTCAGCCCGTTTGTGGTCCGTTAATACGTTGGGCCGTTTTCATAGCGTCATCAAATACGGCCTATTAACGGTGGCCCGTTATGGTCGGCCCATGAACGGACGATTCCAACTCTAGCCCGTTTACGACCATAATGCAGCCTGTTATTGGCCTATGTTTGGCCAATCGATCATACTGCCCGTATAAGGCCCATTGATGATACGGCCTATAGAAGGCCCATTGTTTCTACGGCCCGTAGAAGGCCCATTGTTTCTACGGCCCGTAGAAGGCCCATTGTTTCTACGCCCGTAGAAGGCCCACTGTTTCTACGGCCCGTAGGAGGCCCAGTGTCACTACAGTAAATATTAGCCCATGGTTATTGTGGCCTAGTTTTAAAAAATAGGTTATTGCAGCCACTAGCAAACCGCGGAAAAAGAACTGCAATGACTACAAGCAAACAAATAAACAAGACAACAAGGAAATAAATAAGCAAGCAACTTACGCTAGGCTATCACAGCTATCACACATATTATATCCACTGGGCATCAAAGTTCGCCACCAATGCAAATAAACGCGCCGACAAAAGAATATACAAAACTGAGAGCACTTCAGAAGGCACTAGGCCTGGCCAGGTCGAGCCCCCCAAACAGCTGAAGAAGCTGAGTAGACCTCAGTTGTGTCAACGATAGATGCATCAACACTAGATTTAAGGCATGATAGTGCGCACGGCAGTCCTCTGACATCTTCATTGGATCTTTGACTTCAAGTCGGAGCTGAGCTGAAGCAAGCCTTTCCGCTTTAAGTTGAGACTGAAGAAGTCGAACTGATTGAGGCGGCGACTGCACAGAGGTTGTCTCACACCTGCTGGTGAGTAGCTTCAACTCACTGTCTTCATCAAGACAGGACCTTGGGGTCATCTCGCTGTCCTCAAGATGGTTTGGCTCACTATCTTCCCTAAAGTTCTGCCTGGCGTAAGAGATACGAGTCTGAAAGAGAAACAAGGAGACACGCAACAGGTTTCACAATTATATAAGCAAATAAATGGATATGTTCTGCATAAGGAACATGTTTTTACAACTACAATTTGAAACTGGTAGTTGTTGCAAACATCCAATCAGATGTAAACAGCAAAGCAAACAACAGTGGAGGAAATGATGCCTATCCAAATCTATACTAGAACAAAGTTTGAATGCTTGAGAAGGATGAACTTACACTACATGTTAACACGGGCTGGACAAAGCCCTTCTCCATGTTGACGGAAGGATAATTCAATAAATTCCCCAAAGAAAATTTTTATAAGCATTGCCCATATTCTACATTTTGCAAAGAGTAAATGTAGATCAAATAATATTGGAAGAAATAGAGGATAATGAAGCTCAGGTGCAGATGATGATACATAATCAAATAGCAATTAATTAAGTACAACGTTACAAGGCAAAAGGGAGAGAGGTACTGACAAGAGCAATGCAGAGCCCATTATTTGTTTTGAGATCGTATGATCCTTTGAGCAAGGAGATTCATCTGAAATTAGTTTTCATACAAGAGAGAAGGTAAGGCACAAGAAGAAATTTAGGAATTCAAATTTTGAATTGATATCATAGACAGTACCTGACGCTGGGCTCCCAGCAGTTCTAATAGGGGTTTGGCCACTGGAGTAGGGGTAAAGTGTGGTATAGTTGGGCCTGTGTTTTCTGTGGCTGCTGATCTATCTGATTTAACAGGTATCACTACCTTTTCCAAATACCTAGTTTGTACTCCTTGAGGATCTGCACTCACCCTCTTCCTTTTGGACATCTATTATGAAAGAACAACATTTGACTGGAAAAACATAGTGTGACGACACATGGAATAGGTACAGAAAATGGATAGGTATGGCATATACTCATATATGATGCTTAAACTAAGCAGATGGTGTAACAAAGTAGAAGTAATGCAAGAGGTCAGATGCAAAATATGTGCGACCAATACAACTTTGCAAAGTTAGAGCAAGCACCTTGATGGGTGAATAAGATAGGCCATCCTCCACCATGCCAAGTTTGTTAGCCAGTGGATCGTTCCGCAATATTCCTCTCGTGCGCCCATTCTCATATTCATTTTGATAATGTTCAATATCCGACATGCATGAAAACATAAAAACAAGTGAGATTTTCTTTGTAATGCAGAAGTGATTCTAATCCAATACTGCCTCCCTGTAAACCCCTTTGTGCTATCTCTGCAATTCTTTTAAAAGATGTCATGCATGCTGTAATTTGTTGTGTGCATTAATATAATGTGGCCTACTACTCAAAATATGAGAGCTCCAGAAGTGATGACACTTCGCAGATGATAGCTTCAACATATAGTAAAGAAGAACAAGTCGACCTGACCTGACAGATTCAAAATATACTAAGGGAGAACAACTCGACTTGACCAGTCGACCGCAAGAGAAGAGTATCATCTTAAAGAAGAGCAGAAGAGCAAGCAGATTGAAGATATTACAAGTCTTTCAATACAATGTCAGTTGGCCACCCATGATGAACTAGAGCGCACAGAGAAATACTATTCTTTCCGGTCTCTCCATATGTGGCTCACATGCATTTCGAACTAAAGTAGGAACATTTAGCTAACCAATTAAACATCTCTCAGTTTTACTAATATCAGCAATAATATCAGATATGAATTTGTACAACTAAGTTTGTTTAGCTCGATGGGTGGAGCGGTGCTATTACGACACGAACCACGTAGGCTGATTGTGGTCATCATAAAATGGGGGAAACATAAGGATGATGAGTACAGTGTTGACCGTGGCAGTGGGATGGCAGATCTGAAGCTGCAAACCACGCAAAGGGTAGTTAGCAACCGATGTTTGCTTTGAAATAACAACTAAGATTTGGTATGGACAAGAAAGTACGGTCAACAAGTGACAAAGAAATGCAATTATGCTGTCTCTCTATATGTCGCGACATGCATTTGGAAACTCAAGTGGGACCTTTAGCTAACCAATTAAATGTGTCGGTTAACAAATATCAGTATCATATCACAATCATATTTGAACAACTAAGCTGTCGAATTCTAAGTGTTGTGTTGTTTAGCTTGAAAGGTGGAGTAATGCTAGTACAACAGAAAGCACCTACGCAGATCATAGTAGAGTAGATAAAAGGGGAAAACCCTAAGCATCAAGAGAAAAATCAGAAAAGTGGAACTAGCTGGACCAGTGGGTGGCACACATGCTTTTCGAAACGAATATAGGAACATTAGGTGACCAATTAAATGTTCTCTGTTTTAGTGATATGAGCATCATATCAGATTCGTATTTCAATACGTAAGCTTTGGGTTGAGGTCTTGAGGAGCAGTGCTAGCACGACACGAAGCACCTACGATGATGGTAGTGAATATAAAGGGGGGAAACCATAAGCTTTACGAGTATAGTGCCCGTGCCATGGCGGATCTGAAGGTGCAAACCGGACAAAGCTACTTCGCAACCAATGTTTGCTTTCAACTAACCACTACGATTTGGTACGGACAAGAAAAGTACAGTAAACAAATTACGATCTATTTTCCGGGTGAGACCAATAACTTAAGCACATATGGAAGAGTACCACCTCTCTTGCGATGCCGTGTAGGCCTATGCTGATACGTTGAGGGTGTTGCGGGTGCGATGGCTGTCGGCGGTGGGGAAGAAGACTTTAGACGGCAGACGGCCGGGTCGGGGGATATATCCTGTTGCCGTGGACGAGGCGGTCGTAGGAGCGGCAACAGCAAGGTGGACGATGGCGCCGATGAAGCGAGAGGAGGCGATGAAAGGATCCTGGTCCAGCGCCGTGGATGAGAGACGTCCATCTCTTGTAGTGGACGACGGGGTAGGGGTAGCGGCTCTGACAAGATGGAGGATGGGGTGGCGGACGGAGGAGGCTGGCCGCAGTGTGGAGGTTGTCATGCCGCCGATGGTGTATGAATGGGGAAATGGAGGGGAGGGGGGATCTCAAACTTTGGGACGCGCTTCTCTGAAATGGGGGAAAGTTACGAACTTATCCCCCGTTTAAAATTTCAGACATCGCGTCGGTTGGGGATAGGACGGTAATCTCGCATCTCCCAAATATTTGCTGGTAACTATTTCGGGCGAGGAGAGGGTGTTTTGCCGCCCATGGTTGGTGCCCACGATGTATGAACGGGGCTAACAGGTAGGGCGGTTGTGTCACGTCTGATGGAAGTTACACATCTGCCCCTATTTAAAATATTAGCCTACATCGATTTCAGACGAAGAGAGTTTGTTTTGCCGCCCATCGTGTATGAATGGGGAAATGGAGGAAGAGACACATGTCTTTCGGCGAGCTTGAATAAAATGTGTTTTGCCGCCCATGTTTGGCGCCCACCATGTCTAAATGGGATCAAAGGCCGTCGTGTCACGTCTGATTGAAATTACTAGTCTACCCCTATTGACAGCAGTGTAAATCCGGTCAATAAGGATGTCAAGTGTCAGGGGTAGACAGTAATTTCCATCTCGTAAACACTTGCTTTGGGCGGCCCACAAATTATAGTGGGTGTTTAGCCACTTCGTTCAAAACTTGGGAGAATTAGCATTCACGTTTGCCTTAGGACCTGGCAAACTAAATTCAAATCCAATTTGTATTCGATTACAAATATCCACATATAATTATACATTTTGTTATTTATTTCTTCAAAACCACAACAAAGATTTATTCCACCTTTATATATGATTATGATTTAGAAATGCCGTGATCTTCGAATTCAGCAAGTTGGATACACTCTGAGTCAAACAATTATTTCATGCAATACAATATGCTCACACGAAAAACAGTTCACCTTATGTCAATCATACAAGTACTGAGGATTACCTCGCCTAAAAAATTCGGATCATTACAACACATGGACAACATAGGGGGTCTTGCAACATAATCCATTTAGAGACATGGCACAACATGCAAGTACAATAATCTAATGACAATTTCAACTGGTATCTAAAGAAGAACTGGGATTAACTTGGGCTTCAGATAGCAGAAACAGCAGGACCTCCTCCGTCTTCAAATGCAACATTCTTACTTCCTCCAATTCTTGGGTTGCTTGCATAATGTGTGTTGCTAATTCCGTAATTTCCAGCCTCAAGATAAAGATTACCTCATTCATGGCAGCCACACCATCTCTTTTTGCCTCTAGTAGAGCCTCAAGCACTATAATATTTGTGCTCAGACTGCTCTCCGGCGGTGTTACCTCTGAACTGCTACCATCTGGTAACATGGATGGCGCACTGCTTCCACAAATAGATTATGAGGTTGTACATTGTGTCCTAGTGTGAACGGCATCCTGAAAGGTTGTCACTAGACATCAGTAAGAGATAGTTATCGTATGATCCAGGCAGTAAGCTTACATGGTAAACGACAGACGAATTATTGCCGAGCATGGCAAACTATATTTAAATGGTTCGAAGCAGCATCAACCGAAAAGAAATTAAAATGGTAAGATGAAACTAGGGATGTAAGTGGCAAATAAACGACATCCGCCAGTCCCATCTAGTTAGTTTTTGCTACCTCCCTAGTTCATTTTCCTCAAAAAACAAAAACTCTTTTGAACTATCATACCACTAGTGGACTTTAATCAGGATTAAACGGGACCCAGTTGACATCCCTAGTTAAAAGGGAGTGTACAACCACTATATTTAAGTTGCCAAGGCATCTAAGCAGTTGAAATAATCTGAGAAAGCACTTAACAGTGTGGCCTCATATAAACTACGAAGACAATATTGTGATGAAGTTGATAGGAAAAGTTAAGGACTCAAATGAAATAGGCATGAATTCTTTACGATAGTACAACAGGCACTGCTGACATATTGGCCAACTCAGGTATAGCTTAACAACAAATAAGCATTCGAATCAAGCAATACCGCAAAGTAGACAACTGAACTATTTGTAATTCGGTAGGATTACACGTTGAGGGCACAAGCCAAGAAAGCAGCCCACTCGCATTACATTTCACATGTACTAAAACACATGGCTTACCATATGTTGCTGTGAAGCCTAGCTGCTATTGCAATGTTCCTTGAAGATATCGTCAGCATCCCGTGGTTGCAAATCTAGTTGTCGTAGTTTATTCTGCACCATCTATTTAGGTAAAATTAATTTTAATCGCATGCACTGGTCCGAATTGATCACCAATGGTTCATCTAAACTAATGAAAGAATGGTGTGTGCATACACGACAATATATCTGCTTCCCTCTATTTTTATGCTTGTTCGAGGTGCCAGCCCCAAAAGAACAAATATTTTTCTTGATGGGGTTGGCAGCTCCATAATTAATAGAAGCATCAAATTAGTCATGCAACTTGGGAAGATCAAGAACACACAAACAAGTAATGAACAGAGGCTCGGAGCAGTGATGTAATAGCTAGCATCAGAAAATGTAGGGTAAAACAAACAAAAAGCAGCGGAACCAGATGCTAGTTTGCTGATGTGTAATTAAGCATAGAGAACATTAAGCAGTCTGATGGAACCAATAGGTGGCATCAGAACAAAACTAAAGCATATTAACTATATGTGCACTGGTATGTAATTTAGCACATGTAACATGTTCACTGCTAGAAGTATGGCCCTACAGGTGCAAGAAGAATAACGCGTCTCATGAAAAATTGAATGATGCCCTGAAGAAATTCAAAGGTGCGGTACTTATGCTAGGAAAGTGAACGTAGGCGCCGGCCGTTAGATAATAGTACCTGATTCTCGGCGGCGTATGGGTATCATTGTCATACTTGATAGCTAAGGATCGTCGATGGTGCTCGTGTTGCGGTTGAGTTTGGGCCGGCTGTCACCGTCGTTGAAGCGGCTCCGGTGCTACGGTTGCGGCGCCTGTCGACATACAAGAAAGCTCATCTGTGGTAAGTGAACAGTTGCACGATAAAGAGAAAAACCGAAGGAGTACAAATCGAAATAACCTGATGAGGCTGCGGCGTCGGTAAAGTAGGGCCGGTGGAGTTGAATATGGCGTCCATGGAGCGGGTCCGGTGCAGTGGACGAAGGCTTCGGCGGGCGCGTTGTATAGTGCTTTTGGTGAGGCGGATCTGTTGCGGCGGACGAGGGCTTGTATGAAGGGCCAGCGAAGGGGCGGACGAGGGAGTCAGTGAAGGGCCTACGCTGTAGTGAACGAGGGCGTCGGTTAAGCAGATCCGGTGTGGTGGACCATGATGGCGGTCAAGGAGATCTGGAGCGGTGGATAAGCCAGTCGCTGAAGCGGCTCCTATGAAGTGGTGAGTTGGCAGTTGGGGGTTCCAAGGTGCGGAAGGTAGATCCGGCGGGGTGTGAGGTCCACCGTTGCGGCGGAGGACTAGATTCGGCGGCTTGCCGTGGTTGGGGGGGTCGGGGAGGGGAAGGGAAGGGGCTCTAGGGAAGAACGTTGGGGGCAAAGAGGGGAAAATAATGGAGTTACCAAAGTAGCCCTTTTCTGTTCATGTGGCAAGGTAAAACAAGAATATCGCAAGGCTAAACTTTCGGGCGCGTGATATTTCGATGTGAGCGGGAAGTTTGAAAGCTTTTGGCGCCTAAAATTATAAGTATTCTACTCTCGTACGGCCGACTATGATATCATGGCCGACAATATGTTTGTTTTACACGCAAAAAATGTGCAAGTTTTGAAAATCAATGTCTCCAACTCGAAACTTAGATTGTCCATTCAATTAAAATATGGATCATTGAGCTACTACAAGCAAATACCATCATACGGTCCAATTCAAATGAAATTCCAAATGTGTTTATCCTAAATATGATGACAAAAGCAAAAATGTGTATGTGTATGAATAAAGTGGATGATTATAAAGTTTGAACATGCCCGTATGTGTATATCTCCAGGTTTGATATATGAATTTGAAATCACGAAATCCCGGCTTAAAAAATGTACCTCCGTTTAAATGAATTACAAAAGCTAATGATGGAGTCGAATTCCAAAATTCCAATCTTAGGTTTGTTATTCTGATACATCAAGGTATATCACGCATGTTCAAAAGTATCTTATCTCATAATACAAACTGTGAAACAAATTGATCAACCATGAGTGCACAATATCTCAATTACGCTAAAGTCCCTTAAATATAGACACCTCACTCTTTATCTGAAGTCAACCCCCCACCACACACACACACACATAGAGAAGTCGTTCTCTCCCCCAAACACCAACACACGAGCACATTAACACTCCTCTCTCTTGTAAAGTCCGGACCCCAACATAGGTCTCTACCACTTTGTCTCTCGGCCATGCACACATCTCTTCCCTCACTCTCTAGGTCTCCCACTATCTCTCTTACCCAAGCACACACACTATGTAGAGTGTATATTTCCCATACACACAAAACGTCGCCCCCAAACGTCTATCTCCCTAGTTATGTGGTTCTCGCGCACTCACCTCACACACCACCCCCACTACAAACAAGCACACTTTGTCTCCTTGTGCACCACTCTCCTCTTTCTATCTCTCCCACATGCGTACCTGCCCTAGCTCCTTCCCTGTATACATATATGTCGTGACTCTTTGCATAGCTCCCTAATGTATAATCGTTCTCGATTTCGCACATTGTTCTCTACACCATCTATTCTAGATCTCTCATGAAGTCCCTATCACACACACGATGACTTGCCTCCCTTGCGTCTCTGTTCATAGGCCAATTTCGGACAACATCAACATTGTCTCCCTATCTATACGCCATTTATGGACACAAACGACCCCTCTCCCCCCTCTCTTCCTCTCTCTCTCTCTCCATCGCTAGCTCTCTCTTTCTCTCGCTCTCACACCCCTCTCCCACACACACACACTCGATGTCTCTTCCAAATAGTCTGCTCCCCCCGCCCGCACCTGTGCTATCTCGCTACTACACATGTCACACCATTCCCCCTTCCCTTATACTAGGTTTACATCATCAGCGGTCTCTCTACTCCACATACACTCTCTCCCTCTCACACACAAACGCGTGCACAAACACACACAGACACGCACAAACACCCATTTATCTGGATCCTCATCTCTCCACATGTCCGCATGTGTATCTCACACACTCACTCTCTAATTGTGTATATGTGTCTCCATGTTACACAACACAAAGCCCCATGTACATGTCTCTCTCTATCCTCCACACACATAGACACGAAGAATCTGTTATCATTGCCTCAGTCTCTAACATATCACACACGCACTCTCTCTCTCTCACTCGCAAACACGCTCAACAAGGGTTTCCCCGTGAATAACTTACCGTCTATTCATCAATAGTCGTGGCAGTATGGCGAACATGAGACGTGAAAAAGAATAAATCTACACGTGCTTAGACCACCTAGTATGACTACTAGGACTAGAGCAAGCCAAAAAGCGTGCCGTCATCACCCCCTCCTTGTCGGCGACGGGAAAATCTTTGTTTTACACAGTCGAGAAGTCATTGTGCTAAGGCCCCACATGCCGAGGCGTTGAATAGAATGTAGATGCTAGTTTACGGAAGCAAGTATCGATAATATGTTTGTATCTCCATACTTATATTTCTTCTCTTATAAAAAACCGAGTTGGTGATGATGGTACGTGTGCCATCTTGCAATATAGACCGTCCGATCTATATCCGACGGATGGAAATTAAACTAAAAGATACCCGCACCCCTCTCCACATTTTCAGACAAGGCCTTCCCTCGTTCATCCTTATCTCCAACAAACCTCATTGTTGAGTAATTAAGAAAGGAAGCCTCTGGAACAAACTGACCTGGTGGCCGCTGCCGGCGTCGTCAATCCCCATGCCTCCGCTCAGTCCAACCACTAACCACCACCACACCCCACTCCTCTTCACCTTATCTCATATTTCTCGAGATATCATTAGTTTTTACACATGGGATTACTCCCGCAAGGGTCAATCACAACAAGTGTTTTATAAAAAAATGCATCTTGATGTTCCATGCAATGCATGGATCTTGCTAGTACTCCTACACAAGACTAAGTTGGTGATGCTGGTGTGTCTGTCATCCGTCGTTTCTGACCATTAGATCTATGGCTAACGATTGTGAGGTAAGTTGTTGCCTTTTCTCACCAACATCCCACTTGTCTACCAATTTGCAGAAAAACCCATAATTAGTATCTTAAAACCAACCACATCCCTCCCCGACCTCACCAAAACAGCCCAAGGAATATATTCTAATTGAAACATAATATATCTCTAGTGACATATGTATATCAAAATTAGAGTGTTTTGTACCAAGTTTGTGAATAGGTATTATTCTAATTATGATTCGTTGCAATGGACATGAACATTGCTAGTATTTCCAACCATGCATTTTTTCCTAGTATTCCATAGTTTCGAGTTTTCCATCAAGATATTAGTCACTCATGGTTGATATTTTGTAACATCCCAAATTTTCAATTTGGAATGTTATACACTAGATCATCATTGCATATCATATTTATTGCATTTTGGTTGATCCTAGAAATTTCACGCAACTCAAGGACCCTCGAAGAGAGTTGGGGATTTCGTTATTTTCACATTTGAGTTGTCTCAAATTTTGAAAATACGATCTTTTGATTTTATTTATTTTATCTTCAATCATTTCTATTACAAAAATATGAGACAGAGAATAAAATGACTTTCCCAAAATAAAGAAATATTGAGGATTTAATAAAAAATCAATTAAGATTTTATTTGGTTTTATTTGCTATTTTATTTGAATTTAGGAAAAATGCGCGTTTTTCAAAATTGCATTTAGGCCCCAAATAAATGTTCATCCCGTGCGGCTTGATTTTAGAAGCCGGGGAAAATTTATTTCGGGATTTTTGGAGTCCATTTAGTATTCCTTTTGTTTTTTTCTGAGCGTAACTTTATAAAAAAACGCAACCGACCTACAGGCCGTGTCCGACCCGGACACTAGGCCCGTCCGGCTTTATAAGCCGGGGAGGCCCAGCCGGACCCCCCAAACCCTAGCCGCCATAGCCCTGCGCCGCTGCCGCCTTTGCCGCGTCGCCGCCTTCGCCGCCACGCCGCCCCGCCCCGCCGCCCCGCGCCCTGCCCCGCCCGCCGCCGCCTCGCCGCCGCGCCCCCGTTCGCCGGACCGCCGCCGCCGCCGTCCGCGCGGACCGCCGGAGGTAGTTTTTTTCTTTTCGCCCCGGTTTTTTTCTCGAAAAACCGTTCGGTTTTTCCGACGGTTTTGTTTGTTTTTTTCTTTCGGTTTTTTTTAAATAGATCGGTTTTTCCGGTTTATTTAAATAGAGAGCGTTCGCCCGTTCTTTCGTTTTAACGAACGTTCATCGTTTTTCTTTTTCTCGGATTAAATTCACGATTTTTCTGATCGCGATCTCTGATCCGATTTTCGTTTTAGTCTAACTTTTCGCTCGTTTATCGGAATCAGGCGATTCAAGCGCCTGGAGTTTCGTCTCGAAACTCTCTTTCCGTTTAACCAACTTAAACAAGTTTTTGCCACTGTAAAAAAATTGTCCTAGATCCAGAATAGTAAACGAAGCCTATTTCTTTTGCCGTTTGTCTTTCGTTGCTTCGTTCATTTTGATTCTTTTTGCCAACCGGAGTTCTTAAGTTGAATTTTCTGGTTAGATCTCTTATTGAAGTTTTACCCGTGCATTAGTTGAGTACTTATTGTATGCTTGTTTGTTTGCGATAGAGTACCCGGAGTGCGCCGCTTGTTACTTCGAATCGCTAGGTTTCTCGGATCATCAGCAAGGCAAGTAACACTTTGATCATACCTCCTACTACCCAGTTTTATTGCATTAGATCAATCCTCACACATTGCATGATTAGGATCTAATTAAAATTGTGGGTTTGGGAAGTAGTTGAGGTAGTACCTATTACCTGTTTATTATCAAACCCTTGAGAGTTACTTCTACGTTTGCTTATTATGCCATGCTATGCAAGTAGACGTGGATTGGGTGAGTGTATCCATGACAAATGTGAGATTGTTAATTAATGGTTTATTTAAGGTGGCAACTTAAACACACATCTGGGTGGATTGAGGTACCTGGGTATTCCAGGATTGCCTGTTTTTTTCCGGACCGCCACCCAGGCTCAAAGGGATCATGAGATTGTTCATGCTAGAAACTTCCGTGTGCAACCACAAGCTATTATGGGCTCTAGCATACTTGACTAAGTCGTGCGAACTCTTACAGTGGTAGACTGGCAGATGTAGGGGATGTAGGTGGTACGGTCTACCCATCGTAAGGTGCTAGCGCTTTTGAAAGACTATGTCTCGGTCATCCGTTTCTCAAACACCATGTAGTGCGAGAAATCCAACGGAGGAGATCGAGACTTGTGGGGAAAAGTGCGCAAAACTCTGCAGAGTGTATAAACTAATCATGGTTAGCCGTGTCCCCGGTTATGGACATCTTGAGTATCTAGTACCTGGATTATCATGTGAATCTCAACATGTTACTATAAAATTAATTTTGATGGGTTTGTTTAATGATGATGCTTAATTGGGATTGAGAATGCTGTCAACCATTCTCAATGTTTAACAACCACCATGATAGTTAAATGAATTTATTCCTTTGCAGTAGGGAAAAATTGGCTTTACACAAAACTGTAACCATAGAGCCTTCCACCAGTCAAATATGCATATAGAATAGCTGTTTCATTCCATTATTATCTATGTGTTACCTTGCCAGCATATTCCATGTGCTGACCCGTTTCGGGCTGCAACGTTAATGTTGCAGACTTTTCAGACGACAATTAAGGAGTTTTAGGTTGTGGTTCTATACTCAGTGATGCCGTTGGAGTTGATGGACTCGCTTATCTACCAAGGCTTCCGCTGTTATCGTTATTAGATGGCCTTAAGCCATATTTATTGTAATAAGTTCTCTTTTGAGACACTCGATGTAACAAGTGTGTGATTGCTACTCTGTTATAAATCCTTCAAGTACTGTGTGGTGCCAGCATTACTAATCCAGGGATGACACCGGAGCATAGAGATTGGACCGTTTGAGGTCTGGTCGCTTCAAGATGGTATCAGAGCACAGGCTGACTGTAGGACACGACCACTAAGCTAAAGACCTAGATCACTACTCACTCTCTTCTCTTTCTGACTTCTCATCTTTTCTACTCTTTTAGGATGGCGGAGGCAAGGAACAAGTTCACTCTACCAGATGAAGATACACCTTTTGGACGTCATTTGAAGGAAGTCACTAGATACCTAAACATAGGAGTACCAAGCTTCACCGGCACCTACAACGCCACTTTACCTGAAGAAGAGCGCTGGATGATTCAAGTTCAAGTTCCAGGAAGGACGTTCATGCCAGTCGCTGAGCCCATAGAGTTTTCTTTTGATGCACCAACTTGGAGTCTAGGAAAGAGCATGGCAGCTCACATTGCCATGGGACGCATTGGAGAAGTCTACCGCAATGATCTCAAGGATACTATCCACCAGATTTATGGGCGCTGAGATGAGCACTGGGAGATGATCAGCACCAGAAAGGATAGATCAGTCGCAGCTTTTATCCAGGAGTTAAATCAGCACATTCGATGTCAGGAGAACCAGATGTGAGCCGACATGATAGACCTGAAGAAGGCAAAGACAAGGATCAAGGAACTGGAGGAAGAACTCAAGGCTACACGTGAAGATTATGAAGAAGAAATTGAAGTATTAGTAGAGAAGAATGACGATCTGATCAAGAAGATCGGAATATTTATGGGAGGCCCTACACCGGTAGAAGAAGACGAAGAACCCAAGGAGATTCGCCCGGAAGACTACATCATCATCGACGACACCGACTCGGATCCGGATGATAGTGATGATGACTACATTGATGAAGCTGGAGCAGATATCATGGAGTCTGCAACCGAAGAATATTTCTAGTAGACCACCTCATCAGTAGTAGTAGTCCACCATGTAAATATTATAGTCCGAGCCCTTTTGCGATAGTTAGATCAATTGTATGCCCTTGTTCGATTAAATGAATGAAGTGAATTGTTTGCTTTTGCCTCATGTGCATATGGGTAGTGTTTCTCTTTAGACCCCCTCTATTATTAAATCTCATCTTTTCTAAACCCTCAGATGCCTCCAAGACGTGACCCCGGATTTACCTTCCCACCGGAGCTCACCCAGTTGATCCAGCAGCAGAACACATTGATGCAGTTACTAGTACAGAATCAGAATCAAGGGAACAACAACAACAACCCACCAACACCACCACCACCTATTGATCACTTAGCCCGTTTTCTTAGGCTGAATCCGCCGGTGTTTTCCAGTAGCACCGAGCCGATAGTAGAAGATGATTGGCTCCGCAAGACAGCTAGAGAGTTGACCACAACAGGATGCATGGATGCGGAAAAGGTGAAGTTTGCCGCACATCAGCTTGAAGGACCCGCAACATCATGGTGGGAGAATTTCACAGCCACTTTCCCCGTCGACACTGTCACGTGGGACCAGTTTCAGCAGGCTTTTCGAACTGCCCATGTTTCAGCAGGAGCTATGGCCATGAAGAAGCAAGAGTTTCGCAACTTGCGCCAAGGAGGACAGACAGTTGGCCAGTATGTGGAGGACTTTAGTAAATTAGCACGTTATGCCCCAGATGACGTTGCTACGGATGCAGCAAAGCAGGAGAAGTTTCTGGAAGGACTGAATGATGAGTTGAGCATGCAGTTGATGGTAGCAACCTTCAACAACTACCAGGAGTTGGTAGATCGTGCTCTCATGATTGAAGGGAAGCAACAGCAAATTGAGAATCGCAAGAGGAAGTATGGACAAGGAAAGTACAGTTCTGGAGCTCAGCAGAAGCCACGTTTTACCCCTAGACCGGGAGGACATTTCCAGCATACCCATGGAGGAGGTAGCTCGCACCATCACAATGGCCCCAAGACTGGTAATGTGAATGGAGGAAGCAACGGCTAGAACCGCACCAACCCATCGACCCCAGCCAAGAAAGACCTGAGCCAAGTCACTTGCTTTAAGTGCCAGAAGACCGGACATTATGCCAACGAATGTCCTAAATCATAGAATGGAAAAAGCAATGGAAGCTCTGGGAAGAAGCCGAACCCTTTCAACAGGGGACAGGTGAACCACGTTAATGTGGAGGAGGTTGAAGAGCAGCCGGATGCAGTAATCGGTAAGTTTTTGGTTAAGTCATTTACACCACTCGTTCTTTTCGATAGTGGTGCATCGCATTCATACATATCAAGGGGATTTGTGGATAAGTATAAACTGCCAATCCAAGCCCTTAGGTCACCCATGTTAGTAACCTCGCCTGGAGCAGAATATATGGCTAGTCTATGGTGTGATCGGTTACCATTAGGGATTGGTAACTACGTATTTCCATCAGACCTAATAGTGTTGGAATCTGAAGGATTGGATATGATATTAGGCATGGATTGGTTGTCAAAGTATGAAGGGAATATTGAGTGTGCCAGTAAGTCGATCTTTCTTACCACCCCAGAAGGGAGAAGGATCAAGTATGTATCCTGGCATGTGCCGAAGAGGACTCAAGTAAATTGTTTAACAGGAGTTGTGCAGGAGGAAGTACCAGTAGTGAAGGATTTCCCCGATGTATTTCCAGAAGAGTTGCCAGGCATGCCACCGGATAGAGATATTGAGTTTTTGATTGAGATTTTGCCAGGCACAGGGCCAATATCAAAGAGACCATATAGGATGCCCGCAAAGGATTTGGTGGAAATCAAGAAGCAGATTAAGGAGTTACTGGATAAAGGATATATTCGCCCAAGTTCATCGCCTTGGGGATCGCCAGTACTTCTAGTAGAAAAGAAGGATGGATCGTTAAGGATGGTTGTTGATTATCGAGGATTTAATGAAGTAACCATCAAAAACAACTACCCACTACCGATGATCAATGATCTGTTTGATCGATTGCAAGGAGCTAAGGTATTTTCCAAGATCGATCTGCGATCAGGATACCACCAGTTGAAGATTCGGGAACAGGATATACCTAAGACGGCTTTTACCACCAGGTATGGGCTGTACAAGTATACCGTTATGTCATTTGGTCTGACTAACGCACCTGCATATTTTATGAACATGATGAACAAAGTGTTTATGGAGTTCTTGGATAAGTTCGTCATAGTGTTCATTGATGATATCCTGGTTTACTCGAAGAATGAAGAGGAGCATAAGGAGCATTTGCGTTTGGTTCTTGGAAAGCTCAGAGAACATCAGTTATATGCCAAGTTTAACAAATGTGAGTTTTGGTTGAAGGAAGTTGGATTTCTCGGACATGTTATATCCGGAGAAGGTATAGCAGTAGATCCCACTAAAGTTGATACTGTGACCAAGTGGGAAGCACCAACCACAGTTGGAGAGATCCGGAGTTTTCTTGGACTCGCAGGATACTACCGAAGGTTTATTGAGAATTTCTCAATGATTGTGAAGCCTATGACGGAGTTGTTGAAGAAGGATACCAAGTTCATATGGACTGAGGAATGTGAGGCTAGTTTTCAGGAGTTGAATAAACGTTTGGTTACCTCACCAGTGTTGATTTTACCGGATCAGACCAAGGATTATGAGGTGTATTATGACGCTTCACGTCGAGGACTTGGAGCAGTGCTTATGCAGGAAGGAAGAGTTGTTTCATATGCCTCAAGACAGCTTAAGCCTCATGAGTTGAATTATGCTACGCATGATTTGGAGTTAGCAGCCGTAGTGCATGCATTGAAAACCTGGAGACATTTTCTGATTGGAAACCATTGCAAGGTGTACACGGATCACAAGAGTTTGAAGTATATTTTCACACAGAAGGAGTTGAATCTCAGACAAAGGAGATGGTTGGAGCTCATCAAGGATTATGATATGAGATTGCATTATCACCCTGGAAAGGCTAACGTAGTAGCTGACGTGTTAAGCCGTAAGAGCTATGTCAACACCTTAATGACGGGAGATTTACCAAGGGAGTTAGCCGAAAATCTTCAAGAGCTATGTTTGGAAAAAGTCCCGAGAGGCTATGTAGCAGCATTGGAGATTCAGTCTACTTTGATGGATAAGATCAGAGAAGCTCAAAGGACTGACAAGGAGATTGCTTCTATTAAGGAGAAAATGAGCAAAGGAAAAGCTAAGGGATTTCATGAGGATGAGCACAACACCCTATGGTTTGAAGACAGTGTTTATGTGCCAAATGATCCGGAGATTAGGAAGTTAATTTTACAAGAGGCCCATGATTCACCGTATTCGATTCACCCAGGAAATACCAAGATGTATTTGGATTTGAAGGATATTTTCTGGTGGACCGGAATGAAGAAGGATATTGCGGAGTATGTAGCAGTTTGTGATGTATGTCAGAGAGTGAAGGCAGAGCATCAGAAGCCAGCAGGATTGCTACAACCATTGTCGATACCCGAATGGAAGTGGGATAAGCTAGGCATGGATTTTATTACAGGATTGCCCAGAACACGTTCAGGCTATCACTTGATATGGGTTGTAGTCGACCGTTTGACAAAGGTAGCTCATTTCATTCTAGTGAAGACTACCTATACCAGTGCAAAGTTGGCAAAGATATACATGACCAGGATCGTATGTCTGCATGGAGTTCCAAGGAGCATTGTATCAGAAGAGGAACCCAATTCACCTCAAAGTTCTGGAATCAGTTGCATGAAACTTTGGGAACTAGACTAGAGTTTAGCACAGCTTTTCATCCGCAGACAGATGGACAGACTGAGAGAGTCAATCAGATTTTGGAGGATATGCTAAGAGCTTGTGTGCTAGATTACGAATCTAGTTGGGACGAGAATTTACTGTATGCAGAGTTCTCTTACAACAACAGCTATCAATCCAGTTTGAAGATGGCCCCTTTCGAAGCCTTGTACGGAAGGAGGTGCAGGACCCCATTGTCCTGGGATGAAGTTGGAGATCGCCAGTTGTTTGGACCGGATCTGATAAAGGAATCTGAACAGAAAGTGAAATTAATTCACGACATGCTGAAGGTAGCTCAATCCAGGCAGAAGAGTTATGCAGATTCTAAACGCAAGGAGACAGTTTACGAAGTCGGAGACCGAGTTTATCTTCGAGTATCACCACTTTGAGGAGTTAAGCGTTTTGGAGTTAAGGGAAAGTTAGCGCCACGTTTTGTAGGCCCATACAAAGTTTTGGAGCGTATGGGAGAAGTTGCCTATAAGTTGGAATTGCCCGAAGGATTGTCAGGAGTACACGACGTGTTCCATGTATCCTAGTTGAAGAAGTGCCACGCAGAGATGGCTGAAATACCACCGAGAGATACGATACCACTGGAAGCGATTCAGTTGGACAGTGATTTAACCTATGAGGAGAAACCAATTAAGATTCTAGAGTATGCCAGTCGAGTCACCCGCAGCAAGGTTATCAAGTTTTGCAAGGTTCAGCGGAGCCACCACACGGAGGATGAAGCCACCTGGGAACGAGAGGAAGATTTGCTGAAAGACCACCCTCACCTATTTTCTAGCCAACCCGAATCTCGAGGGCGAGATTCATCTTAAGGGGGGTAGGTTTGTAACATCCCAAATTTTCAATTTGGAATGTTATACACTAGATCATTATTGCATATCATATTTATTGCATTTTGGTTGATCCTAGAAATTTCACGCAACTCAAGGACCCTCGGAGAGAGTTGGGGATTTCATTATTTTCACATTTGAGTTGTCTCAAATTTTGAAAATAGGATCTTTTGATTTTATTTATTTTATCTTCAATCATTTCTATTACAAAAATATGAGAGAGGGAATAAAATGACTTTCCCAAAATAAAGAAATATTGAGGATTTAATAAAAAATCAATTAAGATTTTATTTGGTTTTATTTGCTATTTTATTTGAATTTAGGAAAAAGGCGCGTTTTTCAAAATTGCATTTAGGCCCCAAATAAATGTTAATCCTGTGCGGCTTGATTTTAGAAGCCGGGGAAAATTTATTTCGGGATTTTTGGAGTCTGTTTAGTATTCCTTTTGTTTTTTTCTGAGCGTAACTTTATAAAAAAATGCAACCGACCTACGGGCCGTGTCCGACCCGGACACTAGGCCCGTCCGGCTTTATAAGCCGGGGAGGCCCAGCCGGATCCCCCAAACCCTAGCCGCCATAGCCCCGCGCCGCCACCGCCTTTGCCGCGCCACCGCCGCCTTCGCCGGCGCGCCGCGCCGCCCCGCGCCCCGCCCTGCCCCGCCGCCGCTTCGCCGCCGTTCGCCGGAGCGCCGCCGCCACCGTTCGCCGGACCGCCGGAGGTAGTTTTTTTTTCTTTTCACCCCGATTTTTTTCGAAAAAACGTTCGGTTTTTCCGACGGGTTTGTTCATTTTTTTGTTTCGGTTTTTTTAAATAGATCGATTTTTATGGTTTATTTAAATAGCGAGCATTCGCCCGTTCGTTCGTTTTAACGAACGTTCGTCGTTTTTCTTTTTCTCAGATTAAATCCACGATTTTTCTGATCGCGATCTCTGATCCGATTTTCATTTTAGTCTAACTTTTCGGTCGTTTATCGGAATCAGGCGATTCAAGCGCCTGGAGTCTTGTCTTGAAACTCTCTTTACGTTTAACCAACTTAAACAAGTTTTTGCCACTGTAAAAAAATTGCCCTAGATCCAGAATAGTAAACGAAGCCTGTTTCTTTTGCCGTTTGTCTTTTGTTGCTTCGTTCGTTTTGATTATTTTTGCCAACCGGAGTTCTTAAGTTGAATTTTCTGGTTAGATCTCTTATTGGAGTTTTACCCGTGCATTAGTTGAGTACTTATTGTATGCTTGTTTGTTTGCGATAGAGTACCCAGAGTGCGCCGCTTGTTACTTCGAATTGCTAGGTTTCCCGGATCATCAGCAAGGCAAGTAACACTTTGATCATACCTCCTACTACCCAGTTTTATTGCATTAGATCAATCCTCACACATTGCATGATTAGTATCTAATTAAAATTGTGGGTTTGAGAAGTAGTTGAGGTAGTACCTATTACCTGTTTATTATCAAACCCTTGGGAGTTACTTCTACGTTTGCTTATTATGCCATGCTATGCAAGTAGACGTGGATTGGGTGAGTGTATCCATGACAGATGTGAGATTGTTAATTAATGGTTTATTTAAGGTGGCAACTTAAACACACATCTGGGTGGATTGAGGTACCTGGGTATTCCAGGATTGCCTGTTTTTTTTTCGGACCGCCACCTAGGCTCAAAGGGATCATGAGATTGTTCATGCTAGAAACTTCCATGTGCAGCTACAAGCTATTATGGGCTCTAGCATAGTTGACTAAGTCGTGCGAACTCTTACAGTGGTAGACTAGCAGATGTAGGGGATGTAGGTGGTATGGTCTACCCATCGTAAGGTGCTAGCGCTTCTGAAAGACTATGTCTCGGTCATCCGTTTCTCAAACACCATGTAGTGCGAGAAATCCAACGGAGGAGATCGAGACTTGTGGGAAAAAGTGTGCAAACCTCTGCAGAGTGTATAAACTAATCATGGTTAGTCGTGTCCCCGGTTATGGACATCTTGAGTATCTAGTACCTGGATTATCATGTGAATCTCAACATGTTACTATAAAATTAATTTTGATGGGTTTGTTTAATGATGATGCTTAATTGGGATTGAGAATGCTGTCAACCATTCTCAATGTTTAACAACCACCATGATAGTTAAATAAATTTATTCCTTTGCAGTAGGGAAAAATTGGCTTTACGCAAAACTGTAACCATAGAGCCTTCCACCAGCCAAATATGCATATAGAATAGCTGTTTCATTCCATTATTCTCTATGTGTTATCTTGCTAGCATATTCCATGTGCTGACCCGTTTCGGGCTGCAACGTTAATGTTGCAGACTTTTCAGACGACAATTAAGGAGTTTTAGGTCGTGGTTCTATACTCAGTGATGCAGTTGGAGTTGATGGACTCGCTTATCTACCAAGCCTTCCGCTGTTATTGTTATTAGATGGCCTTAAGCCATATTTATTGTAATAAGTTCTCTTTTGAGACACTCGATGTAACAAGTGTGTGATTGCTACTCTGTTATAAATCCTTCAAGTACTGTGTGGTGCCAGCATTACTGATCCAGGGATGACACCGGAGCATAGAGATTGGACCGTTTGAGGTCTGGTCGCTACATATTTACTTTCAATCATGTACACATATGCACTGTGTAACTAGCCTTGCTTATTGGCTTCCAAAGCTTAACTTTCACTCCTACTTACAATATGTAGAGTATTTAACAAAAAACTACCACTTTCAACCAGCCCTAGGAAGAATTTATTGTTCAAAAAATAGCAAAAACATACCCAAAATTTCTTAATCCACGCTAAAAACTACCTAGCACTCCTACCGATTAGGTTTGTTTAAACCCATTTATGACAGGATTGGCCCACATGTCCGTGCTGAGGAGGCAGCTTAAACCAACACATTTTGTTTGACCGTTGACACGAGGGACCCACATTTGACCTTCTATCCTGTTATCCCCCCTCAAATTATTATTTTTCCTGAACATTACTTCAAACAGTACTGATGCGTGTTCTTAGGTGGCGCCGGTGATGAGCGAGTTGGTTGCCGCTCCGCCAGACGGGCCGGACGCCGTGCTGGCCTCCGCACAGGTTGGCAGGCTGGCCCGATTGTGACTCACGAGCGAGCAAGCCGCCGCGCTGGCCTTCGCTCGAGCCAGATGGCTGGCCTTAGCGCAGCGCGCGCGAGCAAGCCGCTGCGTTGCCGTGCCAATCTAGCTAGGAAACCTTGCAGACAAGCAGCTGTACAGAGCTATCTTGGCTAGCTAGCGGCCGCGAGCGCCAAACGGAGCTGGCATCTGGGCTGCCGCAATATGGGCTCCGCACCGCCGGCGGTTTTGACCTCGCCTTCTGCCGGCGGCAGTAGCTGCGTCCCATGGCCGAGGATGACTAGGTGGAAGGGCCAGAGGTAGGAGGTCACTCGAGGATTTTTGTTGGTAAGAGCATGTACAATGGTTGATAAGGTAGTCTTATCTTAAGTCTGCCACGTATGCAAGTGGTAGTAGTTTCTTGGCATTTTAGTGGTTTCTTGCATTATTAGAGCAAGTACAATAGAGCTGAGTCAGCGGTCTATAAGAAATAAACTAGTATATTTCTGCTTAGTTGGAGGAAAGAGAAGAGGAGAGAGAAGGTAAGCGAGCTATTCGTGAAGAGCCAGCTCTAACACGTGCTCCTAGGCACTTTGTGAGAATGAGAAGTGGGCCACATAATAAAAAAAGTAGTACACTCTTTTGATCTATTATTGTACATGTTGGCTATAAGATGGGCTGTAGATGACATGGCACTGGCTTATAGTCAACAGATGATAGGGGTTTCTTGTAAGGAATAATGTACATACTACTAGCGACAAAAGGCGATTCTAGGTTGCGTTGTACTCCAACGAGTACTACTAGTGGTCGCGGGAGTGTATACCTAGTTTTGTGGGTTCGATCCCGGCCGAACGCACGGCAGCCTTTAAAAAAATAGTACTACTACACTTCGCTGCGAGCCAATATTTTACACGGGTAGTTTGAGTTTTGAAGTCAAACGGACGTGCGGCCCCACAATCTGGGTGCACTGGACAGCCTAGCCATGTGAACGGGTTTTCCTTCCCATCATCCCGTGGCTCGCGTGCTCGCCCTAGCCGCACCTCGCTTGCAGCTTCCTCATCAGCTAGTAGCATATTTAAACTAGCGCCTCCTAATTAAGCCCGAGGAGCCGGAAAAGCCTGGCGGGGCATTGGGAACTGTGCAATATGGCTCTGTATGTAAAGTGCTCTACTACTACTCTGTAGCTTGTTGCGTTGCACACATGGACTTCACTCCATTATTGGCTCTACTATAAAGGAAATTCCTCTTGACATGTTTTTGTTGAAACGGAGGCAAAAGCTTTGCTTCATCTCATTCATAAAGAAGGAACTACTAACAAAGTTTGACGAGATCCATTACACCTCCACAAATGGAAGCGAAAAGTCTAGTCTCGCTGTATCAAATAACTCAAATGTTCTGCCCCCGCAGTAACCGTCGCTGATAAATAGGCTGCTAGTGTGTACGTGAGAGGAGCGGCTAAGTAGGCCAGCTACGTGAGAGGAGCGGCTGAATAGAGCACCAAGAGTACCCACTAGGCCACTACGCAGGTGTACTTCCCCTGCATTGATAGTACAGCGATGGTTCTAGAGAACAGTAGTACCCTCCACTTCCAACTGTAGCTCCTTGGCCCTGAGATTGAAGAGTTCAAAACTGGTGCACTATACTAGACTAGACTAGAAGTACAGTACATCGCACTACTAGTTGAGAGAAGTAGTACTAGTACTGCTATAGTACGAGTACGTACTCCTCCATCACATAATGTAAGACGCTTTTTGACACTAGTTGGCGTGTACAAAAAATGGCAAAAACATACCCAAAATTTCTTAATCCACGCCAAAAAATACTACCTAGTGCCAAAAATTTCTTACTAGTGCTATTATTTACAGTATAATGCAATCCCATAACGTTTCGTAATGCTAGTACTCCCTCTGTCCAGGTGCATAAGGCACCTAAGAGAATTTAAGATTTTCAAGTATATTAGTCGCCCTTCATTAGTTAGCACTAATGACTCGTATGCCTACCCCAATGTACTTAGCATTTTCAGCTTCACATTTATCTCCCTTCCATATGCAAACCAATCAGCCGCCTCTACCATTTACTTTTTCTTTGCATGCATGCAAGCTGGACCTAAAGAATTGTGTGAAACAATCCGTTAGCCTATGCATGGTTAGTCCTACCATCATTACACTTAATGCGGGATTAACTAGAGGGAGAGAAAAACGTGATGAGCATCCAATCAACATATGCCTAGTTCACAGTGCCATTTCTTAGGTGCCCTATGCACCTGGATGGAGGGAGTACTAGTAGTAAATAATAGCCTCACCCCTTCGCTGAGGAACGATCTACAGTTGGAAGGGACGAGGCCCTGCGGTTACTACGCTCTTATCTCCTCCTCGCCAGTTCCCCTCCCCCCGAAGAGAAGGCAATTCATCGCTACTCCCATGGATTCGCCAGGCGGTTCTCCTCCTCGTCGGGGCTGGGAGACCTTGGACGACGATCCTGTGGGAGAAATCGCATGCAGCTCCGACGTCCTCACCGCCGCAAGACTCGGTGCTTCCTGCACCAACTTTTTCAAGACGCTGCTTAAATAGGCCATGCTTGTTGGTCTTCCATGCGTCCTCGAGGAGAATATTCTTCTATGGGACAATCCTTCGAACAGTCCACCGCTCCCTGGCCATGGTTGCACGTTGACTTCGCTAGAGTTGCTGACGTTGAGAGGTAGTCAGATTTTGTCCGATGAGCAGGTCAGTAATGGAGTTTGATCATGTAGTACTTAGTTATTCCATTTCCATCCCGTAATTTCTCCGCTGCCCACTGTCTTATATATAGGTCTGGGTCGGTGCCAACAAAGATTGGCTTGCATACCTCCGGCCGGATACCACCATCATTTTGCACAACATCCACAGCAGTGCGGCCGTTCCGGTAGACCCCTTCTCCACCATTGGGATCGTCCTTCCGGACTGGCTGGGCTTGAATACGTATGATGATGCCTACATGAGATTGAAGAAGAGAGCAATTACGGACCCGCCGACAAAGCGACACGGCTATGACGATTACTATCTCATTGCGGTGTTCGACATAAGGATTGCCATCAATGCAAGAGGCAGTAACGGCAGAGGCTGGCGCATGTTGGCGGCGACAGATTTGTACCCCTACATGTTTGAAGTTGCCGTGCGCCATCTAGGAATGCACAAACCATCATTTGCATCCCTAACGGTACTCCATTATTTTGTAGGGACCAGTCATCCCACGATCAAAATAAGATCGCCGATCCTGGATGTGCATTTGCATCCGCGATTCGGTCTAACCTGGAACCTTGTAGCTGACTTTGGCATATTGGGATCAACTATCTTAGCAGTCGTTACCCATGGTACCACTGATGTGCAACATGGTCACACAATCTACCAAGATCGGACCATCACCATCTACCCAGGTATTCCATTTTTTAACCCTCTCGCCTTCTCTTTCATTGTTGTACTAGTAGTATACTTTGTAGTACTAGTAGGAGTACTTTTTACCTTGGAGGACGCGTATAGCTAGCTAGGCCCTTGAAGACTTGAACCCACTAGCTGCCACCATTTTTGTTTTTCCATGTCTTACTATCTCATCCATGTAGCCAAGAGTGGCTATATATAATAAGCCGGTTATTTTACTTCCTCTATACCGGAGCAGTACTATTTGCTGCACAGTATTATTGACCGCCATATTTGAGCACAACATTATTATGCATGGACCTTGACTATGTACGTCACCATGTGTCCAGATCTGGGATGCCGCGTTTACCACATGAATGGCGCCGAGTTCAACTCCCATGATGCTACGTGGGTGCCGAGGAACACTCTTGGAGAGTACTCACTTTTCATCGGGGACAGCTACCCCATTGTGAAGCGGATGTCACCTTCCGTGCACGACATGGAAGGCCTACCGTTCATGAAGCATGGTTGTGTCTTCAGTGTGCACCGCCGGATGAATGGCATGCTGGGACACGCTATCCCTGATTTATGCCGCTTCAGCTTGGATGAGTCTCCATCGTGTGGAACCGGACTAGAAAACTGCGATAATGATTCCCTTTGCCCACCACTATGGATCATGCCATCCATGAAGAACACCTGGGACTAGAACCTGGAGGAGGACATGTAGCCCATCTATAACGTGTAAGTGGAGTATGGTAATTGTGAATGGTAGCGCTGTGAATATATGTAGACTGGTCGTGCACAAATTTATCACATGAATTGGAGATGAACTTGTGTGGCATACTGGCATTTGTCCTTTAGAATTTATTACTAGTAAATGTGTTATGTGTACGTGCAACTTGTGTGGTTGTTGCACGGGCTCCAACACGCTCTTTCAGAAAAAAAGGTGGCATAGCTTTGGATATACGTGACGTGGCGGCATCATACAGTAGCATCGTTCGCTATAGTTGTAGTGCACTCCTACTAGGACAACAACTCCTATAAAACCTTGCGCTTGGCTCTTTGCCTCTTTGGGAGGTTCAATAGTTCGTACTCGTGTGAACCTTGCACTTGGCTCTTCGCCTCTTCGGAAGGTCCAACAATGATGATACTACAGTACAATATGCTTCTGGCAATTTGACACCGATTGAACTGTTGCACGTTCACCGCGAGGGTGAGGGCGAGGGAGAGGGAGAGGGCGCTATAGTCAAAACCCTCTCCTCGTCCTGCGAACCACCACGCTCGTGGGCGAGGGAGAGGCGTAGTAAGCAAGCTTCTCCTTGTTCGGCGAGTTGACGGGACACATCAAAGCAGTACTAGTACTAGTAGTAGTAGTCCATACTGCGTCCTTTCCGATTAATATGGCTTAATTTGAAATGAGAAAAATACACTGGCGGTCAACGTATGTAACAATACGCTCTTTACGGTCACTATATATAGTTTCGCGGCGATTATACGATCACTAGCTCATCGTAGAGCACCGTATTGCACCCTACTGACCGGCCACATAGTCGACATGGCACTTTGTTGACTGGTTAAATTGTCACCTGGTTTCTGGGTCCCACCTGTCAGTTGGCAGAGCAAAGAAACCAGTTAAACAAAACTTTACACAGGCGCAACACGAGTCCAACCCTTGCGCGTGAACCGCCCTAGCTGTGTATGTGAGTGCATGCACGTGTCCTCCCTCGGTCTTCCAACAAAGAGTGTACATCGTCTATAAAACAAAGAGTGTAGTACATGATGTACATCTACACTTCCAATGCATTTAGCCTTTAATATAAATCGATATTGATTGACTAATGCACCAACTTGTGTTGTAGGTATAGGCTACATGTCTATCCTTAATTACAGCATGCAACAACCTTCATTTAATCTTCTTATCTCAATGGTCGCATGCACACATAAGTCTGCTACTTTTGGGCGTTAATTATGCCCTGGTCAATGTGCAAATCTCTAAATGTACAGTCTTTCACGGACGTAGGGAGTAGGTTGAGCACTTGAGCGTGAGCGTGCGTGTTGCGTCGTGTGTTGTGTGCCGCATGGGTGCGTGAGTGTTGCGTGCGTCCATGTGTATGTGTGAGTGTTGCATGTTGCATGCATGCATGCATGGGGCTTACTCCCTCCCATTGACATGTTCATATTTCAAGCTTCCTCTATTCCCTTCGTATGGTGATACTCCCTCTGTTCCCAAATAGTACGGAGTAAAAGCCTCCCTCTGTTCCCAAATACGGAGTATTTGTCTTTCTACAGATTTCAACAAGTGACTAGGTACGGAGCAAAATGGGTGAAGTGAGCGTAGAGGCATAGGGATACTGTAGAAAGGAAGTCCTCGCGATCCATTATTCCCCATCTCGGCCAGAGAGAACTATTCAACTAGTCTTCGCAGTGAAGTGACAATACACGCTGCAGCAGATGGGTCACGTAATTAATAAGCTGAACCAGCGTGTTGGTGTTACTAAATCACCCTTACCCAGTACTGCCATCTCTTCTTCTTCCTCCTCTCTTCTTCTTCCTCCTCTCTTCCCCATCGTCGGCCGCACACCATTTACCCCCGCTCACTGCTCGCCCGCCCGCACCATCTTCCTTGGTAGCTCGCGCGTACCATATCCCCCCGCTAACTGCTCGACCACACGAGGAGAAGCTTCTTCGCTCGCCCGCCTGAATCCACTTCCCCGCTGGCTCGCAGGCACCGAAAACCCCAATGGCAGAACCGACTGACACGCAGAGCCGCGATTGGAATTCCCTCCCCGATGTTCTCTTGGAGCAGATTTGTAGTCGTATGGACCTACTCAGCACCGTCCGTCTGGCCGCATGCTCGGTGTCTTTGTACCATCTACTCATCTGCAACCGACCGATTCTTTTCAAGACACCGTGCTTGCTGATGCCCGATCCTCGCAGGTGGCCCAGACACCGACTTGACGATCCTACGGAGGTTGCCGTGGTGCCCCTCGACATGCTACCACTACCCGTCCACCTGTCCTTCATGCGCGGCCACTACCGGGCGGGCATGAAGGCCAACTGGATCGTCCTCATCCACCACACCGGTAGTCCGTGGCATCTCGTGGATATCTACACCCAGCGAGAGATCACCCTTCCATCGTTGGATACCGCCGCCATCGAGCCTCACGGCCTACCGGACACTCCTGCCTACTACGCACTAGACGCATCAAGCTTTTGGCTCGACCTCTGTTTGCAGAAAGTTGTAATCTGCGAAGTGCCCACACCATCAGAAGACTACATGGATTACAAGCTCATTGCCTTGTTCAACATGGGATTAGTCTATCTGGAATCCGGTCGCCATACATGGTTATGGCTCATCATCAATCCTGTTGAGGCAACATTTCTGTCTGATGCTATAGTGCACGATGGCATCGTTTACGCGGTCGACGCACAGATTGGCTGCCTATACTGGTGGAATCTATCGTCGTGTAATTGTTCTATCTCATCTCATCTTTACCTTATGAATACGACTGCCTGTTCATTTGTTACAAATTTAGAATGCATAGCATGTCTATAACCACATCATTGCTATATGTTCCTCTCATTTCCTAGATTTTTATGACCACACATGTTATTGTTAGAGTTGATATGAGAACAATTGGCATCTAATGATTGTTAGAATACATATTATGAGCATAACATCATGATTGCTATATGTTACTCTTGTTTACAAGATTTTTATAACAATGCATGTTATTACTTAGAGTTGATATGAGAACAGTAGTAGTAAGTGCTATGGTAGAATATGAGTAGGCGTTGTCATAGCTGTTTTCCTCTCATTGTTACATGATGTTTGAACCATGACATATTGCTAGAATATGAAAGCCATGACTTATTTTTTTAACTTGGGGTATGATCATGACCACGACATTGCAATTCTCTGTCTGATATGTGTCATTGTTATAATAATCTTAATTCCACACATACTCTGAACATGATTGTTTATTTTTGTCCTTTTGGTCTCCAATTTGAATTGTTACAGTAGACGCAAATGCGCTGGCCTTCATGATTCCAGGACTTGGAATCATACCAGCCGATGGGTGGTGGTTTATCGCTCGTTCAGCTGACGGCGGTCATTTGATGCTCATTCGCACGTACCAAATTGACTAAACCATTACATCAAACCACATGCAGTACAATGTGTGGGGCGTTCGTGACATTGATGGCTATGGCTGCTTCGTGTTCGAGAAAGATCACAGCTCCGTTGGGCCAGGCGTATTCAACTGGAGGCGGGTTTACAGCCTCGGCAACCACTCCTTGTTCCTCGGGCTCAATTATCCGATCATCCAACCAATCATCGATCATATCACCGGTGATGATTACTGTGCTATGCAACTTCCATTCACGAGGGGGGGGGGGCTGTGTTTACACATCATACCATGGGTTTCATGAATCACCATATCCAGAGATTCGTCGACACAGCTTGTTGCCAGATAATCTTCAGTGTGTGAAAGGCATCAAACTGCCATGCGATGGATGGCTTTTGCAAACCTGACATGCGGCGATGTGGTTCATGCCAACAGCAAATATGCACAACTTGATTCGTGCTGATATCTAGACTAAGCCATGTATTCTGCGCCTGTAGCACGACCCTCTTTTGTTGGATATTATGTACTGTTGTTAGTTTGAAGCACTCCTCTGGTTTGAAGGATAGATACCTACCTGGGATCAAGTGCATCCTAACTCACCTGCGTAGGATGTACTAGTAATGATGATGGAGATGCTGTGCAGAAGCCATAGGCTTCACGTGCGTACTTGTTAGTTAAACCTATGTATAAATTGTGACACTAAATACGACTAGTAAGTAGTACAGTAGCAGTACTAGTATACGTTGGTCAAATTATTCATCATGTCCACACATTGAATTGACGTGACAACACGCTGCGTGTGAGGTGACACAAGAATCCCGGCGGCGTGTTCAGGTATTCTGGACTTCAGATTTGGAGTACCACTTATCTGTTGAAATCTTTCATCATTCACTTAAAACAGTCGATTGATCATACATTGAGTACCATAGAACTGGAATTACCGATGCAAGTCGAAGAAGGATTGGCCGGTGCTGCCGGCTAGTGTCAAGTTCGATCCCATGGATCAGGAGCTGATCAAGCACCTTGAGGCCAAAGTGAGTGCTGACAGCGCAAGATTTCAGTCTCTCATCGATTTGTTCATACCAACCATCGACAGCGAGCACGGCATATGCTACACCCAACCTGAGAAACTTCCAGGTAAGACACTGATCGGCCGTCTACTTGCATACACATATTCCTTTGTTTATAGCTCTATTTTTCTTTTTAGACACAGACCTGGTGAAGCAATTAAAATTTGACAGTTAATAAAAAGTGAAACAAGTGACTGCAACATGCCAAAGATGTTATGAAAATGCCAACTAGGTACACTAAAACCTGTATTCCACAATACTGCAGGTATCACACTGAGTGGCCTAAGGAAACATTTCTTCCAGCGTAATTCCAGGGCGTTCAAAAGGGGCACGTGGACGCATTGCAAGATACAGTCGGAGTGCGGCATGCACGCGATGTGGCACAAGACCGGCAATACCTTGCCGGTGATGGTCAACGGCCGGCAGACGGGCAACAAAAAAGGTTCTGGTGCTGCACACCAACAAGAACTTCGACCAGCAGAGGACCACCTGGGTGATGCACCAGTACCACCTCGGGGACCTGGAGCAAGAGAAGGAGCGGGAGCTGGTCCTTTGCAAGATTTTCTACCAGACGAACACTAGGGCCAGGAGTAAAAATATTATAAGTTAGTTTGGTATTGGTAGTTGTACTACCTTATCGTCCGCAAGTTGGTATTGTTGTTAACGATCTTTTGGTATGAACTTGCATTTGCTTCCAACCATCATGCCGAGGGTCGACATGAATATAAAGCTAAATCATTTGTTTTGAAACGAATTTTCAGGCACCTGATTTTTATTTGATGGGTAGCATAAGCACCCGCCGTTTGAATTCCCAGTTCTCCAATTTTTTCGAAACAAGTGCATGCACTTATTATCACGATAAAAAATATCCGTGCTGCATCCCAGTTATCAGTCTGTACTTGCAGAATTCTCTCGTTTATTGAGCATGCATATTGTTTTTTCAGGTCGAGCAAGTTTCAACTGGGCTGTAGACTGCCCAGGGTTGGTTTTGTTTTTAACATGCCCAGCCCATGACGACAATGGGGCACAAAGATCCAGCAGGTATCTACTGGCCTTTGGCCCGCCAGCGTTAGTTATATTTTGTCTTACAACATCCGCAGGCAGTTTTTTTACTGAATCAAACACACAACCCAGTTCTATTTTCCTCTTGAAACACATGTCCTACATCTGTTCTAACATCTACCTATAGTTTTACTAGTTCATATACACGTATCATTATATTTAAAACACATAAAATTCCCTTTTCATATTTACATCCTTATTTTTGTAATTTTTTCCCACCCAGCACTGATTTTTTTACCACTGGTTTTCCCTTAAACCAACTCAATTGTCCCACGTCTTATTTGCTTACAAAAACAAAACGATTTTTTTGGCAAATCAATAAGTTCTTAAAAAATGTTTATCATTTCGGGATTACAACAGTTTGGACTCCACCAAAATATGCAAAATAAGGTTGAACTTTTTGACCGTGGTCCTGGGCAGAAAATGGGCTGTAATAAATTACTTGAGAATTAGCAAATGGGCTGCAAATTATAAAAAATAGCAAATGGGCTTTATGTTGTCTGCCACTGATTTGGAGGCCGACTTGTGGGCCTACTAAGTTCATGCGCACACAAGGTTTCTCAAAAAAGAAACTTAGTCAACAATCGACTCTACTAGCGTCACACCGTTAGATGTCAATCTAACGACAATCGTGCTTCTTCAGTCTCTGATCTTCCTGCCCCAGCCGCCTAAACCAGCGCCGTCGGAACTGCCTGCTCCCGCCTTCCATGGCCGGCAGTGCTGCCGGGCAGGCCTCATGGCCCTATGATACTTGCATCCCTGGCCTATCTATCCCTCTACTCACCCACACCTCCTGTTATTTTCCGGCGACGGCAGCCGAACCAGTCAACCCTCGTACTCTCCACCGCGTGGGCATCCACTGTCGTGTCTTCCCTGGCTCCGTTTCATTCCCTTCGTAGGCCTCGCCGTCGTCCACCGCCCTGGTGCTCTCGGCGCGGCGTGGTCAACGATGTCCATCCAATGGCCGTAGTGCTTCTTCAACCTCTGGTCTTCTTGCCCCAGCCGCCCAAAGCAGCGTCGGTCGTGCCGCATGCTCCTGCCTCCCGTGGCCAGCTGTGCTGCCGCGGAGGCCTCACCGTCCCCATACTACTCCCACCGCTGGCTAGGCCATCCCTCCACTCACCCACTCCTCCTGTTATTCTGTGGCGACGGCAGCCTCACACCGCAGCCGAACCAGTGAACCCTCGTACTCCTCTCCGCATGGGCATCCACTGTCGCATCTTCCCCGGCTCCACGTCGTCCCCTTCCTAGGCCTTGCTGTCGTCCACCGTCGTGGTGCTCTCGGCGCGGCGTGGTCAATGTGGTCAACGACCGACTTCCATCGGAAGAGTACTGTACGTGGAGAGGCTGACAGCTGGGTCCACGACAACCACAAGGAAGTGCCTCCTTATTACGTGCAAAATAATTATTCCTCCACCTGACAGCAGGGACCCACCGGACGGGCCACCAGTATTTCACGGAAAAAACATTTCCCCCTAACTGCTGGGACCCACTGGACGGGCCACCGTATTTCACGAAAAAACGTTTGCCCCTGACTGCTGGGACCCATCGGACGGACCGCCATATTTCGCGAAAAAACGTTCCCCCGCTGTCAGCTCGGACCCACCAGAAGTGCCTCCTTATTACGCACAGAAAAATGAATACTCCCCCTGCTAGCTGGGACCCACCATGGTGGGAGGCTAACTTGTGGGCCTACTAAGTTGATGGGGACGGAGGGCTTTGTCAACTTAGTCAATATGAACGATTCTAGCTCCAGTGACCATACGATGTCCATCCAACGGCTGTCATGCTTCTTCAATCTCTGCTCTTCCTGCTCCAGCCGCTCAAACAAGCGCCAGCGGGACTGCCTGCTCCCTCCTTCCCGCGGCCGGCTCTGCTGCCGCGCATGCCTCACCACCCCACCGTACTCCCACCGCTGGCCTAGCCATCCCTCTACTCACCCACACCTGCTGTTATTCTCCAGCGACGGCAGACGAACCCGTAAACCCTCGTACAGTTGTACTCCCCTCCGCGTGAGAAACAACTGCCGAGTCTTCCCTGCCTCCGTGTCGTTCTCTTCCTGGGCCTCGCCGTCGTCCACCGCCCTGGTGCTCTCGGCACGGCCTGGTCAATGTGGTCAACGACCGACATGCATCTGAAGTGGACTGTATGTGGAGAGACCGACAGCTGGGTCCACGGCCGCACGCAAGGAAATGCCTCCTTATTACGCGCAAAATAATGATTCCTCCACCTGACATCAGGGACCCACCGAAAGGGCCTTTGTATTTCGCGAAAAAATGTTACCGCCGCTGACAGCTCGGACCCACCAGCTATATCTTTGCACGCAAGGAAGTGCCTCCTTATTACGCACAAAAAAATGAATACTCCCCCTGTTAGCTGGGACCCAGTATAGTGGCAAGCTGACTTGTGGGCCTACTAAGTTGACGGGGACGGAGGGCTTTGTCAACTTAGTCAATATGCACGATTCTAGCTCCAGTGACCGTACGATGTCCATCCAATGACCGTAGTGCTTCTTCAACCTCTGGTCTTCTTGCTCCAGCCGCCAAAACCAGCGCCGGTCGTGCCTCGTGCTCCTGCCTCCCGTGGCCGCCCGCGATGCGGCGGAGGCCTCACCGCCCCCTACTACTCCCACCGCTGGCCAGGCCATCCCTCTACTCACCCACACCCCCTGTTATTCTGCAGCAACGACAGCCTCACACCGCAGCGAACCAGCGAACCCTCGTACTCCTCTACACATGGGCATCCACTGCCGCGTCTTCCCCGGCTCCGCGTCGTCCCCTTCCTAGGCCTCGCCATCGTCCACTGCCCTGGTGCTCTCGGCGCGACGTGGTCAACGTGGCCAAGGAACGGTTTCCATCGGACGTGGACTGTACGTGGAGAGGCTGACAGCTGGGTCCACGGCCGCAGCAAGGAAGTGCCTCCTTATTATGTGCAAAATAATTATTCCTCCACCTGACAGTGGGGACCCACCGGACGGACCACTGTATTTTGCGAAAAAATGTTTCCCCCCTAACTGCTGGGACCCACCAGCTACATCTTCGCATGCAAGGAAGTGCCTGACAGTCGGGACCCACCTGGTCAAAGCATATGTAGCGTTGTCATTCTGGTCGCGAACGTGTACGTACATATATACTGTTGGATGTAGAGGCGCCTATGTGTCGTAGTACAGGCGCGTACGTGTCATAGTAGAGGCGCGCACGTAGCATGTACACGTACGTACATCGGCCAGGGCGCAAGAAAGAAAATACGACCATGTATGTGCACATACGAGCAGGGTCTCGAACGCCTACTCGCGCATACGTACGGCTAGGTCTCGTGTACATGGCTGGGTTGGAACGGAGAAACATCGTCATCGTCGTGTTCATGGGGAGGCAACGAAATGCGTCGTGTTCATGGGGAGGCAACGGAATGCGTCGTATTCATCGGGAGGCAACGGAACATGTGGGAGCCAACCGGCTGGCTCGGAACGGAATGCGTGGTCGTGTTCATCGAGATGGCTTGGAGGGAACAGGCGATGGAAACGAGGCCTGGCGTACCGCACAACGGAGGAAACATACCTCCTACGTTCGGAACGGGGTCCTGTTGATCGGGAGGGGTCTGGCACACCGCAAAACGGAGGAAACAAACCTCCTACGGTGGAAACGGGGGTCCTGTTGATCGGGAGGGGTGTGGCGTACCGCAAACCGGACGAAACGGACTTGTGTTGGAGCGCTACGGTCGAAACGGGGGTCCTGTTCATCGGGAGGGGTGTGGCGTACTGCAAAACGGGACTCCACGGGATACCGTTCATCTCCACCGTCGACCTCCTCCAGTCTCCATAGGCTCCTGTTCATCCAGCCTCCACCACGCGCTACTCCACTGGCTACTATTCAACCACCCCTCCACGGGCACCCCTCAACCGTTTACTGTTCATCCAGCCCTCCACACCACAGGGTCCTGTTCAACCACCCCTCCACGGGCACCCCTCCACCGTCTACTGTTCATCCAACCCTCCACCACACCATGGGGTCCTGTTCATCCAGAGGCAACGCCACCGCTCACTATTCATCCACCCCCCGCAACGCTCATTGTTCATCCAATCGATCGGGTTCAGTTAGCAGCAGTAGCGAAGGAATCGCTCGATCGGGTTCAGTTAACAGCCATCGATCGATCGCTCGGGTTCAGTAACGCGTAGCCTGCAGTGCAATCGCTCGGGTTTAGTTAGAGCCCAACACCTCGCTCGGGTTTAGTTAGAGCCAATGCCTCGCACACACGTGCGTACGTGTACGAGAGAAACGCGCATCGCTCGGCCCCCGACCTCCCACCGTAACCGGGAACTCCCCAAAATTTTTCTCCCCCTCGCTTCTACCACGGTTTTTTCTGTCAAGGACGGCCCAAAGAATGTCATGCATCTGCGTCTCCGGCCCGCTCAGGACGAAAAGCCCATTTTCTGTCATGATTTTTTGTCATAGAAGTAGGAGCCCACCACATCTATGATGATACCGGGTTTTGTCACAATTATCGTCATAGAAGTGTCATATGTATGACAGAAAAATTTTCGTTCGGCCCAAAATGTCACGGATGTGTCTTTTTTTTGTAGTGATAATTACTCAACTAGCACAACTCTAATATTACCACCTTTATATATCAAAACAACTATCAAGAATCAAACTTCTCATAACATTTAATGCACTCTATATGAAAGTTTTTATTATACCCATCCTGGATGTCTATCATATTAGGACTAATTTCATAATCAAAGCAAATTACCATGCTGTTCTAAAAGACTCTCAAAATAATATAATTGAAGCATGAGAGATCAATAATTTCTATAAAATAAAATCACCACCGTGTTCTAAAAAGATATAAGTGAAGCACTAGAGCAAAATTATCTAGCTCAAAAGATATAAGTGAAGCAAATAGAGTATTCTAATAAATTCCGAATCATGTGTGTCTCTCCCAAAAGTTGTGTGCAGCAAGGATGATTGTGGTAAACTAAAGAGAAAAGACTCAAATCATACAAGACGCTCCAAGCAAAACACATATCATGTGGTGAATAAAAATATAGCCTCAAGTAAAGTTACCGATAGATGAAGACGAAAGAGGGGATGCCTTCCGGGGCATCCCCAAGCTTAGGCTTTGGGTTGTCCTTGATTTTTACCTTGGGGTTCCTCGGGCATCCCCAAGCTTAGGCTCTTGCCACTCCTTGTTCCGAAATCCATCAAATCTTTACCCAAAAACTTGAAAACTTCACAACACAAAACTCTACAGAAAATCTCATGAGCTCCATTAGTATAAGAAAACAAACCACCACCTTAAGGTACTGTAATAAACTAATTCTTTATTTATATTGGTGTTAAACCTACTGTATTCCAACTTCTCTATGGTTCATACCCCCTGATACTAGCCATAGAATCATCAAAATAAGCAAACAACACACGAAAAATAGAATGTGTCAAAAACAGAATAGTCTGTAGTAATCTATAGGTTTCGAATATGTCTGTAACTCCAAAAATCCTGAGAGATTAGGACATCATAAATAATTTGTATATTGATCTACTGTAGTTGGAATCAGTATTTTATCGCTCTTTGGTAAAAAATGAAAATTATTCTCGTGAGCGCATACTTTCTGGTTTTTTCAGCAAGATCAAATAACAATCATCCAAGAAGATCCTAAAGGCTCTACTTGGTAGAAACACTAATTAAAACATAAAAAACACAATCATAACAGAGGATAGATGATTTATTTATTACTAAACAGGAACAAAAAGCAATAAACAAAAAATAAAATTGGATTGCCTCCCAACAAGCGCTATCGTTTAATGCCCTAGCTAGGCATAAAAGCAATAATAGATCTAGGTATTGTCATCTTTGGTATGCAATCCATATGTGGCTCTCATAATAGATTCATAAGGTAATTTAATTTTCTTTATAGGAAAGTGTTCCATGCCTTTCCTTAACGGAAATTGGAATCTAACATTTCCTTCTTTCATGTCAATAATTGCACCAATCGTTTTAAGGAAAGGTCTACCAAAAATAATAGGACATGTAGGATTGCAATCTATATCAAGAACAATGAAATCTACGGGCACATAGTTCCTATTTGAAACAATAAGAACATCATTAACCCTTCCCATAGGTTTCTTAATGGTGGAATCCGCAAGATGCAAATTTAAAGAACAATCATCAGATTCACGGAAACCTAACACATCACACAAAGTTTTTGGAATCGTGGAAACACTAGCACCCTAATCACATAAAGCATAGCATTCATGATATTTAATCTTAATTTTAATAGTAGGTTCCCACTCATCATAAAGTTTTCTAGGGATAGAAACTTCTAATTCAAGTTTTTCTTTATGGGATTGCATTAAAGCATCAACGATATGTTTAGTAAAAGCTTTGTTTTGATCATAAACATGAGGAGAATTTAGCACGGATTGCAACAAGGAAATACAATCTATCAAAGAGCAATTATCATAATTAAATTCCTTGAAATCCAAAATAGTGGGTTCATTGCTATGTACAGTTTTGACCTCTTCAATCCCACTTTTACCAATTTTTGCATCAAGATCTAAAAACTTCGAATCATTGGGACGCCTTCTAACTAAAGTTGACTCATCTCCAGTCCCATCTTTATTAAGATTCATATTGGCCAACAAAGATTTAATAGGAGACACACCAATCACTTTTGGATCTTCATCATCATTATCATGAAAACTAGAAGAACACGCCTTCACAAAGCAATCTTTTTTAGCACGCATCCTAGCGGTTCTTTCTTTGCACTTATTAGTGGAAATTCTCATGGCTTTGAGAGACTCATTGATATCATGCTTACGTGGAATGGATCCAAGTTTCAAATAATCAACATCAAGAGAAATTCTATCTACATTCCTAGCCAACTCATTAATCTTAAGCAATTTTTCTTCAAGCAAAACATTGAAATTCTTTTGCGAATTCAAAAATTCTTTTACACTAGTCTCAAAATCAGAGGGCAACTTATTAAAATTTCCATAAGAGTTGTTGTAGTAATTACCATAATTATTAGAGGAATTACTAGGAAACGGCCTAGAATTAAAATTTCCTCTATACGCATTGTTACCAAAATTGTTCCTACCAACAAAATTCACATCCATAGATTCATTATTATTCTCAATCAAAGTAGACAAAGGCACATCATTAGGATCGGTAGGAGCACTCTTATTAGCAAACAATTTCATAAGTTCATCCATCTTTCCACTCAAAACATTAATCTCTTCAATTTCATGCACCTTTTTACTAGTAGATCTTTCAGTGTGCCATTGAGAATAATTAACCATAATATTATCTAGAAGTTTGGTATCTTCTCCTAAAGTGATTTCCATAAAAGTGCCTCCTGCGGCCAAATCTAAAAGATTTCTAGAAGCAAAATTCAATCCAGCATAATTTTTTTGTATAATCATCCATAAATTCAATCCATGTGTAGGGAAATTACGTATCATTAATTTCATCCTCTCACAAGCTTGTGCAACATGCTCATGATCTAGTTGCTTAAAGTTCATTGTTTCTAAGAGAGATGATCTTAGCAGGAGGTAAACATTTAGAGATAAAAGCATCTTTGCACTTATTCCATGAATCGATATTATTTTTAGGCAAAGAAAAGAACCAAGTTTTAGCACGATCTCTTAGCGAAAGCGAAAATAGCTTCAATTTAACAATATCATTATCCACATCTTTCTTCTTTTGCATATCACATAAATCAACAAAGCTGTTTAGATGGGTAGCAGCATCTTCACTAAGAAGTCCAGCAAATTGATCTTTCATGACAAGATTCAGCAAAGCAGTATTAATTTCACAAGATTCAGCATCGGTAAGAGGAGCAATCAGAGTGCTAATAAAATCATTATTGTCGGTATTGGAAAAGTCACACAATTTAGTATTATCTTGAGCCATCGTGACAAACAATCAATCCAACAAACAATCACACAAGAGGCAAGTGAAAAGAAGCGAACGAAAAAAGGGCGAACAGAAAAGAGGCGAATAAAACGGTAAGGGTGAAGTGGGGGAGAGGAAAACGAGAGGCAATGGCAAATAATGTAATGAGAGGGATAAGAGTTTGTGATGGGTACTTGGTATGTCTTGTCTTGGCATAGATCTCCCCGGCAACGGAGCCATAAATGGCTTGTTGACGGGAGATCAAATCATGACTTGACTTGGTGCAAATCTCTCCGGCAATGGCGCCAGAAATCCTTCTTGCTACCTCTTGAGCATGCGTTGGTTTTCCCTTGAAGAGGAAAGGGTGATGCCGCAAAGTAGCATAAGTATTTCCCTCAGTTTTTGAGAACCAAGGTATCAATCCAGTCGGAGACTACATGCAAGTCACCTTGTACCTGCACAAACAAACAAGAACCTCGCAACCAACGCGATAAAGGGGTTGTCAATCCCTTCACGGTCACTTACGAAAGTGAGATCTGATAGAGATAATAAGATAAATATTTTTGGTATTTTTGTTGTATAGATTGAAAAGTAAAGATTGCAAAATAAATAGTAAACTAGAATTGTAGATCGGAAACTTATATGATGTAAAGTAGACCCGGGGGCCATAGGTTTCACTAGTAGCTTCTCTCAAGATAGCATATATTACGGTGGGTGAACAAATTACTGCCGAGCAATTGATAGAAAGGCGCATAGTTATGATGATATCTAGGCATGATCATGAACATAGACATCACATCCGTGTCAAGTAGACCGAAATGATTTTGCATCTACTACTATTACTCCACACATCGACCGCTATCCAGCATGCATTTAGAGTATTAAGTTCAAAATAACAGAGTAACACATTAGGCAAGATGACATGATTTAGAGGGATAAACTCAAGCAGTATGATATAAACCCCATCTTTTTATCCTCGATGGCAACAATACAATACGTGCCTTGCTATCCCTGCTGTTGCTACCTCTTGAGCACTACATTTGTTTTCCCTTGAAGAGGAAAGGGTGATGCAGTAAAGTAGCGTAAGTATTTCCCTCAGTTTTTGAGAACCAAGGTATCAATCTAGTAGGAGACCACGCGCGAGTCACCTCGTACCTACACAAACAAATAAGAACCTTGCAACCAACGCGATAAAGGGGTTGTCAATCCCTTCACAACCACTTGCAAGAGTGAGATCTGATAGAGATGATAATAATAAGATAATATTTTTGGTATTTTTATGATATAGATTGAAAGTAAAGATTGCAAAATAAAATAGATTGGAAACTTGTATGATGGAGAATAGACCAGGGGGCCATAGGTTTCACTAGTGGATTCTCACAAGAAAGCATAAGTATTACGATGGGTGAACGAATTACAGTCGAGCAATTGATAGAAACGCGAATAATTATGAGAATATCTAGGTATGATCATGTATATAGGCATCACGTCCGAGACAAGTAGATCGACTCCTGCCTGCTTCTACTACTATGACTCCACACATCGACCGCTATCCAGCATGCATCTAGAGTATTAAGTTCATAAGAACAGAGTAACGCCTTAAGCAAGATGACATGATGTAGAGGGGTAAACTCATGCAATATGATGTAAACCCCATCTTTTATCCTCGATGGCAACAATACAATACGTGTCGTTTCCCTTTCTATCACTGGGATCAAGCATTGCAAGATTGAACCCAAAGCTAAGCACTTCTCCAATTGCAAGAAAGATCAATCTAGTAGGCCAAACCAAACTGATAATTCGAAGAGACTTGCAAAGATAAACCAATCATACACAAAAGAATTCAGAGAAGATTCAAATATTGTTCATAGATAAACTTGATCATAAACCCACAATTCATCGGATCTCAAGAAACACACCGCAAAAGAAGATTACATCGAATAGATCTCCAAGAGAATTGAGGAGAACTTTGTATTGAGATCCAAAGAGAGAGAGCCATCTAGCTACTAGCTATGGACCCGAAGGTCTGAAGTAAACTACTCACACATCATCGGAGGGGCCATGTAGTTGATGTAGAGGCCCTCCGTGATCAATGCCCCCTCCGGGGGAGCTCCGAAAAAGGCCCCAAGATGGGATCTCTTGGGTACAAAAGGTTGCGGCGGTGGAAATAGGGTTTCGTGGTGCTCCTGGATGTTTTTGGGGTATATGAATATATATAGGAGGAAGAAGTAGGTCGATGGAGCCATGAGGGGCCCATGAGGGGGGAGGGCGCGCCCAGGGGGTAGGCACGCCCCCTGCCTCATGGCCTACTCATTGATTTCTTGATGTCCACTCCAAGTCCTCTGGATCACGTTTGTTCCAAAAATAACCCCCCCGAAGGTTTTATTCCGTTTGGATTCTGTTTGATATTCCTTTCCTGTGAAACACTGAAATAGGCAAAAAAACAACAATTTGCACTGGGCCTTGGGTTAGTAGGTTAGTCCCAAAAATAATACAAAAGTGTATAAATAAGCCCATTAACATCCAAAATAGATAATATAATAGCATGGAGCAATCAAAAATTATAGATACGTTGGAGACGTATCAAGCATCCCCAAGCTTAATTCCTGCTCGTCCTCGAGTAGGTAAATGATAAAAATAGAATTTGTGATGTGGAATGCTTCCTAACATATTTCTCAATGTATTTTTTATTTATTGTGGCATGAATGTTCAGATCCGAAAGATTCAAGATAAAAGTTTAATATTGACATAGAAATAATAATACTTCAAGCATGCTAACTAAGCAATCATGTCTTCTCAAAATAACATGGCCAAAGAAAGTTATCCCTACAAAATCATATAGTCTGGCTATGCTCTATATTCATCACAAAAAGTATTAAATCATGCACAACCCCGATGACAAGCCAAGCAATTGTTCCATACTTTTGATGTTCTCAAACTTTTTCAATTTTCACGCAATACATGAGCGTGAGCCATGGATATATCACTATAGGTGGAATAGAATGGTGGTTGTGGAGAAGACAAAAAGGAGAAGATAGTCTCACATCAACTAGGCGTATCAATGGGCTATGGAGATGCCCATCAATAGATATCAATGTGAGTGAGTAGGGATTGCCATGCAACGGATGCACTAGAGCTATAAATGTATGAAAGCTCAACAAAAGAAACTAAGTGGGTGTGCATCCAACTTGCTTGCTCACGAAGACCTAGGGAAATTTGAGGAAGCCCATCTTTGGAATATACACGCCAAGTTCTATAATGCAAAATTCCCACTAGTTTATGAAAGTGACAACATAGGAGACTCTCTATCATGAAGATCATGGTGCTACTTTGAAGCACAAGTGTGGAAAAAGGATAGTAACATTGTTCCTTCTCTCTTTTTCTCTCATTTTTTTGTCCGGAGTCTCATCCCGACTTGTGGGGGAATCATACTCTCCATCATCCTTTCCTCACTAGGACAATGCTCTAATAATGATGATCATCACACTTCTTTTTACTTACAACTCAAGAATTACAACTCAATACTTAGAACAAAATATGACTCTATGTGAATGCCTCCGACGGTATACCGGGATATGCAATGAATCAAGAGTGACATGTATGAAAAATTATGAACGGTGTCTTTGCCACAAATACGATGTCAACTACATGATCATGCAAAGCAATATGACAATGATGAAATGTGTCATAATAACGGAAAGGTGGAAAGTTGCATGGCAATATATCTCGGAATGGCTATGGAAATGACATAATAGGAAGGTATGGTGGCTGTTTTGAGGAAGGTATATGGTGGGTTTATGGTACCGGCGAAAGTTGCACGACACTAGAGAGGCTAGCAATGGTTGAAGGGTGAGGGTGCGTATAATCCATGGACTCAACATTAGTTATAAAGAACTCACATACTTATTGCAAAAATCTATTAGTTATCGAAACAAAGTACCACGCCCATGCTCCTAGGGGAATATATTGGTAGGAAAAGACCATCGCTCGTCCCCGACCGCCACTCATAAGGAAGGCAATCAATAAATAAATCATGCTCCGACTTCATCACATAACGGTTCACCATACATGCATGCTACGGGAATCACAAACTTCAACACAAGTATTTCTCAAATTCACAACTACTCAACTAGCATGACTCTAATATCACCATCTCCATATATCAAAACAATCGTCAAGTATGAAACTTTTCTTAGTATTCAATGCACTTATATGAAAGTTTTTGTAATGCCTAAAAGCAAATTGCCATGTTGTTCTAAAGGACTCTCAAAATAATATAAGTGAAGCATTAGAGATCAATCATTTCTATAAAATAAAACCACCACCATGCTCTGTCGGGGGTGATGCTGATTTCCGCCGACACCTATGGGGATAGGGCCCCTTTCGGTTCGGTGGGGGCGGAGAGCGCACAAAGAGCGGATCGAGGCAGTGCACGCGGGGCAATTTTTACCCAGCTTCGGGCCGCATGGATGCGTAAAACCCTACTGCTGCTTGTTTGTGTATATTGGATTCTTGCTCAGGAGCGATGGACGCTGCCAGACTGAGCCTGAGAGTGTTCCTCGAATCGCCGAACCCCTTCTATGTTGCGCTAGGGCCTCCTTTTATACTTTCAAGGGGTCACCTACAGGTGGCAACGTAGACTAGAAGGGTAAAAATGGAAAAGGATGCGGTAGGTGCAACTACCGCTACTTTGGAGACAGTGCACCCTACCTAACTCTGACGGCAGGGGACAAGGGCATTAAATGCCTGTCTGAGTCTCCTAAACAGTGCAACGGGTGACTGTTAGGAGTGCCACCGCTTGCCACGATGGGCTTCCCTTCATCTCTGCTTGCCACCACGTACCCCTGGCTGCACGGCCTCCCACCACATGTGCTTGGGAGAGTCCCAGAGCGACACGTTAGCAGGTGAGCTGGAGCGTGGGCACGAAGTGGGGGTTTCCCGCGGCAAGCTCCTTGCCGTGGCTGTCGTCTTGTCGCGTCCGGAAGCTTGTCGCTCGCTGGATCTTGCCGGGACGCAGGGCGCGTCGCGGCAAGCTTTCTTGGTATGCCTTGAGTGGTCTTCCCGGCAAGCTCCTCTTGCCGGGGTCTTGTCTCTTCCCGGCAAGATCCTCTTGCCGGGGCCTTGGTTGGCCTTCCCGGCAAGCTCCTCTTGCCGGGGCCTTGGTTTGAGTACTTTGTTCTTGAATGGTCTTCAAGGGAAACACGCAGGGTCCTGGCGGTCACCCGGCAAGCCTTGCCGCGGGGTGCTGCAACTGCCCGTGCATGAGTTCGGGGTAATAGGGTACCCCTACTCTAGTACACCGACAGGAGACCCTGGGCCTGGGCCATACACGGTGCCGAGCGCTGTTGGGCCAGGCCCAAAACAGTGCACGGGCACGCGCGGCCTAGGTCACGCCGAATCTAACTCCGCTCTCACCGCGCACGCCCAGAATGGCATGCGTCAGACGCGGCGTCGGGGGAGAGATCGTGGGAGGCGTGCGTGGGGCTAAGCCCCCCGAGTATGCGTCAGGCCATGATGATGGAGGCGGTTCACGCCCTCCTCCTTAAACGGAGGTAGGTGTGAGGGCGTGGTGCATTTACTGGATCGGGCCGGTGCGCGGTTTTCGGGACGTCCACTCCCCGCGTTCACGGGGTGGAGTGATGCCGCTTCTTCTGTCGCCTCAGTTCTGCACCCCCACCACGCGGCTCTCATGCGTTTGGGGTCACGGACGGTGGAGTGGGAAACTGGGCCGTCGCAAGCGGGTTGGCCCCGACTCCCTGCCCTTCTCGTGCCCTGATTCGCTGAGCGGGGCGGCCGAGCCCCCACCTTGCTCCTTTATAAAGAGCGGGATGGGAGCACAGAAACCCTCACTCTCTCATCTTCTCTTTTCTTCAGCTTCTGCTCCCCTTTCTCTCATCTGCCATGGAGAAAGGGAACCCAGGCCCTTCATCGGTGGCGGCGAGGGTCGCCGCCCGACAGCGCATCTCTCCCTCTTCCACGCCTGTGGTGGCAGAGCCAGCCATGAGGGGAAGAGGGAGGGGGCGAGCTCGCGGACGAGGTCGAGGACGGGGTCGAGGCGCTCGGGGAAGAGGCGGACGGGGCGGCATGTTAGCTTCACCTCCGCCGGCGGCTTCTCCCCCCACGGCGGTCCATATAGGGGACAACCCTTGCGAGTTCTTCGTCAGGCTGCGCCGGGCGCCTCGTCGTCGCCTCCGGCTTCCTGCTCCGTTTGCGCGCGCGATGGAAGTGGAGCCGCCCGAGACGCTGAGACTGCACATGAGGGGCTGTGGGATCAGCGGCACGCGAGTCCGCGTTGCATTCCCAGCCCCTAATGTGATGTATCTTGATCGAGGGTGGAAGACGTTCGCCCGCGTCCACAGCTTGACGGAGGGGTTTACCCTCCATTTTAAGTTGATGGAGGGTGATCTCCTCTCCGTCAAGGCCTTCGGGTGCTTTGGCACTCGGTCGAAGTGCTGCGTGGACAGCTCCTCCGACAGCGAAGGCTCCTCCTCGAGCGAGAGCGACGAGGAGGGGAGCGACAGCGGCGACGAGGGTAGCGGGCGGCGGAGTAGCGGGTCCGACTAGGCGTCGGGCGCCGCCTTGCGCGGCACCGGCGACCCCATCATCCGCGTCGCCGGCTTCTTGAACTCCCCGGGGTCGTCTCCTTGGGCGGCTGGCATAGGGAGGCTGCGGAAGGGGAAGAGGGCAGGCGACAAGGCCGTCAAGCCGGAGTACGAGGGCGTGATGCCCTCGACAGCGTGCTGACATCCCGTCGCCCCGTCTTCGAGCCCCGCTTCCGGCGTCGCCGTCGCCGTCCAGCCTTCGGACGGCCCCCGGGATGTTCCCTTGGTGTCTTCTGGCACCCGTAGCTCGCCTAGGCACTCCTTTTGCACTTTTCGCCTCCTTGACCTGCCTCCTGAGTGGGATGTTTTTTTTAATAAAAAGGGAATGTTTGCCGGGTTATTTGTCTCGCGAGTTAAACCCACGCCAAGGAGCAAATCCTTGGTATCCCTCAGACAGACAATTTTTCTCCCAGCAACAGACCTTGCCGCCTTCCCACGTCGCTCGACCTTTCTCACGCTTTTGACGGAGATAGGAACGAGGCGGGTGCGGTATCCTCGTTCCATCCCTTTGCTGCCGCGACTACGACCAATCTTGGCCCCGAGAACGAGCCCCAGGGGCCTAGAGTCGGGGGAGCACGGCAGTTTCCGGGGAGGAACGTGGTTTTGCTTTCCCCAGTCCATAAGAGGATGCATGATGAGGGACGAAAAACTTATCTGATAGTGCAGCCCCCGGCAACTCTGATTTGCCGTGGACGATCCTTGGCACTCACAGCCCCCAGCGATACTGGCTTGCCGGGAAGGCTTTTATCTTCAGCAGAGAACTTTGACGTTCTCGATGCCGGCTTCCGGCAAGCTGGTTGCCAGGAAGACTTTTATCTTCAGCAGAGAACTTTGACGTTCTCGATGCCGGCTTCCGGCAAGCTGGTTGCCAGGAAGACTTTTATCTTCAGCAGAGAACTTTGACGTTCTCGATGCCGGCTTCCGGCAAGCTGGTTGCCAGGAAGACTTTTATCTTCAGCAGAGAACTTTGACGTTCTCGATGCCGGCTTCCGGCAAGCTGGTTGCCAGGAAGACTTTTATCTTCAGCAGAGAACTTTGACGTTCTCGATGCCGGCTTCCGGCAAGCTGGTTGCCAGGAAGACTTTTATCTTCAGCAGAGAACTTTGACGTTCTCGATGCCGGCTTCCGGCAAGCTGGTTGCCAGGAAGACTTTTATCTTCAGCAGAGAACTTTGACGTTCTCGATGCCGGCTTCCGGCAAGCTGGTTGCCAGGAAGACTTTTATCTTCAGCAGAGAACTTTGACGTTCTCGATGCCGGCTTCCGGCAAGCTGGTTGCCAGGAAGACTTTTATCTTCAGCAGAGAACTTTGACGCTCTCGATGCCGGCTTCCGGCAAGCTGGTTGCCAGGAAGACTTAGGGCGAAGAACTTCGTCGCTCTTGACACCAGCTCCCGGCAGGATCGTTGCCGGAAAGGCTTATGGCGAAGAGCGTCGTCGTTCTTGACACCGGAGATATTGGCCCTAAGGGCGTTGCCAGCCCCCGGGCCATAACTGCGTTCAAACATAGCAAGTGATTAGCATCCGAAGTGCACTCAACTTGCTCGCGAGTTTCGACTTTTGCTGCATATTCTCTATGCCTGCTGGAATGCTTTCCGGTGCGTACGATCCAGCCAGTAGCGCTGGAGGGAACGGGCCCTTAGCGGCTATTCGGGAACAACGCCTCCCGGAAAGGATTACCTTCTTGGTTCTAGCGCAACCGCACAAGTTGCCGAGCGGACTCGAGGCAACATGGAGCGCAACTAGCCCCGAGAAGGCTCCTCGGCATACAGGTCTATGCAGAAATCTCAAATAAATAGCGCATGCTATCTTCCTGTTCAACCCCTCTTTGTAAGTCCACCCTACGCTTTCTAGGGAAACTTGCCGGTGCAGGCACCCTTGCCGCGAGCGCCGAGTGCGGAACTTCAGCAGCCTGCTGGCGGGGTCGCTACCGACAAGCAATCTTGTCGCAACTAGCTGCAGCTCGCTTAAGTTGTTGAGCGGACTCGAAAACAAAGTAAGGGCGCTAGCGGCTCACTTAAGTTGCTGAGCGGACTCGAAGCAAAGTAAGGGCGCTAGCAGCTCACTTAAGTTGTTGAGCGGACTCGAAACAAAGTAAGGGCACGGCTAGCTACGAGTTGATTCCTCCGCGCACAGGTTTTCCGTACAAAGAACAAGATCTCCGAGGCGGATAACCTTATGTAGAAAGGAAATATCTAAAGTTTGCATGACTTAGCTTTTTCTGTTGCCGCACTGGCGTTGTTCTTTTGCTCGCCCGCTCCTTGGGAGCCATGACGATGAAGATCTAGCTTTGCGTGCACGCCGGATCGGGTTCGCACGATCTCGACGCCCCCTACCTGGCGCGCCAGAGATGTCGGGGGCGATGCTGATTCCCGCCGACACCTATGGGGACAGGGCCCCTTTCGGTTCGGTGGGGGGCGGAGAGCGCACAAAGAGCGGATCGAGGCAGTGCACGCGGGGCGATTTTTACCCAGCTTCGGGCCGCACGGATGCGTAAAACCCTACTGCTGCTTGTTTGTGTATATTGGATTCTTGCTCAGGAGCGATGGACGCTGCCAGACTGAGCCTGAGAGTGTTCCTCGAATCGCCGAACCCCTTCTACGTTGCGCTAGGGCCTCCTTTTATACTTTCAAGGGGTCACCTACAGGTGGCAACGTAGACTAGAAGGGTAAAAATGGAAAAGGATGCGGTAGGTGCAACTACCGCTACTGTGGATACAATGCACCCTACCTAACTCTGACGGCAGGGGACAAGGGCATTAAATGCCTGTCTGAGTCTCCTAAACAGTGGAACGGGTGACCGTTAGGAGTGCCACCGCTTGCCACGATGGGCTTCCCTTCATCTCTGCTTGCCACCATGTATCCCTGGCTGCACGGCCTCCCGCCACGTGTGCTTGGGAGAGTCCCAGAGCGACACGTTAGCAGGTGAGCTGGAGCGCGGGCACGAAGTGGGGGTTTCCCGCGGCAAGCTCCTTGCCGTGGCTGTCGTCTTGTCGCGTCCGGAAGCTTGTCGCTCGCCGGATCTTGCCGGGACGCAGGGCGCGTCGCGGCAAGCTTTCTTGGTATGCCTTGAGTGGTCTTCCCGGCAAGCTCCTCTTGCCGGGGTCTTGTCTCTTCCCGGCAAGATCCTCTTGCCAGGGCCTTGGTTGGCCTTCCCGGCAAGCTCCTCTTGCCGGGGCCTTGGTTTGAGTACTTTGTTCTTGAATGGTCTTCAAGGAAAACACGGAGGGTCCTGGCGGTCACCCGGCAAGCCTTGCCGCGGGGCGCTGCAACTGCCCGTGCACGAGTTCGGGGTAATAGGGTACCCCTACTCTAGTACACCGACATGCTCTAAAAGATATAAGTGAAGCACTAGAGCAAAAACTATATAGCTCAAAAGATATAAGTGAAGCACATAGAGTATTCTAATAAATTCCAATTCATGTGTGTCTCTCTCAAATGGTGTGTACAGCAAGGATGATTATGGTAAACTAAAAAGCAAAGACTCAAATCATACAAGACGCTCCAAGCAAAACACATATCATGTGGCGAATAAAAATATAGCTCCAAGTAAAGTTACCGATGAACGAAGACAAAAGAGGGGATGCCTTCCGGGGCATCCCCAAGCTTAGGATTTATGGTGTACTTGTATTTTACCTTGGGGTGCCATGGGCATCCCCAAGCTTAGGCTCTTGCCACTCCTTGTTCCATAATCCATCAAATCTTTACCCAAAACTTGAAAACTTCACAACACAAAACTTAACAAGAAAATCTCGTGAGCTCCGTTAGCGAAAGAAAACAAAACACCACTTCAAGGTACTGTAATGAACTCATTATTTATTTATATTGGTTTTAAACCTACTGTATTACAACTTCTCTATGGTTTATAAACTCTTTTAATAGCCATAGATTCATCAAAATAAGCAAACAACATATGAAAAACAAAATCTGTCAAAAACAGAACAGTCTGTAGTAATCTGTAACTAACGCAAACTTCTGGAACCCCAAAAATTCTAAAATAAATTGCTGGACGTGAGGAATTTATCTATTAATCATATGAAAAAGAATTAACTAAATATAACTCTCCAATAAACAATGGCAGCAATTCTCGTGAGCGCTAAAGTTTCTGTTTTTTACAGCAAGATCAAAAAGACTTCCCCCAAGTCTTCCCAACGGTTCTACTTGGCACAAACACTAATTAAACACAAAAAACACAACCAAAACAGAGGCTAGATAAATTATTTAATAGTAAACAGGATCAAAAATCAAGGAATAAAAATAAAATTGGGTTGCCTCCCAAAAAGCGCTATCGTTTAACGCCCCTAGCTAGGCATAAAAGCGAAGATAGATCTAGGTATTGCCATCTTTGGTAGGCAATCCATAAGTGACTCTCATAATAGATTCATATGGTAATTTAATTTTCTTTCTAGGGAAGTGTTCCATGCCTTTCCTTAACGGAAATTGGAATTTAATATGCCTTCCTTCATATCAATAATTGCACCAACCGTTCTAAGGAAAGGCCTACCAAGAATAATAGGACATGAAGGATTGCAATCTATATCAAGAACAATGAAATATACGGGCAAATAACTCCTATTTGCAAAAATAATAACATCATTAATCTTTCCCATAGGTTTCTTAATAGTGGAATCCGCAAGGTGCAAGTTTAAAGAACAATCATCAAATGCATGGAAACCTAGCAAATCACACAAAGTTTTTGGGATCATGGAAACACTAGCACCCAAATCACACAAATCATAGCATTCATGATCTTTAATTTTAATTTTTATTGTAGGTTCCCACTCATCATAAAGTTTTCTAGGGATAGAAACTTCCAACTCAAGTTTTTCTTCATAAGATTGCATCAAAGCATAAATGATATGTTTAGTAAAAGCTTTATTTTGGCTATAAGCATGAGGAGAATTTAGCACGGATTGCAACAAGGAAATACAATCTATCAAAGAGCAATTATCATAATTAAATTCCTTGAAACCCAAGATAGTGGGTTCGTTGCTATCTAAAGTTTTAACCTCTTCAATCCCACTTTTATCAATTTTTGCATCAAGATCTAAAAACTCTGAATTTTTGGGACGCCTTCTAACTAAAGTTGACTCATCTCTAGTCCCATCATTATCAAGATTCATATTGCAAAACAAAGATTTAATAGGGGACACATCAATCACTTTTAGATCTTCATCTTTATTATCATGAAAACTAGAAGAACACGTCTTCACAAAGCAATTTTTCTTAGCACGCATCCTAGCGGTTCTTTCTTTGCACTCATCAATGGAAATTCTCATGGCTTTGAGAGACTCATTGATATCATGCTTAGGTGGAATAGATCTAAGTTTCAAAGAATCAACATCAAGAGAAATTCTATCCATGTTCCTAGCCAATTCATCAATCTTAAGCAATTTTTCTTCAATCAAAGCATTGGAACTCTTTTGCGAACTAATAAATTCTTTAATACTAGATTCAAAATCAGAGGGCATCTTATTATAATTTCCATAAGAATTGTTGTAGGAATTACCATAATTATTAGAGGAATTACTAGGAAACGACCTAGAATTAAAATTACCTCTATACGCGTTGTTACCAAAATTGTTCCTACCAACAAAATTCACATCCATAGATTCATTATTATTCTCAATCAAAGTAGACAAAGGCACATCATTAGGATCGGTAGGAGCACTCTTATTAGCAAACAATTTCATAAGTTCATCCATCTTTCCACTCAAAACATTAATCTCTTCAATTTCATGCACCTTTTTACTAGTAGATCTTTCAGTGTGCCATTGAGAATAATTAACCATAATATTATCTAGAAGTTTGGTATCTTCTCCTAAAGTGATTTCCATAAAAGTGCCTCCTGCGGCCAAATCTAAAAGATTTCTAGAAGCAAAATTCAATCCAGCATAATTTTTTTGTATAATCATCCATAAATTCAATCCATGTGTAGGGAAATTACGTATCATTAATTTAATCCTCTCCCAAGATTGTGCAACATGCTCAGGATCAAGTTGCTTAAAGTTCATAATATCGTTTCCAAGAGAGATGATCTTAGCGGGAGGAAAATACTTAGAGATAAAAGCATCTTTGCACTTATTCCATGAATCAATACTATTTTTAGGCAAAGATGAAAACCAAGCTTTAGCACGATCTCTAAGTGAAAACGGAAATATCTTAAGTTTAACAATATCATTATCCACATATTTCTTCTTTTGCATATCACACAAATCAACAAAGTTGTTTAGACGGGTAGCGGCATCTTCACTAGGAAGGCCAGAAAATGGATCTTTCATGACAAGGTTCAGCGAAGCAGTATTAATTTCACAAGATTCAACATTGGTAAGAGGAGCAATTAGAGTGCTAATAAAATCATTGTTGTTGGTATTGGCAAATTCACACAATTTAGTATTATCTTGAGCCATCGTGAGAAGCAAGCAATCCAACACACAAGCAAACAAGAAACAGGCAAAAGAGGCAAACTGGAAAAGAGAAGGCGAAAGGAAAAGAGGGCAAACAAAACGGCAATGGTGAAGTGGGGGAGAGGAAAACGAGAGGCAAATGGCAAATAATGTAATGCGAAGGATAAGGGTTGTGATGGGTACTTGGTCTGTCTTGACTTGGCGTAGATCGCCCCGGCAACGGCGCCAGAAATCCTTCTTGCTACCTCTTGAGCACTGCGTTGGTTTTCCCTTTAAGAGGAAAGGGTGATGCAGTAAAGCAGCGTAAGTATTTCCCTCAGTTTTTGAGAACCAAGGTATCAATCCAGTAGGAGACCACACGCGAGTCACCTCATACCTACACAAACAAATAAGAACCCCGCAACCAACGTGATAAAGGGGTTGTCAATCCCTTCACGACCACTTGCAAGAGTGAGATCTGATAGAGATGACAATAATAAGATAATATTTTTGGTATTTTTATGATATATATTGAAAGTAAAGATTGCAAAATAAAATAGATTGGAAACTTGTATGATGGAGAATAGACCCGGGGGCCATAGGTTTCACTAGTGCCTTCTCTCAAGAAAGCATAAGTATTACGGTGGGTGAACGAGTTACGGTCGAGCAATTGATAGAAAAGCGAATAATTATGAGAATATCTAGGTATGATCATGTATATAGGCATCACATCTGAGACAAGTAGACCGACTTCTGCCTGCATCTACTACTATTACTCCACACATCGACTGCTATCCAGCATGCATCTAGAGTATTAAGTTCATAAGAACAGAGTAACGCCTTAAGCAAGATGACATAATGTAGAGGGATAAACTCATGCAATATGATGTAAACCCCATCTTTTTATCCTCGATGGCAACAATGCAATACATGTCGTTTCCCTTTCTATCATTGGGATCGAGCACCGCAAGATTGAACCCAAAGCTAAGCACTTCTCCCATTGCAAGAAAGATCAATCTAGTAGGCCAAACGAAACTGATAATTCGAAGAGACTTGCAAAGATAAACCAATCATACACAAAAGAATTCGGAGAAGATTCAAATATTGTTCATAGATAAACTTGATCATAAACCCACAATTCATTGAATCTCGACAAACACACCGCAAAAGAAGATTACATCGAATAGATCTCCAAGAGAATCGAGGAGAACTTTGTATTGAGATCCAAAGAGAGAGAAGAAGCCATCTAGCTACTAGCTATGGACCCGAAGGTCTGAAGTAAACTACTCACACGTCATCGGAGGGGCCATGGAGTTGATGTAGAGGCCCTCCGTGATCAATGCCCCCTCCGGCGGAGCTCCGGGATAAGCCCCAAGATGGGATCTCTTGGGTACAGAGGGTTGCGGCGGTGGAAATAGGGTTTCATGGTGCTCCTGGATGTTTTGGGGGTATATGAATATATATAGGAGGAAGAAGTAGGTCGGTGGAGTCACGAGGGGCCCACGAGGGGGGAGGGCACGCCTAGGGGGGGGTAGGCGTGCCCCCTGCCTCGTGGCCTCCTCGTTGATTTCTTGACGCCCACTCCAAGTCCTCTGGATCACGTTTGTTACAAAAATAACTCTCCCGAAGGTTTTATTCTGTTTGGATTCCGTTTGATATTCCTTTTCCGCGAAACACTGAAATAGGCAAAAAACAACAATTTGCACTGGGCCTTGGGTTAGGAGGTTAGTCCCAAAAATAATATAGAAGTGTATAAATAAGCCCATTAACATCCAAAACAGATAATATAATAGCATGGAGCAATCAAAAATTATAGATACGTTCGAGACGTATCAGCTGTCACTGGGAAAGGACACCGCAAGATTGAACCCAAAGCTAAGCACTTTTCCCATTGCAAGAAAGATCAATCTAGTAGGCCAAACCAAACTGAAAATTTGAAAAGACTTGCAAAGATATCGAATCATGCATATAAGAATTCAGAGACGAATCAAATATTATTCATAGATAATCTTAATCATAAACCCACAATTCATCGGGTCTCGGCAAACACACCGCAAAAAAGAATTACATCGAATAGATCTCCAAGAACATCGAGGAGAACTTTGTATTGAGATCCAAAGAGAGAGAACAAGCCATCTAGCTAATAACTATGGACCCGAAGGTCTATGGTAAACTACTCACACATCATTGGAGAGGCTATGGTGTTGATGTGGAAACCCTCCGTGATCGAATTCCCCTCCGGCAGATCGCCGAAAAAGGTCCCTGATACGTCCATTTTGCATCATGCTTTTATATCGATATTTATTGCATTATGGGATGTTATTACACATTATGTCACAATACATATGCCTTTTCTCTCTTATCTTACAAGGTTTACATGAAGAGGGGAATGCCGACAGCTGGAATTCTGGGCTGGAAAAGGAGCAAATATTAGAGACCTATTCTGCACATCTCCAAAAGTCTTGAAACTTCACGGGAGCATGTTTCAGAATATATAAAAAATATTGGGCGAAAGAAGTACCAGAGGGGGGCCACCCACCGTCCACGAGGGTGGGGCGCGCGCCCTACCCCCTGGGCACGCCCCCTGCCTCGTGGGCCCCATGGTGGCCCTTCGATGCCCATCTTTGGCTATATGGAGTCTTTCATCAAGAAAAAAAAATCATAAGCTAGCTCACCAAAACTCCGCCGCCACGAGGCGGAACCTTGGCGGAACCAATCTAGGGCTTCGACGGAGCTGTTCTGCCGGGGAAACTTCCCTCCGGGATGGGGAATTCATCACCATTGTCATCACGAACGATCCTCTCATCGGGAGGGGGTCAATATCCATCAACATCTTCACCAGCACCATCTCATCTCAAACCCTAGCTCATCTCTTGTATCCAATCTTTGTATCCAAACCTCAGATTGGTACCTGTGGGTTGCTAGTAGTGTTGATTACTCCTTGTAGTTGATGCTAGTTGGTTTACTTGGTGTAAGATCATATGTTCAGATCCATTATGCATATTAATACCCCTCTGATTATGAACATGAATATGATTTGTGAGTAATTACGTTTGTTCCTGAGGACATGGGAGAAGTCTTGCTATAAGTAGTCATGTGAATTTGGTATTCGTTCGATATTTTGATGAAATGTATGTTGTCTTTCCTCTAGTGGTGTCATGTGAACGTTGACTACATGAAACTTCACCATTGTTTGGGCCTAGAGGAGGGCATTGGGAAGTAATAAGTAGATGATGGGTTGCTAGAGTGACAGAAGCTTAAACCCTAGTTTATGAGTTGCTTCGTAAGGGGCTGATTTGGATCCATATGTTTCATGCTATGGTTAGGTTTACCATAATACTTCTGCTGTAGTTGCGGATGCTTGCAATAGGGGTTAATCATAAGTGGGATGCTTGTCCAAGTAAGGGCAGTACCCAAGCACCGGTCCACCCACATACCAAATTATCAAAGTAACGAACGCGAATCATATGAGCATGATGAAAACTAGCTTGACGATAATTCCCATGTGTCCTCGGGAGCGCTTTCCTTTATATAAGAGTTTGTCCAGGCTTGTCCTTTGCTACAAAAGGGATTGGGACATATTGATGAACCTTATTTACTTTCATTACTTGTTACTCGTTACAAATCACCTTATCACAAAACTATCTGTTACCGATAATTTCAGTGCTTGCAGAGAATACCTTACTGAAAACTGCTTATCATTTCCTTCTGCTCCTGGTTGGGTTCGACACTCTTACTTATCGAAAAGGCTACGATAGACCCCCTACACTTGTGGGTCATCAAGATTGTTTTCTGGCGCCGTTGCCGGGGAGTGAAGCGCCTTTGGTAGGTGGAATTTGGTAAGGAAAAATTTATATAGTGTGCTGAAATTTACTGTCACTTGTTACTATGGAACATAATCCTTTGAGGGGCTTGTTCGGGGTATCTTCACCCCGACCAGTAGAGCAAAGAGTTGCTCCTCAACCTACTAAACCTACTGAAAATGTTTACTTTGAAATTCCTTCGGGTATGATAGAGAAACTGCTAGCTAATCCTTTCACAGGTGATGGAACATTACATCCCTATTTGCACCTAATTTATGTGGATGAAGTTTGTGGATTATTTAAGCTTGCAGGTATGCCCGAGGATGTTATCAAGAGTTTTATCCTATGCATCTTGTTCACCGTGATCGTAATTGTATATATAATTTTTGGCCTCGCGAAGGAGAAAGCATCGCTCAAGCTTGGTGGAGCTTAAGTCAATGTTATATTCATGCCCCAATCATGAGCTCTCAAAAGAAATGATTATTCAAAATTTTTATGCTCTCAGTAATCTCTCCATGCTCGATACTTCTTGTATTGGATCTTTTATGATGAAGGCTATTGAATTCAAATGGGATTTATTGGAAAGAATTAAACGCAACTCTGAAGATTGGGACCTCGACGAAGGTAAGGAGTCAGGTATAACACCTAAGTTTGATTGTGTTAAATCTTTTATGGATACCAGTGCTTTCCATGAATTTAGCACTAAATATGGACTTGATTCTGAGATAGTAGCTTCTTTATGTGAATCCTTTGCTACTCATGTTGATCTCCCTAAGGAGAAGTGGTTTAAATATAATCCTCCCATTGAAGTAAAAGTATTTGCACCTATTAAAGTTGAAGAAAAGACTGTCACTTATAATGATCCTGTTGTTCCTACTACTTATATTGGGAAACCACCTTTCCCTGTTAGAATAAAGGATCATGCTAAAGCTTCAACTCTGGTCAACAAAAGTAATATTAAGACACCCAAACCCCTCGAGCAAATTAAAGTTGAACCTAGTGTTGCTATGGTTAAAGATCTCTTGGCCAATAATATTGATGGGCATGTTATTTACTTCTGCAATGAATTTGCTAGAATTGCTAGACCTGATACTAAAAATAAACATAGACCTATTGCAGGCATGCCTGTTATTTCTGTTAAAATAGGGGACCATTGCTATCATGGCTTATGTGATATGGGTGCTAGTGCAAGTGCAATACCTCATTCCTTATACAAATAAATTATGCATGATATTGCACTTGCTGAGATAGAAGAAATTGATGTTACAATTAAGCTTGCCAGTAGAGATACTATTTCACTAGTTGGGATTGTTAGAGATGTTGATGTCTTGTGTGGGAAAGTTAAATATCCTGCTGATTTTCTTGTTCTCGGTTCCCAACAAGATGACTTTTTTCCCATTATATTTGGTAGACCCTTCTTGAATACTATTAATGCTAAGATAGACTGCAATAAGGTTATTTTTTCTGTTGGTTTAGTGGATATGTCTCATGAGTTTAATTTTGCTAAATTTCATAGACAACCCCATGATAAAGAATTGCCTAGTAAAGATGAAATTATTGGTCTTGCTTCTATTGTCGTGCCTCCTAGTGATCCTTTAGAACAATATTTGCTAGATCATGAAAATGATATGTTTATGAATGAAAGAAGGGAAATAGAAGAAGTATTCTTTAAACATGGACCTATTTTGAAACATAACTTGCATGTTGAAATTCTAGGGGATCCTCCTCCACCCAAGGATGATCCCGTGTTTGAGCTACCTTTGCCTGATACTCTTAAATATGCTTATCTTGTTGAGAAAGAGATATATCCTGTTATTATTAGTGCTAACCTTTCAGAGCATTAAGAAAAGAAATTATTGAAAACTCCGAAGAAGCACCGTGCTGCTATTGGATATAGTCTTGATGATCTTAAGGGCATTAGTCCCACTCTATGCCAGCACAAAAGAAAATTGGAGAAAGACGCTAAACCAGTTGTTGATCACCAACGACGGTTAAATCCTAAGATGAAAGAAGTGGTAAGAAAAGAAATACTAAAGCTTCTGGAGGCAGGTATAATTTATCCCGTTGCTGATAGTCAGTGGGTAAGTCCTGTCCATTGTGTCCCTAAGAAGGGAGGTATTACTGTTGTTCCCAATGATAAAGATGAATTGATCCCACAAAGAATTGTTACAGGTTATAGAATGGTAATTGATTTCCGCAAATTAAATAAAGTTACTAAAAAGGATCATTACCCTTTACCTTTTATTGATCAAATGCTAGAAAGATTATCCAAGCATACACATTTTTGCTTTCTAGATGGTTATTCTGGTTTCTCTCAAATACCCGTGTCAAAAAGAGGATCAAGAAAAGTTAACTTTTACTTGCCCTTTCGGTACCTTTGCTTATAGACGTATGCCTTTTGGTTTATGTAATGCACCTGCTACCTTTCAAAGATGTATGACTGCTATATTCTCTGACTTTTGTGAAAAGATTGTTGAGGTTTTCACGGATGATTTCTCCGTTTACGGAACTTCTTTTGATGATTGCTTAAGCAACCTTGATCGAGTTTTGCAGAGATGTGAAGAAACTAATCTTGTCTTGAATTGGGAGAAATGCCACTTTATGGTCAATGAAGGTATCGTCTTGGGCCATAAAATTTCTGAAAGAGGTATTGAAGTTGATAAAGCTAAAGTTGATGCTATTGAAAAGATGCCATGTCCTAAGGATATTAAAGGTATAAGAAGTTTCCTTGGTCATGCCAGTTTTTATAAGAGGTTCATTAAGGACTTCTCTAAAATTTCTTGGCCTCTGACTAATCTCTTACAAAAAGATGTTCCTTTTGTCTTTGATGATGACTGTGTAGAAGCATTTGAAATACTTAAGAAAGCTTTGGTTTCTGCACCTATTGTTCATCCTCCTGATTGGAATTTACCATTTGAAATTATGTGTGATGCTAGTGATTATGCTGTAGGGGCTGTTCTAGGACAAAGAGTTGATAAGAAATTAAATGTTATCCAATATGCTAGTAAAACTCTAGACAGTGCTCAAAGAAATTATGCTACTACTGAAAAAGAATTTTTAGCAGTTGTGTTTGCTTGTGATAAGTTCAGACCTTATATTGTTGATTCTAAAGTAACTGTTCACACTGATCATGCTGCTATTAAATATCTTATGGAAAAGAAAGATGCTAAACCTAGACTTATTAGATGGGTTCTCTTGCTACAAGAATTTAATTTGCATATCATTGATAGAAAGGGAGCTGAGAACCCCGTTGCAGACAACTTGTCTAGGTTAGAGAATGTTCTTGATGACCCACTACCTATTGATGATAGCTTTCTTGATGAACAATTAGCTGTCATAAATACTTCTCGCACTGCTCCATGGTATGCTGATTATGCTAATTATATTGTTGCTAAGTTTATACCACCTAGTTTCACATACCAGCAAAAGAAAACATTTTTCTATGATTTAAGACATTACTTTTGGGATGACCCACATCTTTATAAAGAAGGAGTAGATGGTGTTATTAGACGTTGTGTACCTGAGCATGAACAGGAACAGATCCTACGCAAGTGCCACTCCAAGGCTTATGGAGGACACCATGCTGGAGACAGAACTGCACACAAGGTATTGCAATCCAGTTTTTATTGGCCTACTCTCTTCAAGGATGCCCGTAAGTTTGTTTTGTCTTGTGATGAATGTCAAAGAATTGATAATATTAGTAGGCGTCAAGAAATGCCTATGAATTATTCACTTGTTATTGAACCATTCGATGTTTGGGGCTTTGATTATATGGGACCGTTTCCTTCCTCTAATGGGTATACACATATTTTAGTTGATGTTGATTACGTTACTAAGCGGGTAGAAGCTATTCCAACTAGTAGTGCTGATCATAACACCTCTATTAAGATGCTTAAAGAAGTTATTTTTCTAAGGTTTGGTGTCCCTAGATATTTAATGACCGATGGTGGTTCACATTTTATTCATGGAGCTTTTCGTAAAATGCTTGCTAAGTATGATGTTAATCATATAATTGCATCTCCATATCATCCACAGTCTAGTGGTCAAGTAGAATTGAGCAATAGAGAGCTTAAATTAATTTTGCAAAAGACTGTTAATAGATCTAGAAAGAATTGGTACACGAAACTTGATGATGCATTATGGGCCTATATAACTGCATATAATGTAACGCCCCGTATGTAACTTACCATATTTGTACTTCAACTCTTGCCATTTTCGGCTCTAAGTTATGATACTCCCTCGTGATTGGGTTTTGTCTTCATTTTCTTTTTTGTCCGTGTCATGCATTTCATATCATGTCATCATGTGCATCGCATTTGCATACGTGTTTGTCTCATGCATCCGAGCATTTTCTCCGTTGTCCGTTTTGCAATCCGACACTCCTATGTCCTCTGGCGCACCCTTTTGCCTCTTTTCATGTGCGGATGTTAAACTTTCTCGGAATGGACCGAGATTTGCCAAGCGGCCTTGGTACACCACCGGTATACCGCCTGTCAAGTTTCATGCCATTTGGAGTTCGTTTGGTACTCCAACGGTTAACCGGGGAACCGTAAAGGCCTCGTGTGTGTTGCAGCCCAACACCCCTCAAAAGTGGCCCAAAACCCATCCAAATCCCCTACATCCTCTCGTCCGTTCGATCACGATCGCGTGGCCGAAAACCGCACTCCATTTGGACTCTCCTAGCTCCCTCTACCTATAAATATGTGCACCCCCTTCAAAATTCCGGATGAAACCCTAGATCTTCCCCTCTCGCCCGCCGGACATGTCCGTCCCGGACCGGACTTAATCGCGCCGCCGTCCGCAACCAGTGAGCGCCTGCCATGTGGCGCGCCGCTGCCCGCCGCCGCGCCGGCCTGCTCGGCGCAGGCGGGGCCCTCCCAGCCCGGGTCGCCTCCGTCCCCGCCCCCGCGAGCTCCCCTCGCCCGCGCCGCTCCTCCACGCCGCCGCCTCGCTTCCTCGCTGCCGGCCGCCGCCGGCCGCCGCCAGCCGTCGCCAGCCGCGCCGCCGCCCTGCTCCGACCGCGCCGCCCCGCAACCTCTCCTTCTTCCCCGACCAGATCCGGCGAGGATCCGCTTGGATCCGGCTGGGACCGACGTGCTCGCGCCTTCCCGCCGTCTCCCTCCTCTCCGGCGGCTCTTCCGGCAATCTCCGGTGATCCTCGACGTTCGTGCCGAAGAACCCTAGATCTGGTTCGAGGGGTAAAACTTCTACTAAGTCTTTTCCCCCTCACTTTTCAAGCACTTTTCATCATGCCATAACTCCGCATCCTTAGCTCCGTTTTGGGTGTGCCATATATCAAAATGTTCGTTAGGATGTCCTCTTCATTTTATTCCATTGCACCATGCTTGTTTGAGTCCATCTTGATGCCCAAATGACTGTAGAAAAAGTGCTTCATAATGTTAGTTCCTGTTTCTTATCAATTTATGAGCATTTGTCATTTTTGCCATGATTATTCTGTGCTGCATATGAGCATGAGCTCTACATGTGTTTTGGGCTATGTCATGCCATCTTTACAGGGGTGTATGACATGTATTTTTGTGATCAATGTGGTGACTAGCACAAGCATGCAAAGTAGCTCTCATGACGTTGCTGTTTTCAGGGACTTATAATTTCACTAAGTCATTTCCCTGTTGTTATTTTTATGCCATGTATTCATGTTGCTACAGAGTGATCCATGCCTCTTTTGAGTATGTTCAATAAGGATGTCTTTGACATATGGTTATGATCTATCCATCCATGTCCCTTTTTGCATTTATGGAGTACCCTAGCACGACACAATCTTGCTCTACTTTTGCTATGAAATGTTCCTGGCAGATTGTTTACATTTTAATCAATTTTGCCATGGTTGTTGTAGTTGATCCATGCATGCTATGATATTGTTCTTGCCATGGTTAGCTTCTTGATCATGTATTCTTGCTGGTAGTATGCTTATCTTGTCATGCGATGCCTTGTGTTGAGTGCATCGAGCTCGCAAACATGCCTTCATAATACTGTTTTGCCATGCCCAGTTTTCTGCTAAGTCTGAATCTGTTAACGAAACTTGCTATGTTTACATGGGTGCCATCATATTTTCTGGGTCCTTTTGGCTTATGGTCAGTAAGGGACTTTTGTTATATGCTTTGAGTAGATTCATGCCATGCCTTTTTTTGCTATGTTCTGATCATGTAGCATGTTGACATCTTGCTCTAAACATTGCTTCCTGATGTTATATCCTGACATGTTAGTATTTTCACCAAGTCTGTGATGCTGTTATCTTTTGACTTTTGCCATGCTTGTTTGAACCTGCTCTTGTGTGATTTAGCCATAGCTCAGTGTTCATCTTTTGTCAAGCATCTTGAGTAGTTCACTGCCATGTGCTTTGTTGCTATGTTGGAGTGCAGTAGCTTACTTTCTTGTTGCATTCTAGATGGTATCGTGCTGTTAATCGCAGATTGTGCCATTATTGCTTTGCTTGCCATTTGCAAACCGTGCATCTGTTTCCGGCGATCTTTATATCAATTTCGACCGAAATCAACTCATCCTTCCAGTGGCACTCTTGGTTTGCCAACTTGAGGCCTGGTTCAATCTTTTCCTTCCGGAGCATGCATATGCATTGCATATCACATCCCGCATATCATGCCATGTTTTGCATCATGTTGCTTGCGCATGGCACCATGGTTGATTGTTGTTTCCTTTGCTTGTGTTCTTGCCTTGGGTAGAGCCGGGAGACAAGTACGTGATCGAGGAACCCGTTGAGTACGCTTATGAGGATCAAGCTTACGTCAACTCGGAGAACTTTGCAGGCAAGATGACCATACCCTCGAAATCACTTCTATCTTTGCTTGCTAGTTGCTCGCTCTATTGCTATGCCATGATACCTACCACTTGCTATACCATGCCTCCCATATTGCCATGTCAAGCCTCTAACCCACCTTGTCCTAGCAAACCGTTGTTTGGCTATGTTACCGCTTTGCTCAACCCCTCTTATAGCGTTGCTAGTTGCAGGTGAAGATGGAGTTTGTTCCTTGTTGGAACATGATTATTGTTGGGATATCATTATTATATCTTGTTTACTTTAATGCACCTATATACTTGGTAAAGGGTAGAAGGCTCGGCCTTATGCCTGGTGTTTTGTTCCACTCTTGCCGCCCTAGTTTCCGTCATACCGGTGTTATGTTCCTTGATTTTGCGTTCCTTACGCGGTTGGGTTATAATGGGAACCCCTTGATAGTTTGCTTTGAATAAAACTCCTCCAGCAAGGCCCAACCTTGGTTTTACCATTTGCCACCTAAGACTTTTTTTCTCTTGGGTTCCGCGGACTCAAGGGTCATCTTTATTTTAAACCCCCGGGCCAGTGCTCCTCTGAGTGTTGGTCCAACTTGTCAGCCGCCGGTGGCCACCAGGGGCAACTCTGGGTTGGACTACCGGAATTTTGGACAATCCGGTATGCCCTGAGAACGAGATATGTGCAGCTCCTATCGGGATTTGTCGGCACATTCGGGTGGCTTTGCTGGTCTTGTTTTACCATTGTAGAGATGTCTTGTAATTGGGATTCCGAGTCTGATCGGGTCGTCCTGGGAGAAGGAATATCCTTCGTTGACCGTGAGAGCTTGTGATGGGCTAAGTTGGGACACCCCTGCAGGGTTTTAAACTTTCGAAAGCCGTGCCCGCGGTTATGGGCAGACGAGAATTTGTTAATATTCGGTTGTAGAAAACCTGACACTTAACTTAATTAAAATGAATCAACAGCGTGTGTAACCGTGATGGTCTCTTTTTGGCGGAGTCCGGGAAGAGAACACGGTCTCGTGTTATGCTTGAACGTAAGTGGTTTCAGGATCACTTCTTGATCATTATAGCTTCTCGACCGTGCTTTGCTTCTCTTCTTGCTCTCATTTGCGTAAGTTAGCCACCAGATATGCTAGTGCTTGCTGCAGCTCCACCTCACTACCTTTTTCCTACCCATAAGCTTAAGTAGTATTAATCGCGAGGGTGTGAGATTGCTGAGTCCCCGTGACTCACAGATTACTTCCAAAACCAGATGCAGGTGCCAATGATGCCAGCCCAGGGGATGCGACCGAACTCAAGTGGGAGTCCGACGAGGATTTAGGACGTTACTATGTTTACTTTCCAGACGATCAGTAGTGGAGCCCAGTTGGGGCGATCGGGGATCTTTCGCATTTGGGGTTGTCTTTATTTTGGTTCCGTAGTCGGACCTTGATTGTATTCTGGATGATGTAATGCTATATTTATGTATTGTGTGAAGTGGCGATTGTAAGCCAACTCTTTATCCCTTTCTTGTTCAGTACATGGGATGTGTAAAGATTACCCCTCTTGCGACATGCCTACTATGCGGCTATGCCTCTAAGTCATGCTCCGACACGTGGGAGATATAGTCGCATCATGGGTGTTACAAGTTGGTAATCAGAGCCTTCCCCGACTTAGGAGCCCCCTGCTTGATCGAATCACTGGCATTGTTGAGTCTAGAAAAATGTTTTGAGTCTTATAGGATTATATATATCGGAGAGTAGGATTCTTTTTACTCCTCAGTCCCTTCGTCGCTCTGGTCAGGCCTCCTGACGTAGAGTTTTGACTCTTCTCTTCTCAAATTTCACGAATTTTTTTTAGGATCACGCGGGTCTCTTGGAATCGTTCCGATGGTTTTGTGACGAGAACATTGTTCTTGGTGCCTCCTGACATTTAGAGGTTGTGGCAGTGTCCCGGGGAGTTGAGCACTGTCGTGGAATTGTCACAGCAGATGTCCTAGAGCAAGGACTTAGTCGTAGGGCCATCACACTAGGAAGCTTAAAGGGGTTAATCGGGACAAAGGATACGAGAGAGTTTTATACTAGTTCGGCCCCTTACGATGAAGGTAAAAGCCTATGTCTAGTTGGGATTGGTATTGCTGAGGTTTCGATCACCAAGAGGCTCAACTCGCCGGCTTGGTTATCGACTTGTTGTTTTCTTCACCTAAGCCGCCACCGGGTCGTCCCCTTATATACATGGGTTGACGCCTAGTGGCCTACAGAGTCCCGGCCGACTCATAATCGTGTCTGGCTCGGTGACTTCTTTTACATGCCTTTCTTTACAAGTCTTTCCTTACATGTGGCGGTTCATAATATCAGGCCTTAAAACCGCCTTCAGGCCTTTGGGCCTTCTATAAGACTTAATAAACTACAATCTTGAATGTTTACAGGGCTTCTTGTGTAACCCCGCCATTGGGGCTGACCCGGCCCCTCCTGGGCGGGTCTCAACTGATAGTAATATCCCCGACATTAGGCCCCAGGTTGACTTTGAACTTTGTTCTTTGTCAATCTTCCATACTTAGCCAAAAATCCATCTTCTTATCTTTACTGAAATTTCCTTGTACCCCGCCGTGACATCATCTCTTGAAAACGCAAAAAACTTTCATGATGTCATCTTCCAACAGATCTTTTATCTTCAATGTTTCCCGGGAATCAAGGTGCCTATATAGCTGGATAACCATTATTTGGTTCTCCCTTGATTTTCGCGCCCGTCTGTTCGCATCTTTCCTTATAAATAGGCTCGCCCCGGCCTTCCTCATTCTTCTCTCTCTCTCTCTCTTTTCGTCTTCTTCCTCTCGCGACCCTGCTACTGCTCGAGCTTCGTTGCCGCCGTGCCTCGTCTCCGTCGTCGACTCTGGCCGCTGCATCGACCTAAACCGATCCAGAGAACCCGCAGCAACCTCCGCAATAGACCTGCAACCGTAAGTTTTCTTTCCTTCGAGTCTTAGATCTTCATTAGGGTTTCCAAGCTTCTGCATGTTCTTTATAGTTCATCATAGTTCTTCATAGTTCTTCCACTGCCTCCTCTTTCTGATCCAAAAGAGATGTATGTTCATGCAGTTGCTGTTTGGTGCCTCATTTTGATACTAGCAGACTCCTTTTTCTGATACAAGAGCTATATTTAGATTTGATGTACTCATCTGGACTGTATCTTTAGGTCTAGAATTTTTTTCATTTTGAACATCCATTTGATCTGAAATAATATCAACCATTTTGGGAAACTTGTTTGTCCCAACACTTAGCTGAATCCACTTTCTGAAAGAATCTATAGTCATGGCGGCTTACCGCACCGGCTTTCTTTTCCTTATATGTCATTAGCCCTTAGTTAAGCCGCCATTACTTGTTTTGCATCTTCATTCCTTAACTGTTAATCTCACCGTTAAACTGAACCGCCATGTTGCTTTTTTCAGTTCCTCGCACATCATGCCATCCAAAACGCCAACCATCTGTAACTGGGTTCCCTCAACCATAACTGAGGAACGTTTAAAAGAGTTCTTCATCATAGGATTTCTGCCATCAAAAGCCGTCCTGTCTTACTGTGCCCCTGACCCGGAAGAAGAACGGCCCAATCCGAGAGATGGTGAGGTGATCGTTTTTACTGACCACATGAACATGTCTTCTCACTGCCCGGCTAAAGTTCTTCAGAGAGGTCCTCCATTTTTTCAAGCTCCACCCTCAAGATATCGGGCCCAACTCCATATCTAACATCTGTAACTTCCAAGTGCTCTCTGAGGTATATCTTCAACAAGAGCCGACCATGGAGTTATTTAGAGAATACTTTTATCTGAACCGGCAGAATGAGTGCACCAACGGCCTTAGTTTAGAGCTTGGAGGCATATCAAGTCAGCGCCGGCAGGGTGCCGTCTTTCCCCTTATTGTCTTACCAAGTCACCCAAAGGACTGAAACCAGACTTGGTTCTACTGCCAGGATACTTCGCCAGCAAACGAGAAGCCCCTGCCGGGTTACCGCCCCGATCGCCTTGACTCCAAGTTCGCGATTCCTGATAAGCTTACCATTGCTGAACGCAAGAGGCTGATGCCGTCTATCAAAAGGATCAATGCTCTGTTAGGGAACGGGTTAACTAGAGTTGATCTGACCTGCTGCTGGATCTCATGGCGGGTCATCCCTTTGAGCCGCCGGTCAAAGCTGATGTATGAGTATGCTGGAGGCCCAGATGACTCCCTTCGTCACAGCCCCGTTCAATTGACAAAAGAAGATATTGTCTCAATGTCAACTCTTCTGGTGAATGGGAAATATGAAGATTGCAGTGTTGTCGGGTTAAACCCCTTCTGCCAGCTTAACCCGGTTCCAGAAGTAAGGATGTCATTATTTCTCTCTTCTGTATTTTTCCAGCCGTATTGTTTTAATACTTGCCCGACTCTTTACCTTATTTTTACTTGTCTGCAGGACAATTCTGACTTCTGGAAAGTTAAGTATGACCACGAGGCGGCTAGGAAAGCGAAAGCCGCCGCCATAAACGCCAAGAAAATGACCCCGAGGTCGAAAAAGAAGAAAAAGAGTACCGCTGAAGACTTGATGAAGCTTGATGATACATCTGTCTCGGAGGTAGCCCTTCATTCCCTTGGCCAATTTTTTAACAATCTTAATGACACTGATCATTACCAGGATGACACTGGGCCAGTCAGGCCGGGGATGTTGGAAATATGCCCTAGAGGCAACAATAAAATGGTTATTATTGTATTTCCTTGTTCATGATAATTGTCTATTTTTCATGCTATAATTGTATTAACCAGAAACCGTAATACATGTGTGAATACATAGACCACAACATGTCCCTAGTAAGCCTCTAGTTGACTAGCTCGTTGATCAATAGATGGTCATGGTTTCCTGACCATGGACATTGGATGTCATTGATAACGGGATCACATCATTAGGAGAATGATGCGATGGACAAGACCCAATCCTAAGCCTAGCACAAGATCGTGTAGTTCGTATGCTAAAGCTTTTCTAATGTCAAGTATCATTTCCTTAGACCATGAGATTGTGCAACTCCCGGATACCGTAGGAATGCTTTGGGTGAGCCAAACGTCACAACGTAACTGGGTGGCTATAAAGGTGCACTACGGGTATCTCTGAAAGTGTCTGTTGGGTTGGCACGAATCGAGACTGGGATTTGTCACTCCATGTAAACGGAGAGGTATCTCTGGGCCCACTCGGTAGGACATCATCATAATGTGCACAATGTGACCAAGGAGTTGATCACGAGATGATGTATTACGGAATGAGTAAAGAGACTTGGCGGTAACGAGATTGAACAAGGTATTGGGATACCGACGATCGAATCTCGGGCAAGTACTATACCGGTAGACAAAGGGAATTGTATATGGGATTGATTGAATCCTTGACATCGTGGTTCATCCGATGAGATCATCGTGGAACATGTGGGAGCCAACATGGGTATCCAGATCCCGCTATTGGTTATTGGCCGGAGAGTTGTCTCGGTCATCTCTACATGGTTCCCGAACCCGTAGGGTCTACACACTTAAGGTTCGATGGCGCTAGGGTTATAGGGAAAGTATGTACGTGGTTACCGAATGTTGTTCGGAGTCCCGGATGAGATCCCAGACATCACGAGGAGTTCTGGAATGGTCCGGAGGTAAATATTTATATATGGGAAGTCCCGTTTTGGTCACCGGAAAAGTTTCAGGTGCTATCGGTAACGTACCGGGACCACCGGGAGGGTCTCGGGGGTCCACCAGGTGGGGCCACCAGCCCCAGAAGGCTGCATGGGCCAAGTGTGGGAGGGGACCAGCCCCAGGTAGGCTGGTGCGCCCCCAACCAAGGCCCAAGGAGCAGGGATAGTGGGAGGGGGCAAACCCTAGGTCCAGATGGGCCTTAAGGCCCACCCTAGGGCGCCCCCTCTCTCTCTCTCCCCTCTGGCCGCCACCCTAGATGGGATCTAGGGCTGCCGCCCCCTTGGGGAGGGAACCCTAGAGGGGGCGCAGCCCCTCCCCTCCCCCTATATATACTTGAGGTATGGGGCTGCCCAATACATGTGATTTGATCTCTCTCTTGGCGCAGCCCTACCCCTCTCCCTCCTCGTCTCTCGTAGTGCTTGGCGAAGCCCTGCTGGAGTACCGCGCCCCTCCACCATCACCACGCCATTGTGCTGCTGCTGGACGGAGTCTTCCGCAACCTCTCCCTCTCTCCTTGCTGGATCAAGGCGTGGGAGACGTCACCGGGCTGTATGTGTGTTGAACGCGGAGGCGCCGTTGTTCGACGCTTAGATCGGAATCGATCGCGATCTGAATCGCTGCGTGTACGACTCCACCAACCGCGTTCTTGTAACACTTCCGCATTGCGATCTTCAAGGGTATGAAGATACACTCCTCTCTCTCGTTGCTAGTCTCTCCATAGATTGATCTTGGTGACACGTAGGAATTTTTTTGAATTTCTGCTACGATCCCCAATAGTGGCACCATGAGCTAGGTCTATGCGTAGATTCTATGCACGAGTAGAACACAAAGTAGTTGTGGGCAATGATTTGTTCAATTTGCTTGCCGTTACTAGTCTTATCTTGATTCGGCGGCATTGTGGGATGAAGCGGCCCGGACCGACCTTACACGTATGCTTATGTGAGACTGGTTCCACCGACTGACATGCACTTGTTGCATAAGGTGGCTGGCGGGTGTCTGTCTCTCCCACTTTAGTCGGATCGGATTCGATGAAAAGGGACCTTATGAAGGGTAAATAGCAATTGGCATATCACCGTTGTGGTTTTGCGTAGGTATGAAACGTTCTTGCTAGAAACCCATAGCAGCCACGTAAAACATGCAACAACAATTAGAGGATGTCTAACTTGTTTTTGCAGGGTATGCTACGTGATGTGATATGGCCAAAAGGATGTGATGTATGAGATTGATCATGTTCTTGTAATAGGAATCACGACTTGCATGTCGATGAGTATGACAACTGGCAGGAGCCATAGGAGTTGTCTTAATTTTTTTATGACCTGCATGTCAATGAAAACGCAATGTAATTACTTTACTTTATTGCTAACCGTTAGCCATAGTAGTAGAAGTAATAGTTGGCGAGGCAACTTCATGAAGACACGATGATGGAGATCATGATGATGGAGATCATGGTGTCATGCCGGTGAAGAAGGTGATCATGCCGCGCCTTGAAGATGGAGATCAAAAGGCGCAAGATGATATTGGCCATATCATGTCACTTTATGATTTGCATGTGATGTTTGTCATGTTTACATCTTATTTGCTTAGAACGACGGTAGCATAAATAAGATGACCCCTCGCTGAAATTTCAAGAAAAGTGTTCCCCCTAACTGTGCACCTTGCGAAGGTTCGTTGTTTCGAAGCACCATGTGATGATCGTGTGTGATAGATTCTAACGTTCGCATACAACGGGTCTAAGCCAGATTTACACATGCGAAACACTTAGGTTGACTTGACGAGCCTAGCATGTACAGACATGGCCTCGAAACACGGAAGACCGAAAGGTCGAACATGAGTCGTATAGTGGATACGATCAACATGAAGATGTTCACCGATGATGACTAGTCCGTCTCACGTGATGATCGGACACGACCTAGCTGACTCAGATCATGTATCACTTAGATGACTACAGGGATGTCTATCTAAGTGGGAGTTCATTGAATAATTTGATTAGATGAACTTAATTATCATGAACATAGTCAAAAGGTCTTTGCAAATTATGTCGTAGCTCACGCTTTGGTTCTACTGTTTTAGATATGTTCCTGGAGAAAATTTAGTTGAGAGTTGACAGTAGCAATTATGCGGACTGGGTCCGTGAACTGAGGACTGTCCTTGTTGCTGCACAGAAGGGCTATGTCCTTAATGCACCGCTCAGTGCGTTGAACCTCAAGCGTCGTCTATAGATGTTGGGAAACATCTGACATACACGTTTTGATGACTACGTGATAGTTCAGTGCGTAATACTAACGGTTTAGAATTATGGCACCAAAGACGTTTTTTTGAAACGTCGCAGAACATATGAGATGTTCCAAAGACTGAAATTGGGATTTCAGACTAGTGCCCATGTCAAGAGGTATGAGACCTCTGACAAGTTTCTTAAGCCTGCAAACTAAGGGAGAAAAGCTCAATCGTTGAGCATGTGCTCAGATTGTCTGAGTACTACAATCGCTTGAATCGAGTGGGAGTTAATCTTCCAGATGAGATAGTGATAATTCTCCATAGTCACTGCCACCAAGCTATTGGAGCTTCGTGATGAACTATAACATATCAGGGATAGACATGATGATCCTTGAGCAACTCGCGATGTTTGACACCGCGAGAGTAGAAATCAAGTAGGAGCATCAATTGTTGATGGTTAAACCACTAGTTTCAAGAAGGGCAAGGGAAAGAAGGGATACTTCAGGAGACGGCAAATCAGTTGCTGCTCTAGTGAAGAAACCCAAGGTTGAACCAAACCCGAGACTAAGTGCTTCTATAATGAGGGGAACGGTCACTGAAGCAGAACTACCCTAGATACTTGGTAAATGAGCAGGCTGGCAAGGTCGACAGAAGCATTTTGAATATACATTATATTATTGTGTACTTTACATGTACTCCTAGTAGCACCAGGGTAATAAATATTGATGAAGTTGTGTACCTAGGGTAGGGTCATGGACCTGTCCCAGCTGCCCTACCCAAGGACATCTCTAGAAGAAATCACCTTTCAATCGAGTTGGAGGTGTTCCACTCGACAGACTCAAAGACACTCGACCAAGAAGCAATCACTCGACCAAGATCCAACCACTCGACGGCCAGGAGACCTAAAGGCACTCCGCACACTAACGGTCGGTTATTAAGTAGCTTTTATGGTCATCATAGCACTTTATTAGGGGTGTTACCAGTAACGCCCGACCTTAATGTATTTAAAACCCTGCACAACTGAGGGCCGGAGGGGGCCGGCGAACTCTATATAAGCCACCCCCTCCTCAGTGTAAAGGAGTCGCACCCCTGTAATTCATACACGCATAATCCAGTCGACCGCCTCCAGGCTCCGAGACGTAGGGCTATTACTTCCTCCGAGAAGGGCCTGAACTCGTAAACCTCGTGTGCTTACAACTACTCCATATCTAAGACCTTGCCTCTCCATACCTACCCCCCTACATTACTGTCAGACTTAAAACCACGGCAGTTGGCGCCCACCGTGGGGGAGGTGTTTTAGCGATTTGTTGGAGGAGTTCCGATCTTTTCCGATCCAAATCATCATGGTTTCTGGCGGAGTTTTGGTGGAGGGCCGCGAGATCCGTCTCGGTGCGCTCACGTTCATCGCCGATGACTCCGCTTGGCTTCAGGAGGCTCCGCTCGACGTGGACGCACTCCCTGTCCGCGGGGCAACACACTTTCGCGCGTGCGTCCGTAGCGTCCTCTTGCAGCAACCGTCGACCCATTATTGGCCGGTCCCTGTATTGTCCTCCCTCCTTATTTCCCGCCGGCGCAAGCGCTCCGGTCGGTCGAGACTTCAGCGGTGGGTGAGACACGCGGTGGCACGCCAGTCGGCCACCCCTCAAATCGCGGCGATCAAGCCCGACGAATCCCTCTACGGCCTGTTCGACCTATCGACTGGCTCCACAGAGACCGCATCCGAGTGCGACAACAGTGATCCGGCGGCGGAGGTTCTGATGGTCGATGGACCGCCCAGTCCTCCCGGTTTTCCCCGCACCGACGGAAGCGCAGGTGGAGGCAACCCATCACGTCCCCATGAGGAATATCTCCCCGAGCCTCTCATGTCGCTGCAGAGAGAAGAACTTCGTCGCCGGAACATGGATGCACTGCACACTCCTATCGTTGGAGAAACCCCCGAGGCTCGTGCCTTGGAGGACGTGTGCCTGGCAAACTTGGCCGAGCGCACTTGACTGGAGAACCTCCGGCGAGCACTCGACGAGCGTGCGTGACAACGGGTTCCAGAATCCAGTCGGCGTCAGCTCTTTCCGCCCCCGCAGGTATATCGAACTCCGATTCAGAATTTAGCAGCTGCAGCCCGTATAGCAGAGTCGATTCAGCCTTCCGAGTCGGAGGCCGGCAGAGGCTTGTTGCAGATCAGAGCGTTACTCCGGGCAGCAGGAGACCAGCACTCCACTGTTTCTTAGTCACGGAACAGGATTCATAGCAGATCCATTGCTGCAAACACAGTCCACTCGGCTCATAGCCCAAGATCGCCCCCGAGGCGTGAGGGACGTGGGGACCGGCGTAATCAGTACGGGAACCATGAGCAGTATGATCACTGATTCGATCGTGACGATTGACGTCGAGTGCCCACTCTCCCCCGAGGAGCGGGTCGTACGTGCCTCGACAGCAGGATGACATGCACCCTCATAGTGTTGGGCAAAGAATTCCAGTTGACCCCAGGGAACCAGGCTTTGATGCGAGATCCATTCTCGTTCAAGGTTTGGTCGACAAGAACAGAGCTCACCGAGAAGGTCACGACAGAGATGCACCTACCAGCAGCAGAGTACATGTTTTAGGGCCAGAGTGCTTTAGTAGAGCCATCAGGGCCACTGTGATTCCTCCCAACTTCAGGTTGGCGACTGGAGTCAGTAAGTTCACTGGTGAGTCCAAGCCCGATACTTGGCTTGAAGACTACCGAGTGGCCGTCCAGATTGGTGGTGGCAATGATGAAGTGGCCATGAAGCACCTGCCTCTCATGTTGGAGGGCTCGGCCAGAGCGTGGCTGAATCAGTTAGCACCCAGCAGCATTTACACATGGGAAGATCTCGTCCGAGTGTTTGTCACCACATTTGAAGGAACATGCAAGCGACCGGCAGGGCTGATGGAACTGCGGTCTTGCGTGCAGAAGCCGAATGAAACTTTGAGGGATTACATCCAGAGATGGATCACGTTACATCACATGGTAGAGAATGTGCCTGACCACCAAGCAGTTTGTGCCTTCAAAGAAGGTGTCAAGTACAGAGAATTGAATCTGAAATTCAGTCGAACCGGAGACATGTCTCTGAATCGGATGATGGAGATTGCCACCAAGTACGCCAATGGTGAAGATGAGGATCGACTCAGGAGTGGCAAGCTCAAGTCAGTCGCTCAAGAAACCGGAGGAGGAAATTCCAATCGGAAACAGAAGCGGAAAGCCGAGCCAGCTGCTCCTGGGGAACCCTTGGCTGTAACTCAAGGAAAGTTTAAGGGGAAACCCAAAGGACCTTGGAACCCCAAGAAAGTTAAAGACCAAGACAGAAATGATGTGTTAGATTTGCCATGTCACATCCACACCAAGAAAGATGAAGAGGGTAAGTTCATTTACCCGAAACATACCACTCGACAGTGTCGGCTCTTGATCCAGCAGTTCCAGGGCAAGCAGCCCAAAGATAAGGAAAATGAGTCGGACAAAGTTGAGGACAAGGAAGACAGTGATGATGGATACCCCTAGGTCAATTCCACCCTGATGATTTTTGCTGATGTTGAAAGCAAAAGTCGACTGAAAGTTATCAACCGTGAGGTGAATATGGTTGCTCCGGCAACACCCAGTTATCTGAAGTGGTCTCAGACTGCCATCACATTCGACCAGTCCGATCACCCAACGCACATTGCCACCCCTGGGAGGCAAGCTTTGGTGGTCGACCCAGTTGTTGAAGGCACTTGACTGACCAAAGTCTTGATGGATGGTGGCAGTGGTTTGAACATACTGTATGTTGAGACGTTGAAAGGGATGGGCATTCCGATGTCCAGACTCAGTACCACCAACATGAGTTTCCATGGAGTCATTCCTAGAAAGAAGGCTGAGTTGCTCGACCAGATTGCTCTTGATGTGGTTTTCCGTGATTCCAAGAATTACCGCAAAGAAAAGTTGACGTTCGAAGTTGTAGATTTCTAGAGTGCTTATCACGCTATTCTGGGCAGGCCGGCTTATGCACTCTTCACGGCTCGACCATGTTGTGTGTATCTCAAATTGAAGATGCCTGGTCCCAAAGGTGTGATCACTGTTACGGGCAATCGAAAGAAAGCAGAAGAGTGTTTTCAGAAAGGTTCAAAGATCGCTGATGCTCAGATGGTAGTGGTGGAGCTACAGGAATACCAGAAGACTGCAGACCCGAGTGATTTGTTGCGAGCCAAGAAGCCCGCTACAGAATTAGCTTTTCAGTCGTCTGGCGAAACGAAGCTGGCTCACATTCACCCGACCGATCCCAGTGCTGCTCCGACTCATATCTCAACAACACTCGACTCCAAATAGGAAGAAGCGCTCATCCAGTTCCTCCATGAGAACTAGGACATTTTCGCATGGAAGCCTTCTAACATGCCGGGTGTTCCCAGGGAGCTGGCTAAGCACCGCCTACGAGTCGACTCAAAAGTAAAACCTGTCAAAGAACATCTCCGACGGTCCGCCGTCCAGAAGAGAAAGGCTATTGGTGAGGAGGTGGCTCGGCTCTTAGCAGCAGAGTTCATCCGAGAGATCTACCACTCCGAGTGGCTCGCCAATGTTGTCATGGTCCCGAAGAAGGACAAGTCACTTCGCATGTGCATTGACTTTAAACATATCAATCGGGCCTGCCTGAAAGATCATTTTCCTCTCCCCTGCATCGACCAGATAGTCGACTCGACTGCGGGATGTGAGCGACTGTCTTTTTTAGACGCCTATTCCGGGTACCATCAGATCCGTCTGTATGGACCTGACGAGATCAAAACAGCTTTCATCACTCCATTCGGGTGCTTCTGTTATGTTACCATGCCGTTCGGCCTCAAGAATGCCGGAGCCACATTCATGAGGATGATTCAGAAGTGTTTGCTCACTCAAATCAGTCGAATGTGGAAGCATACATGGATGATATTGTGGTCAAGTCATGGAAGGGTTCCGACCTGCTGACTGACCTTGCTGAAACCTTTCCCAACCTCAGGAGGTATGATATCAAGCTTAATCCATCAAAGTGCACATTCGGAGTTCCCGGCGGAAAGCTACTCGGTTTTCTCGTTTCTGAACGGGGAATCGACGCCAATCCAGAAAAAGTCGGTACTATACTCCGAATGAAAAGTCCTGTGCGAGTGCACGACATCCAGAAGCTTACTGGTTGCTTGGCCACTTTAAGTCGATTCATCTCTCGTCTCGGTGAAAAGGCATTGCCTCTTTACCGATTGATGAAGAAGTCCGACAAGTTCGAGTGGACTCCTGAAGCTGATGCAGCGTTTGCAGAGCTCAAAGCTCTGCTCTCCACCCAGCCGGTGCTTGCTGCCCCAGTCAGCAAAGAGCCTTTGCTGCTTTACATCGCAGCCACGGGACAAGTCGTCAGTATGGTACTCATGGTCGAGCGGGAAGAAGAAGGAAAAGCCTTCAAAGTTCAGCGCCCAGTATATTATATTTCTGAAGTTTTGACCCCGTCGAAGCAAAGATATCCTCATTATCAGAAGCTTGTATATGGGATTTATATGACCACAAAGAAGGTTGCTCACTACTTCTTTGATCATTCCATTACAGTCGTCAGCGACGCTCCATTGTCAGAGATCCTGCATAACAGAGACGCAACTTGTCGAGTGGCAAAATGGGCGATTGAACTCCTTCCTCTAGATATCAAGTTTGAGGCAAAGAAAGCTATCAAGTCCCACGCAATAGCAGATTTCGTCGCCGAGTGGATTGAACAGCAACTGCCGACTCAGGTTCACTCGGAGCATCGGACCATGTTCTTCGACGGTTCCAAAATGCTGAATGGTTCCGGTGCCGGGGTGGTATTGGTCTCCCCCCGAGGAGATAAGCTCGGATATGTTCTTCAAATCCACTTTGATTCCTCCAATAACGAGGCAGAATATGATGCACTTTCATGGTCTATGGCGACTCAGATTTGGTGGTTAATCAGGTGATGAAGGAGTGGGACGTCAGAAGTCCAGCCATGACTGGTTATTACAATGCAGTGAGAAAGCTGGAGAAGAAATTCGAGGGGTTAGAACTTCATCACATACCCCGACTGAAAAATCAAGCAGCTGATGATTTGGCAAAAATAGGTTCCAAAAGAGAAGCCATTCCCAGCAATGTGTTTTTGGAACACATCCACACACCATCAGTTCAGGAGGATCCCTTCACTAAAGAGGCCCCGCAGCCAAAAAGTGCCACGGATCCGACTGAAGTTGAAGTTCCAGCTGTGGTCGACCTGATCATGGAAGTCTCGGTCATCACTCTCGACTGGACAATATCTTACATCGCGTACATCCTAAGGAAAGAACTCCCAGAGGACGAAGAAGAGGCTCGACAGATCGTCCGTCGATCCAAGGCCTTTACAGTCATAAAGGGACAGTTGTATAGAGAAAGCGCGACTGGAGTCAGTCAGAAGTGTATAACACCAAAAGAAGGTCAGATGATCCTTGATGATATCCACTCGGGGACCTATGGTCATCATGCGTCCTCTTGGACCATTGTGGCTAAAGCATACTGAGCGGGATTCTACTGCCCAAGAGCGAATGAAATGGTGAAAGAGATAGTCGACAAGTGTGAAGGATGTCAGTTTTACTCCAATATGTCGCACAAGCCTGCGTCAGCCCCGAAAACCATTCCACTCGTCTGGCCCTTCGCCGTTTGGGGACTGGACATGGTTGGACCACTGAGAACGGGCAGGAGCGGCTTCATCATGTGCTAGTAGCAGTCGACAAGTTCACCAAATGGATTGAAGCTAAGCCTATCAAGAATCTTGATGCTTGCACTGCTACCAGTTTCATCAGAGAGTTGATATTCAGATATGGAGTTCCACACAACATCATCACTGACAATGGGTCAAACTTCGATTCCGACAAATTCAGAGCCTTTTGCGCCTCTCAGGGCACACGAGTCGACTACGCTTCGGTCGCTCACCCCTAGTCGAATGGACAAGTGGAAAGAGCAAATGGCTTAATTCTCAAAGGACTGAAACCTCGACTGATGCGCGATCTCAAGCACGCAGCAGGTGCATGGGTCAACGAGCTTCCATTAGTTCTTTGGGGATTGAGGACAACCCCAAACCGATCGACCGGGAGAACCCCATTCTTTCTGGTCTACGGAGCCGAAGCAGTTTTGCTGAGTGACCTGCTTCACAATGCACCCCGAGTCGAGCTCTACTCTGAAGATGAAGTGGAACAAGCCCGGCAGGACGCAGTCGACCCCCTGGAAGAAGAAAGAGAAATGGCCATGATCCGATTGACCGTCTATCAGCAAGACTTGCGTCGATTCCATGCCAGAAATGTGAAGAGTCGAGCCTTCCAAGAAGGAGACTTGGTCCTCCGAGTGGATCAACACAAACTTGCTCCTACTTGGGAAGGTCCCTTCGTAGTCACTAGAGTCCTCCACAACGGAGCGTATCACCTTTATAATGTCGATCGCCAGATTGATGAGCCACGAGCCTGGAATGCGGAGCTGCTCCGCCCCTTTTATACTTGAATTCTGACTCGGATGAGATGTAATAAGAGAAACTCCTGTAGTTTATTTATCAAAGACAAGAGTGTTATAATTTTCCCAGTGATTGTTGTTGTTTTTGTTTGCGGAAGAAATCCCCCAGTGGGTGGCTTAGCTGCGAATCCATTTCGCCTAAGTTTGTAAAAGAAAAATCCTACCGAGTGGAGAGCGACCCTCCCACTCAGGGGCTTAGCTGCAGTCCAGTACTCGCCTAAGTATTTGAAAATCCTACCGAGTGGTGAGCGACCCTCCCACTCAGGGGCTTAGCTGCAGTCCAGTACTCGCCTAAGTATTTGAAAATCCTACCGAGTGGTGAGTGACTCTCCCACTCGGGGACTTAGCTGTAGTCCAGTACTCGCCTAAGTATTTGAAAATCCTACCGAGTGGTGAACGACCCTCCCACTCGGGGGCTTAGCTGCAGTCCAGTACTCGCCTAAGTATTTGAAAATCCTACCGAGTGGTGAGCGACCCTCCCACTCGGGGGCTTAGCTGCAGTCCAGTACTCGCCTAAGTATTTGAAAATCCTACTGAGTGGTGAGCGACCCTCCCACTCGGGGGCTTAGCTGCAGTCCAGTACTCGCCTAAGTATTTGAAAATCCTACTGAGTGGTGAGCGACCCTCCCACTCGGGGGCTTAGCTGCAGTCCAGTACTCGCCTAAGTATTTGAAAATCCTACCGAGTGGTGAGCAACCCTCCCACTCGGGGGCTTAGCTGCAGTCCAGTACTCGCCTAAGTATTTGAAAATCCTACCGAGTGGTGAGCGACCCTCCCACTCGGGGGCTTAGCTGCAGTCCAGTACTCGCCTAAGTATTTGAAAATCCTACCGAGTGGTGAGCCAGCCTCCCACTCGGGGGCTTAGCTGCAGTCCAGTACTCGCCTAAGTACGAAACACATCTCCATCCACAAGGACGACGAGGTGCAGGTCGACTGCCACCTTCTCCTTGGGAGCTTCGCCACAAATACAACATGCGCTCCATCTCAATCCACAAGGACGACGAGGTGCAGGTCGACTGCCACCTTCTCCTTGGGAGCTTCGCCACAAATACAACATGCACTCCATCCCACTCCGCAAGGACGACGAGGTGCAGGTCGACTGCCACCTTCTCCTTGGGAGCTTCACCACAAATACAACGTGCGCTCCATCCCTCTCCGCAAGGACAACGAGGTGCAGGTTGACTGCCACCTTCTCCTTGGGAGCTTCGCCACAAATACAATGTGCGCTCCATCGCCGACCCGCAAGGACGACGAGGTGCAGGTCGACTGCTACCTTCTCCTTTGGAGCTGTGCCACAAATACAAAAGTTGTCTCGAGTGAAGAACGAGTTCCACTCGATGGAGGATTCATGAAGATATTCAACGATAAACCAAGTTTAGATAAATCCTAAAGATTCCGGACCACAGATCGAAGTGCTCGGGCATTCAGCCCGAAAGAGTTTAACGGTTACAAAAACCACTCGGCATTCCGAGGAAAATTTAAGGTGGGGCATAAAAGTTTGTTCACTCCGCAGGAGGAGGACTGGCAGGCTCGACGAACTCGTCCAGGTCGACGCCGTCGGCGATCCGAGTGGCTGCAGCGATGAAAGTCACCATAAAAGATCGGAAGTCATGCTTCTGGGTGTTGGCGACCTTGATTGCTGCCAGCTTATCTTGTCGCACCTCCTTGCAGTGGACACGAACCAAAGACAGAGCCACATCAGCACCACACCGGGCAGAAGATTTCTTCCACTCCTGCACTCGATCAGGGATCTCGTTAAGTCGAGTCATCAGGGACTCAAGATCATTCTGGAGCGTGGCCTCTGGCCAAAGTGCCGTGTCGATCCGTGACGTGGCGACCTTCAGTCGAGCCAAGTAGTCCACAACACCGTCGATGCGGGATTCCAGTCGGAGCAGATTCATGGCAGTTTCATCTTTCACGGAGAATTGATTGGGTCCAAACCTGGCTCAATCCGCCCAGTCTCCTCCTCGAAGTTCTGGCAAAACTCTGCATTCACGATCCAAGGATAAGTCAATTTTCGTACGCTGAGTCGACAAAAAACATCAGTCGGAACAAAATGTGTACCTTCAAGCTTGATGAACAACTTCTTGGCAAGGCTCCTCAGATAGCTCTCCAGATCGTCCCTCCTGCGAGCGATGCCTTCCATCTTCTCGTACAGGTTGAGATTATCCTTCTTCAAGTGCGTGCACTCCTTGTTGGCTTCGTTCAGAGCAGATTTCATCTTGGTGTTCTCTTCTTCCAACTGGCCGACCGAAGCCAGTTTCTATTCAGCCAGAGCGGTTCTGTCGTCAGCTTCCTTTTGAGCAGCAGCCAAATCCTGATCCTTCTTCGCCAGAGCTTCTCTCAGTTTTTCTGCAAAGAAATGGTGCTTGATTCAGAAAGAGCAGAAGGGTACTCAAGCCTAAGACAAACCAGTCGACAAGCTTGTCTTACCATTGGCGTCGTCCTTGGCCTTTTGCAGCTCTGTCTTGGCCAATTCCAAGTCAAGGTTCAGTTGGATCTGCTGTTTCTCCAAGTCAGCAAAGCAAGCTCCGAGATCACAAGATTTCTGCAATTAGGGAGGAGAAGTTATTTTACAACGAAAAGCGAGAAAGACAATAAATACTAACACTACGGTCGACTGCCCACAGTCCACCATAGTCTCGGGGGCTACACCCAGTGGGTGCACTTTGCGTGCCCCATCGGTTATGATCCCACTCGACCGGCCCGCCGGAGTCGAGTGCAGGGAGTAAAAAAAGGAGAGAAAGAAGAACTCAGACCATAGAACTCAGACCACAGTCGACTGCCAGCAGTCGACCGTGGTCTCGGGGACTACACCCAGTGGGTGCACTTGGCGTGCCCCCACCGGTTCTGATCCCACTCGCCCAGACCGAGTAGAAGAGACAAACTACCTGTTCGGTTTACACTCGACGCGGCCAGACCACATCGAGCGAAAGAATCAAAATACAAAGACTACAGTCGATTGCCAGCAGTCCACCGTAGTCTCGGGGACTACACCCAGTGGGTGCACTCAGCGTGCCCCCACTAGTTCAAAAATTCAATCGACGCACCCAGTGGGTGTACAGATGCAAAGATTTTCGGAAAGAGAGTCTTCAGATAGCATATCCTAACAGAACAAGCGGTGACCAACTAACCTAAACGTTGCTTTGGAGAGCCGAGCTGGCGTCATAGGCGGCCTGACTGGTGTCCCGCACCATCTTCATCTTCTCCATCATAATGCCCGCCTGGCGTATGGCTTCCTTGGCAGCATTCACTTCGTCCTCTAGGACATCATGGGTCGCAAAAACTGAAGGTGGGTCGACAGGGGCCTGAGTAGTCGACGAAGAAGGCAAGGCACTCGACAATGGCACGACAAAGGTAACAGAACCCCGATTGGCATCACCAGCGTCCTGAACAACTGGTTCTGCCCTTGGCGTCGACTGTGGCACCTTGCTTGCAGGAGCTTGCCTATTTTTCCTCGTCAAAGGCCTCTTGGGCTCTTCATCATCATCATCGGGGAGGTCAATAATGTTAGGAGCTGTTCAAAGTTCAATCGCCAAAATCACATCACCCAATGGTACACATTGCATTTGAGTCGACCAAATAAAGACAGAATGGCAGAAATCATACCCAGATTGGAAGTGACCGCATCCTCCATTACCTCATCCTCGTCCCTGTAAGCTGAGGTCCCGGAAGTAGCAGCTCTACCAGTTCCAAAGTTCGTCTGGTTAAATCAAGAAAAAACAAATAGCACGGGGCGTCGAGTGAATACAAAGGGAGACACTCACGCAGAAGCGACGGGGATGTCAATCTTAATCTTCGGCAACGCCTTCCGAGGTTTCGGCTCTGCAACTTTGGGATGCTTTGACGCCTTTTCAGTTGGGGTTGGTGAAGAAGTCCGAGGACGCTTTGAAGACTGACCAACCTGAGCAATCGCCTTTTCACGGGCGCTCGGTCATTCTTGGTCAAGCTTGGATCGCCTCTCCCTGAGAGGAGGCGACTCGACTTCTTCTTTGTCACTTGAGTCGTCACTTTCTTCGTCCCCTTTACCGTCAGAATACCATTCGCCACTGTCGCCGCCGCTCGCCTCTCCTTCCAGGTCTTGCTCTTGCTCTCCGTTGGGCATTGAATACATTTCGATAAGAGCCTGAAAGAAAGCAGGAAGAATAAAGTCAGTCAGCGCAGTATAGACAGCTGCGTGAGTGAATTCCTATTACAATCAAAGCTCAGAATCAGACCTTCTCTGGTACATGGGACTGGTCGAATGGAGGAACTCTCCTGGCTCCCCTGGGGTTGTCCTTGTTTCTGATCATGCCCGACATCCACTTCTCCTGTGTGTCGTCATCGACCTCCTCCGGGTGAATCCAAGTGGAGTCGTCAAGACCCGAATACATCCACATCGGATGGTCTCGGGCTTGAAGAGGCTGGATGCGCCGCTGAAGGAAAACCTCCAAGAGATCCATACCGGTGACCCCGTCACGGATAAGATGGACCACTCATTCGACCAGCACCCTAACCTGCGCCTTTCCTCCGGGAGCACCTTAAAAGAGGAGGGTTTCCTCACTCGGTCCATGGTAAAAGGAGGGAGGACAGTCGACTGCCCTGGCGTCGACTGGTCTTAGCAGTAAAACCAGGTCGACTGCCATCCGCAAACCGAGTCGGGAAGAATCATGGCTGGAAAGGAACTTTTCCCTCTCATCTGAACACCAAGACCCCCACACATCTGAATCACTTGTGTTCTCTCGTCACTCGGATTGGCCTTTTTCACCGTCTGAGAATGATAGGTGAAAATGTGCTTGAAAAGACCCCAGTGAGGCCGACAACCCAAGAAATTCTCGCACAAAGACACGAAAGCAGCGAGATACACAATTGTGTTGGGAGAGAAGTGGTGGAGTTGTGCCCCAAAGAAATTCAGAAATCCCCGAAAGAAAGGGTGAGGAGGCAAGGAAAATCCATGGTCGACGTGGGTGGCAAGGAGAACGCAATCACCCTCCCGAGGTTGCGGCTCGGATTCCTTCCCCGGAAGCCGCGCCGATCCATGGGGGATCAGCCCTCCTTTGGCTAGGTCGTCGAGGTCTTCTTGGCGGATCACCGAGCGGATCCAGTCGCCCTGGATCCAGCCCTTCGGCAGGCCGGCTCGCGAGGAAGATCCACCCCGACCGGTCGCCTTCCCCTTCGCCTTTGCCGTCGCCTTTTTCGCCCACTCCAGAGCTGCCGTCTTCTCGTTCCCCATCGTCGCCGGCGAGATGCGTACGGAGCGGTGGCGCTGGGGCGAGAGCAAGCGCGACGAACAAGCCTGAAGAGGAGAAGAGGAAATGGGAACGCATAGTTCAAGAAACCCCGGTCCGATGCCTTATATGAGGTCGCTTCCGAGTGGCTGACTGGTAGGCCCGGGCGGTCCTGTCAAATCCCGTAACAATCGCGCGCGCGATACGTGGTGAAAAAGGTGGCGCGGAGATCGAGGCGGCTCCGCCCTATCCCATCCGATTACTGCGGCCTCCCCCGTCCCGCGCGCTTCCCAAAATTCGAATCCCGCTAAATCTGCAGGCAACAGAACAACTTGTCAGACGGAAGATCTGCTCCACGCCGTCACTCGGAGCCTTTCAAGTAAAGAAACTCACTCGACAAAAAACTAAGAATGGATCAAGGCGACTGAAAAGGAAGTTGCTGTCATCGCTCAGGTTCATTGATCCGAAACAAGATATGCTCATGGCATGAGAAATGAGTCGGAGAAGTTCTCAACTCCTTCCCCACTCAAACCTCGACCCATTCGGGGGCTAATGATGAAGCTATGTACCTAGGGTAGGGTCATGGACCTGTCCCAGCTGCCCTACCCAAGGACATCTCTAGAAGAAATCACCTTTCAATCGACTTGGAGGTGTTCCACTCGACAGACTCGAAGACACTCGACCAAGAAGCAATCACTCGACCAAGATCCAACCACTCGACGGCCAGGAGACCTAAAGGCACTCCGCACGCTAACAGTCGGTTATTAAGTAGCTTTTATGGTCATCATAGCACTTTATTAGGGGCATTACCAGTAACGTCTGACCTTAATGTATTTAAAACCCTGCACAACCGAGGGCCGGAGGGGCCCGACGAACTCTATATAAGCCACCCCCTCCTCAGTGTAAAGGAGTCGCACCCCTATAATTCATACACGCATAATCCAGTCGACCGCCTCCGGGCTCTGAGACGTAGGGCTATTACTTCCTCCGAGAAGGGCCTGAACTCGTAAACCTCGTGTGCTTACAACTACTCCATAGCTAAGACCTTGCCTCTCCATACCTACCCCCTACATTACTGTCAGACTTAGAACCACGACAAATACCGGTTCGGTTGCTAAGTGTTAGTAACTCGAAATAAAAGGCTACAGATACTAGCTAAAGGTGAGATGACGATATGTTGGAAGTGTTTCCAAGGTTGATGTGATCAAACATCGCACGCTCCCTCTACCATCAGGATTGGTGTTAAACCGAAATAATTGTTATTTGGTGTTTGCGTGGAGCATAGACATGATTGGATTATGTTTATCGCCACATAGTTATTCATTTAAGGAGAATAATGGTTACTTTGTTTATTTGAATAAAACCTTCAATGGTCTTGCACCTAAAATGAATGGTTTATTGAATCTCGATCGTAGTGATACACATGTTCATGCCAAAAGATATAAGATAGTAAAGATAGTACCATGTATTTGTGGCACTGCCATTTGAGTCATGTTGGTGTAAAACGCATGAAGAAGCTCCACGTGATGGATCTTTGGACTCACTCATTTTTGAAAAGATTGAGACATGCGAACCATGTCTATTGGTAGATATGCATGAAGAAACTCCATATAGATAGATCGTTTGGACTCACTTGATTTTGAATCACTTGAGACATGCAAATCATACCACATGGGCAAGATGACTGAAAGACCTCGTTTTCAGTAAGATGGAACAAGAAAGCAACTTGTTGGAAGTAATACATTTTGATGTGTGCAGTCCAATGAGTGCTGAGGCACGCAGTGGATATCGTTATGTTCTTACTTCACAGATGATTTGAGTAGATGTTGAGTATATTTACTTGATGAAACACAAGTCTGAATTATTGAAAGGTTCAAGTAATTTCAGAGTGAAGTTGAAGATTGTCGTGACAAGATGATAAAATGTCTATGATATGATCATAGAGATGAATATTTGAGTTATGAGTTTGGCACACAATTAAGACATTGTGGAAATTGTTTCACAACTAATACCGCCTGGACCACCATAGTGTGATGGTGTGTCCGGACATCATAACTACACCCTATTTGATATGGTGCATACCATGATGTCTCTTATCGAATTACCACTATCGTTTATGGGTTAGGCATTAAAGACAACCGCATTCACTTTAAATAGGGCACCACACAATTCTGTTGAGACGACACCATATGAACTATGGTTTAGAGAAACCCGAGCTGTCGTTTCTTAAAAGTTTGGGGCTGCGACGCTTATTTGAAAAAGTTTCAGGCTGATAAGCTCGAACCCAAAGTGGATAAATGCATCTTCATAGAATACCCAGAACAGTTGGGTATACCTCCTATTTTGGATCCAGAAGCAAATGTGATTGTTTCCAGAAACAGGTCCTTTCTCGAGGAAAAGTTTCTCTCGAAAGAACTGAGTGGGAGGATGATGGAGACTTGATGAGGTTATTGAACCATCACTTCAACTAGTATGTAGCAGGGCAAATGAAGTTGTTCCTGTGGCACATACACCAATTGAAGTGGAAGCTTATGATAGTGATCATGAAACTTCGGATCAAGTCACTACCAAACCTCATAGGTCGACAAGGATGCATACTACTTCAGAGTGGTACGTAATCCTGTCTTGGAAGTCATGTTGCTAGACAACAATGAACCTACGAGCTATGGAGAAGCGATGGTGGGCCCGGATTCCGACGAATGGCTCGAGGCCATAAAATCTGAGAGAGGACCCATGTATAAAAACAAAGTATAGACTTTGGTAGAACTACTTGATGGTCGTAAGGCTGTTGGGTGCAGATTGATTTAAAAGGAAGACGGATAATGATGGTAAGTGTCACCATTAAGAAAACTTGACTTGTCATTAAGATGTTTTCCGACAAGTTCAAAGGAGTTGACTACGATGAGACTTTCTCATTCGTAGCGATGCTAAGAGTCTGTTGGAATTATGTTAGCAATTACTGCATTATTTATGAAATCTTGCAAATAGGACGTCAAAACATTGTTTCCTCGACGTTTTTCTTGAGGAAAGGTTGTATGTGATACAACCAGAAGGTTTTGTCAATCCTGAAAGATGCTAACAACTATGCAAAGCTCCAGCAATCCTTCTAAGGACTGGAGTAAGCATCTCGGAGTTGGAATGTACACTTTGATAAGATGATCAAATATTTTGGGTTTATACAGAGTTTATAGAAACTTGTATTTCCAAAGAAGTGAGTGGGAGCACTATAGAATTTTTGATGAGTATATGTTGTTGACATATTGTTGATAAAAAATGATGTAAAATTTCTGTAAACCATGCAGGGTTATTTGAAAAGTGTTTTTCGATGGAAAACCTGGATTAAGCTACTTGAACATTGAGCATCAAGATCTATAAGGACTAGTCGTGAACCCGTGCACTTGCACGGGCTAGTGGTTTAATAATTTTAATATTCTTGGTACTTTCCATATATCATGTTGAAATGCCCTTTTGCCTTTTTTGAACATGTTTACCACAAATATAGTTCAACCATTTGATCTAAATAACTATTGAATAATTATGTTTTTGTTGTTCAACTAGTTTGCAGAACTGTATTAAATAGTGATTGGTACTTAATTAACTCTCCCCTAATGCCAATTTATGTTAGCCATCATAGCATAGTAATGCAAAAAATAACTAGATTAGATGGATTGACATATCTTTTATCATTTTTATTTTCCATTGATCATAAGAATTTATTAAGTATGTAATTAAGAATATGTCATTCATGTATTTGACCTATCATGTTAAAGTGGACATGTTCGTCAATCAATGCAGTCGCCAGGGCTACAAAATCCTTTTTGAAGAAAAAATCTGATTGATTTTACTTGAACTTTGAGATTTATCAAAAAACAGGTTGTTGCCTTTTTACCAATTCGACTTTGGTAAAGGAAGAGCAAGTGGTTTATCTTAGTGTGCTAGCCGCTGCTTCATTTAGTAAAAGAACTCAAAAGTAGTTTCCCTAATGCAAAAAGGACTTGCAAGTTCTGTAAAAAAAAGAACTGCCAATATTTATAGTATACACAATTTATTTGCCTCTTTATTATTTTCTTAGGTGACAACTGCATAATTAACCTTAAGTGACTAATTAAAAAATATCTAGAAAACATAGTCTAAAGCGCGATGAGTTAGGGCGGTTTCAACTCTAGAATATCGAGCCAGTATAGGAAAAGAATTCTCTTACAATCTACACCGTAATAACAAGTCCCATCGGATGAACGGCTCTAATTATCTGATTAATGTGGTAATTTCTAGGGAGTCCCATTCATACGCATGGGGCAGTTATGTAATTTTTTTCTTTCAATCTATATTATGAAAAAAGTTCTCATTTTCTGAAATTAACCACTATACTACTCATTTTTGTGAAGGATATACCTTCAGAAACACAGATAATTACATAGAATGTATGCATATATGTTAGATGGAATCATCATCTAATGCCACTGCTAATATTTTTTTGATAATATAGTATCACATTATTTAATAAAGTTACTAAATGAAGACAAATCATGCGTGAAAAATTACCCTAATCATATGTTTGTTGGTCTCATTTGGGAACGATGTAGAACTGCCTAATACACTTCTGATTTTCTTATGCGTATGGTGCGACCTTTTATACATGTAACTATTTAAAATATGCTTAAACAACACAAATTCCTGACTGTTAAGCAATTTTTTTCCATTTCCCCAAATATTTGGCATGTATGTTAATATATCTTGAATGATATATAATGCAACTTTTAGTCTTATAAACTTTAGAACAATAGAGTTTCTGTGCAGCATCTTGTAATTAATGGTTGGCACATATAAAACGTGCTTGTAAACTTGTCCAAAGCATCAACTGTTTATATATCTTTTTTCAAAATGGCCAAGTGTATTGTAAAATTTTCCCGAAGAATAGTTTTGTAATATCATAATTATATAATTGTTTTTCAACATTTATTAATATAAATCATCATATTAAACTATTGTTTTATTGTTTGAAATTAAACTATTGTTAATGGTGACTATGCATGACGAAAATGTTTATAAATAATCTACTTAAAATATGATATTTTTTAAGCCCGTGGTAACTAATTGGACTTTTGTCGCTATGATGATGATGATCAAACATGTAGCAGTGTGCTGAACTTTCATAGCATAAAAAATAAGGCAAATTTGAGCCGGCCAGAAGAAGGCAAAAACGAATTACATGATTGACAAACCCTATAAACACAATGAACAGATGGACTCCCTAGAAACTATAGTAAATCATTCGAGGATGAAAGTGAAATAATATCGTATTGTACGTTAACAATGTAAAAGAAACATCACAATAGTGCCTTCGAAACTGCATAAAGAAATTATGTTTAGTTGTGGAAAAGGTTCCATCGAGCCAAGAAGAAAGGGAGGTATTTAGAAATCTCAGAATTAGTAGCCATACAACACGATGCCTTTAATAGAAAATTAGTGTGCTACCTAAATGAAAATACTGGCATATGTCAGATGAGCTCCTCACTCACGTCTGAGATAACTAAGGAAATACAACCAATGTGATTTTCTAATTGTTATCTTTGGTTAAAGAAATCTTACTGGGGCACACAGGAGTAGAAGTACGTTGAGAATCTTATTATCTCATAATTACCATGCTACATCAAGTTTGCTACGCAGAAGAGGAGCCTGCAACGGTAACATGTTCGTGCGTATCATCTCTAACTGGCGAAATTGGTAAAATCCACCTTACAATAATATCAATTATATTATCCCCCATGAAATTAAGAAAGACATAAGAATTTATTGACATGATTCATGTGATGTAAGATCAAAAGGAAGGAGGAAACCAAGCTCTGCTTAAGGAACTATGTGTGGGCTAGGGCCATGAAAACAAAACTAAGTTTCCCCATTCAAAAACTAATAGTGGTACTAACAAAAACATATCAACACATAATTGAGTCTATAACCATCTCCTAATCAAGCGGCAATTAGTCAATGCATCCCTACGAAACATTACCCAAAAGCCGTGCATTTTACATGCATATAGAAGGCAAAAGCAAATAATTAAAACTATTTCAGATGATGTATATGCATGCACTTCAGTCCAAAAGCAAATATAGCTCCAGTCTATCAGCAAATAAATCAGAAAAAATAATGCAAACATTTCTTTCAGTAAAAAATATCAAAATACTGGTGCAATATAACAAACCTCTGGTTGCCGGAGCACTCCATGGTCGAGGCACCATTTATTCTGACACTGATCAAATAAACTTTGAAATTTCAAAATCTAATCACTGTGCATATAGCATGCAAAAACCTTCAGGAATAAAATCAGTCATAGATGCAGGCTACATAAACCCGTAAATAATAGGCATATACAGCTTTATCCTTGGGATAACTAAAACGTGATTGATTAAGATGGAGTCTGGACACAATACATATACATATGCCTTTCAACTCTTTCTTTTTTGCATGGCCTTAATTTGTCGACAACTCGTTCTAGTGGTAACCAAGGATACAAATCTGAGTTCTCTCTGGTTGTACTTGTAGAGTACACACACATACAGACTGGTTTGACTGAACCTGGAACGCCCCACTCTATGGCAAATAGTATTGTGACCTCTAGTGCGTGTACTTTACTAAGCTGATCAAAGGGATTAACTTCATATAGATGTATCTCCCCATGGAATCGATCCAGCAGCCTGTGCTTCTGTACATGCATGAATTCGGCCATATATTTTCGTCTCGTCCCAACACCAATCGGCTGCGAAGTAATCGAGCTAGCCTTGTACATCTGTATCGCCGGGATGCAGCACCTGGCTGTATCGTCTGCATGGCCTTTGTCGACAACTCCTTCAAGTGGTAACCAAAGATACACAACTGATTTCTCCCTCGTTGTACTTGTAGACTACGCACACGTACATGCTGGTTGACCGAACCAAACACATCCGACTCCATGGCAAAAAAAATTGTGACCTCTTGTGCATGTACTATACTGAGCGAAACGAAGGGATTAGCTGCATATACATGTGTCTTCCCATGGAATCGATCCAATAACCTGCACTTCTGTACATGCACGAATTAAGCCATATATTTTCGTCTCCTCTCAACACCAATCGGCTGGAAAGTAATCAAGCTAGCCTTGTATGCCGAAAGCAGCACCTGGCTGTATCGTCGAGGTTGGGCATGCTCCAACATTGGATTAATATTTGATACTGAGCCCTGCAACATTGGTAATCAGCAAGCAAACTGGCTTATATTATCGAGCTTGCGGAGGAGGTGTGTTTGGTTGTACCTTGTACGCCTACATAGCAACTCTGGGTGGAAAATCCATCGGCAATGGTAGACGCAACCTCAATTTATAGGAGAAAGAACCTGATCGAGATGAGGAAAACAGTTTGGATGGCATAAGATCTTTGGGCGCACCTGATCCATGCCCCAACCTACTTACTTCCGCTTGAGAGAGACGACCTGCAATTATTGTGGTAGGAAGAACTTGATCGAGATGAGAAAAACAGTTTTCCGATGGAATAAGATCTTTGGGCACACCGAATCCACACCCCAACCTGCTTGCTTCAGCTTGATAGAGACGATAGAAATCCTATGGGAGCACGATGGACTCCATGGCAGAAGAGAGAGAAGCAATTTCCATCCGTAAAAGATTTGAAGAGGCCGTGGAGTTATAGATAGGCCGTGGAGTTTTTTTTGAGGGGTTAGTTATAGATAGATTGAGTTAGCAGTTTCTCTTTCAAATTAGACGTGCAGTCATGGATAAGTTGAGTTAAGAGGTTTTTTTACTTCTATTCATATGACGGTGAAAGTAATATGTGGGCCTTTGGAGTGCTTTTTTGCCAAGGGTATTATAATTAATCTACACCGTTATAATTCGGTCCTACCAGATTAACGGCCCATAAAATCTAATTAACATGGGAATTTCTTGGGAGTCTGTAATTAGTATAGGTATAGATAGATAGATAAAAAACGCTTAATAATACTTTCAAATGAATACATACCGTGACAAGATTTTGAGTTCTTGGCTGTGTTACAAGGTGTGAGTATTGAGTAAGACTCAAGACCTGACCACGGCAGAAGAGAAAGAAAGGATGAAGGTCGTCCCCTATGCTTTAGACGTAGGCTCTACAGTATGCTATGTTGTGTACCGCACCTGAAGTGTGCCTTGCCATGAGTAAGTCAAGGGGTACAGGAGTGATCCAGGAATGGATCACATGACAGCGGTCAAACTTATCCTTAGTAACTAGTGGACTAAGGAATTTTCTCGATTATGGAGGTGGTAAAAGAGTTCATCGTAAAGGGTTACATTGATGCAAACTTTGACACTAATCCGGATGACTCTGAGTAGTAAACCGGATTCGTATAGTAGAGCAGTTATTTGGAATAGCTCAAAGTAGCGCGTGGTAGCTGCATGTACAAGATGACATAGAGATTTGCAAAGCACACATGGATCTAAAAGGTTCAGACCCATTGACTAATAAACCTCTCTCACAAGCAATATATGAACAAACCCCATGGGCGTTGGATTCATTACAATCACATAGTGATGTGAACTAGATTATTGACTCTAGTGCAAGTGGGAGACTGTTGGAAATATGCCCTAGAGGCAATAATAAAATGGTTATTATTGTATTTCCTTGTTCATCATAATTGTCTATTGTTCATGCTATAATTGTATTAACCGGAAACCGTAATGCATGTGTGAATACATAGACCACAACATGTCCCTAGTAAGCCTCTAGTTGACTAGCTCGTTCATCAATAGATGGCCATGGTTTCCTGACCATGGACATTGGATGTCATTGATAACGGGATCACATCATTAGGAGAATGATGTGATGGACAAGACCCAATCTTAAGCGTAGCACAAGATCGTGTAGTTCGTTTGCTAAAGCTTTTCTAATGTCAAGTATCATTTCCTTAGACCATGATATTGTGCAACTCCCGGATACCGTAGGAATGCTTTGGGTGCACCAAACGTCACAACGTAACTGGGTGGCTATAAAGGTGCACTAAGGGTATCTCCGAAAGTGTCTGTTGGGTTGGCACGAATTGAGACTGGGATTTGTCACTCCGTGTAAACGGAGAGGTAGCTTTGGGCCCACTCGGTAGGACATCATCATAATGTGCACAATGTGAACAAGGAGTTGATCACAGGATGATGTGTTACAGAACAAGTAAAGAGACTTGCCGGTAACGAGATTGAACAAGGTATTGGGATACCGATGATCGAATCTCGGGCAAGTACTATACCGATAGACAAAGGGAATTGTATAGAGGATTGATTGAATCGTTGACATCGTGGTTCATCCGATGAGATCGTCGTGGAACATGTGGGAGACAAATGGGTATCCAGATCCCGCTGTTGGTTATTGGCCGGAGAGTTGTCTCAGTCATGTCTACATGGTTCCCGAACCCATAGGGTCTACACACTTAAGGTTCGATGACGCTAGGGTTATAGGGAAAGTATGTACGTGGTTACCGAATGTTGTTCGGAGTCCCGGATGAGATCCCGGACGTTACGAGGAGTTCCGGAATGGTCCGAAGGTAAAGATTTATATATGGGAAGTCCCGTTTTGGTCACCGAAAAAGTTTTGGGTGCTATCGGTAACGTACCAGGACCACCGGGAGGGTCCTGGGGGTCCACCAGGTGGGGCCACCAGCCCCAGATGCCTGTGTGGGCCAAGTGTGGGAGGGGACCAGCCCCAGTAGGCTGGTGGGACCCCCACCAAGACCCAAGGCGCAGGGAGAGTGGGAGGGGGCAAACCCTAGGTCCAGATGGGCCTTAAGGCCCACCCTAGGGCGCCCCCCTCTCTCCCTCTCCCCTCTGGCCGCCACCCTAGATGGGATCTAGGGCTGCCTCCCCCCTTGGGGAGGGAACTCTAGAGGGGGCGCAGCCCCTCCCCTCCCCCTATGCATACTTGAGGTATGGGGCTGCCCAATACATGTGATTTGATCTCTCTCTTGGCGCAGCCCTACCCCTCTCCCTCCTCGTCTCTTATAGTGCTTGGCGAAGCCTTGCTGGAGTACCGTGCTCCTCCACCATCACCACGCCATTGTGCTGCTACTGGACGGAGTATTCCCCAACCTCTCCCTCTCTCCTTGCTGGATCAAGGTGTGGGAGACGTCACCGGGCTGTACGTGTGTTGAACGCGGAGGCGCCGTTGTTCGACGCTTAGATCGGAATCGACCCTGATCTGAATCGTTGCGTGTACGACTCCACCAACCGCGTTCTTGTAACGCTTCCGCATTGTGATCTTCAAGGGTATGAAGATACACTCCTCTCTATCGTTGCTAGTCTCTCCATAGATTGATCTTGGTGACACGTAGGAAATTTTCTGAATTTCTGCTACGATCCCCAACAGGGGAAGCAGAGGTAACTATCATTTCCTTCGACTCAGAGCCCTTAGCAAGACAAAAAGTTTGACGAGTGATCCTTAAAGTAAGGTTTCCTAACCCTTTAGCTCACTTGGATCCCAACTTACGTTTGAAAAAGCAGCAACATGAAAGCCGCCGTCAAGCTGGGATTGAAGATGAACCGGCTGTCGTTCTTCAACAAACCCATCGGAAACGTCCGAATGAGGTTTACTTATTTCTGTCTTTAACTCTGTTTAATGGATCCTTCTCCTTGTATTTCTTTTAACTCTATTTTATCCTTTCAGGAGGTGTCTCGCTCTTCTAGCGACTAATCGCAGACGCAATTCCCGGCTTTTAAGACTGGTCCCGGGTAATCAGAAATCCTCTTTTCTTTCAGGTTGTTCAATTGTATCTTTATACTGACAATCCTGCAACATTTTTTCTTAGTGGCCAAGCTAAATCCAAGAAAGCGAAGGCAGCTAAGCCGGCGGAAGACCCGCCGGTGCTGGCATCTAACCCGGCTAGGCCTTCTTCTCCACTAACTGACGCTCCAGAAGACCCGCCTGTTGACACCGAAGCAAATCCTTCTGAGCCGTCATTTGACGAAACCACTGTGAACCCTTCCACAACCGGACCATCAAGCTCCGCCAACTCGCTGTCTTCGTCTGCACAAGATGTTCAGATTACCGGGAGCCGCTTTATTGAACCGGGGAACCCAACCGTGCTGGCTCGGTGTACAGCAAAACAAGAGGCGTTGGAGAGGCAGAAAGTTCGCTTTGACGTTGCCAACTATGACCGTCTAAATGCCAATGATATTTTATCCGGCTATCTTAACCATGTACACTCTAGCCGCAACTCTGAGATTGAAATTGTCAAACAATTGCAGTTGAAATACGAGGTATGTTTATTCCGACTTATCTGTATTCCTTCAGCCCCCAAGTCTTCAGTTTATGAGAGAACCGGAATGACATGTAGACTTTAAAATATAGGCTGAAATCTTTACCTTTGAAACTTTTATTGACTTTAATAGAACAAAGCTTCACCTGTAGTCCCCAAGGGCCAGTTCATTTTGATCATAAATGAATCGGTACTTTTAAATTGTTTGGTACCGTATTCAAAGGACTTAATATTCCGGCTTAACCTTTGAGAAACTTGTTGAACTGCATACATTAGCCCCCAAGTGCCAAGTGATGTTACTTTGTAAGGTACTTGGACTTAAATATGTCTGTAGAGTCGTAGAAATTTGATTTGGCATACATTAGCCCCCAAGTGTTAAGTGGTTTTTTGTAAAGTACTTGAGACTTGAATCTTGATTTTTGAACTTGAAACCAAATCTTGACTCATCTGAATGTTTTGCAGAATGCCTTATCTGAATTGAACTCTCAATTGACTGACACGAAGACCCGACTAGCAAGTCAGGAGACAAAAATCAAATCTGCTAACTCCAAACTGCAAGTAAGTCTCTCTGCAACGGAAGACCAGCTTCGCTGCCAAGAAGAAAACTTGGGAAGAGGAAAAAACGCTTCTGACCCAACGTGCTGAGATGGCCGAAACAACTCTGAAAGAGATTTCAACAAAGTTGAACGGGTTAAAGGGTCGGGTGTCTCAAATGGTAGCTGCCATCTTTGGTAAGCCATCTGACTTTAACTTTTGTGTGCTCTTTGCCGATCCGGAGTATAATCCGCCAACTGACTTTGTGTATAAAATTTATACAGGCCCTCAAAGCAAAAATCTGAGCCAAGACCCATTGATTAAACTGAAGGCAGTATATACTTTGGTTGAACAACTGTATATTGGCGCATAGTGGGCTCTGGCCACCATCTCTCCTGCTAATCAAGGACCCAACCGGCTCAGCGATGTCCTGAAGAAACTGTCAATCCTTCCTGCTAGATGTCAAGAAGTAAAACGCACCTGCGCGTGAGCCGGAGCTTTGACTGCCCTGAGCCGCTCCAAGGCTTGGGTGCCAGACCTCGACCCGGCGGACATGGCCAGAGGCTATCCCACCGTGAAGGAAGACGGGTCTCCTTTTGATCAGGATGTGTTTTTAATATTGAAACAACAAAAAACTTAAAAGGCAAGCAATAGATAATAAGCATAATTTAACCCTATATTCAAAAGGCTGGGGGTTTCTGATTCAAATACGATCAGTAAACCGGACCAAAGGGGTTAAGCTAAGGTTCGAATACGACCGTATAGCCCCCAGTGGCTTTGGCGTTGTGCCGATCAAGAGGGTACCGACAGCTATGTTCTCTTTGGTTCAAATACGACCTATGTTTGAACAGGAAGCCCCCAAATGACCTTGAGAGGTTTTTAACGACCCCGATTCAAATACGATCCAAGTCGGACCCAAAAGGGGTCAAGCTATGATTTGGATACGATCAAGAAGCCTCCAAGTGAGTTTGGCCTTGAGCCGATCAAGAGGGTTACGACAGCTATGTTCTCTTTGGTTCGAATACGACCTATGTTTGAACAGGAAGCCCCCATGTGACCATGAGATTTGCAGCTAGATTCGGATACGATCATAAGCTAGACCCAAAAAGGTTAAACTTGATTCAAATATGATCAACTCCTTAATAGTCATTTGAAAATAAGAAATAACAAAGATGCATAATCTTTGAAAAGAAAAGATACCAATGGTCTTACTTTATTGCTTATCATGGTATACACAATGTTAAAGTATGTACATGATGAGAGCCGGTGGCTCAGGTGTAGTATGGCCGAAGTTGAGCAATGTTCCACGGCCGGCGGGTCTCCTTCTCAGACTTACGTGAGTCTTTGTGCTCTCGAATGTCAATGAGGTAATATGACCCGTTGTTTAAGTTCTTACTGACCACAAAGGGTCCTTCCCAAGGTGGGGATAACTTGTGTGCATCTGACAGATCCTGGATGAGCCGGAGCACCAAGTCGCCTTCCTGAAAAGTCTTGGACTTAACCCAGCGGCTGTGATAATGACACAGGTCCTGTTAATAAATTGCTGACCGGGCCGTTGCTAAGTCTCTTTCTTCATCCAACAAGTCAAGTGCATCCTGTCTGGCTTGTTCGTTATTAGCTTCAACATAAGCCGCCACACGGGGCGAGTCATGACGGATGTCACTAGGCAACACTGCTTCTGCTCCATAAACCATGAAGAAAGGCGTGTAACCTATAGACCTGTTAGGTGTGGTGTTGATACTCCACAACACCGAGGGTAATTCCTCTACCCAACAACCCGACGTTCGCTGTAAAGGAACCATAAGCCAGGGTTTGAGCCCTTTCAAATTTTCCTGATTGGCTCTCTCAGCTTGACCATTGGATTGAGGATGAGCTACAGAAGAAACATCAAGCCGGATGTGCTCTCGTTGACAAAACTCCTCCATAGCCCCTTGGGACAGATTAGTGCCATTGTCAGTGATAATGCTATGTGGGAAACCAAAACGGAAGATCATCTTATTCATGAATTGAACCGCCGTGGCCGCGTCACACTTACTCACAGGCTCCGCCTCAACCCACTTGGTGAATTTATCAACTGCCACCAAGAGATGTGTCTTTTTATCCTTAGACCTTTTGAAAGGTCCCACCATGTCAAGCCCCCAGACCGCAAACAGCCAAGTGATTGTAATCATCTGGAGCTCTTGAGCCGGCACATGCGCTCGTCGTGCAAACTTTTGACATCCATCACATCTACTGACCAGATCTTCTGCATCAGCATGAGCCGTCAACCAGTAAAAACCGTGATGAAACGCCTTGGCCACCAAAGATTTTGACCCGGCGTGATGACCACAATCGCCTTCATGGATCTCACGAAGGATTTCTTGACCTTGTTCGGGGGAAACACACCGCTGAAACGCTCCGAAAACACTGCGATGGTATAACTCTCCATCCGAAATCGTCATTGTCTTAGACCGCCGGGTTATTTGTTGAGCTAGGGTCTCATCGCTGGCAACTCTCCCCGGGTCATGTAAGCCAAGAACGGTACTGTCCAATCTGGGATGACATGAAGAGCCGCCACCAACTGCGCCTCCGGGCCAGGAATAGCTAAATCTTCTTCTGTGGGCAACTTAACAGAGGGGTTATGCAAAACATCCAAAAAGGTGTTAGGTGGCACCGGCTTACGCTGAGACCCCAACTGGCTTAAGGCATCAGCCGCTTCGTTCTTTCGACGGTCAATGTGCTCCACCAAATAACCTTTAAAATGCCCTACAACCATATCAACCTCCCGACAATAAGCCGCCATGAGAGGGTCCTTGGAATCGCACTTGCCAGCACTACAAAAAAAATACACTTCCGTGATGATACGTGTTTGTCATAGTAGGTCGCTTTTTTTGTCATGCATGTACATCCATGACAAATTTATGACAGAATCAAGATAGTCATACCTGTGCTGTCGTAGAAGTGTTCCATGACATTACCAAAATTATCATCACGGAAGTGTCCACTTCCATGATGATAAATTGCGTGTCACAGAAGTGCTTTCGTCAAGGGTGACCGACATGTGGCATCCACCGTAATGGAACGCCGTTAAGCTATCGGGTCGGGTTTTGGATCCGATAACCCGTTAACAGCCCCGACCAATGGGGATTTTCCACGTGTAAAATCATCATTGGCTAGAGGAAACACGTGTCGGCTCATCGTTGGGACAGATGTCATCCACTCATTGGACAGGAGGCGCCTATGATAGGTCGACACGTGGCACGGCCCAACAGTGGCCCATTCCGGTTAAAAAGGTCGGCCCAGTAAAAATTAGCAGGCCGGCCCATATAAGGCCTACTTGTGTCAGGTCCATTTAAGCCCACGGCCCATACGAGATGTGCCAATTCGGCCTGTTAAAGATTTGACACCATTGCAGCCCATCGTCAGTTCGAGCCCGTTAACAGCCCGCTATATATTTGGGCTCAATATCGGCCCGATGAGATTTCGGCCTGTTAACGGCCCATTTAATGGATGGGCCAATTTTCAGGATGTACATCTTTCGGCCTTTTAGCGACCCATTTAAATGTTGGGCTAATTTCCGGCCCGGTGTGTCTTTCAGCCTGTTGACGGCCCATAAATCTGATGGGCCATTTGTAGTCGGACCTGAGTTTCGGCCTTTTAGCGGCCCATTTAAGTGTTGGGCCAATTTCTGGCCCGGTGTCACTTTCAGCCTGTTGACGGCCCATAAATCAGTTGGGACAATTGTAGTCGGACCTGAGTTTTGGCCTTTTAGCGACCCATTTAAGTGTTGGGCCAATTCCCGGCCCTGTGTGCCTTTCGGCCTGTTAACGGACCATAAATGAGTTGGGCCATTTGTAGTCGGACCTTAGTTTTGGCCTCTTAACGGCCCATGCCCTTCATGGTCCAATACCAGCCCGGTTTCTCTTTCGGCCTGCTAAAGGCCCACAACACAGTTGGGCCGTTTACAATACGACCTGACTTTCGGCCTCTTAGCGGCCCATGCTCTTCATGGTCCAATACAAGCCCGCTGTCTCTTTCGGCCTGCTAAAGGCCTACAGTATAGTTGGGCCATATGTAGCCCAAACTTAGTAACGGCCTGTTAACGGCCCGTGAAATAAATTGGGGCCACCTGTTGCCCGCTTCGATGTCGGCCTGTTAACGACCCGGGAGGTAAGAGGGCCGACCATTAACTTTCGGCCTAGTAACGGCCCATTAACTTAATGGGCCCACTAAAGTTCGTTCATGTCTTTAGGCCAAATTAGATAATTTGAGCCCATTACGACGAGCAAAGGTACGGCATACAGGGAATAACGTTGCACATCCAGAATATATTACAGGAAATTACATCCACTGGGCAATCAAAGATTGATGCCAGTGCAAATAAATGAGCAGAACCTAACCATCTACAACGTCACAATCTGCAACCTCAGCACAGATGACGCCCATAAGCATGTGGGCAAGTTCTTGCTGCTTTGCCACACTGTCTCTGAAAACATTGATCAGTTGTTGTGTCGCACGACTCTGCACCTCTGATTCATCCACCATTTCCATCATTGCTTCAGCCATTAATTGGTTCACAAACATACATTTATTCCGTCGCATTCGAGACAGAGGATACTGAACAGATTCAGATGGCGATTTTGGCAGGCTTGTATTATTGATAGTGGAGAGTGTCTTGACCACTGCATCATAACATAAATTAGGACGGGAACCAAACAGATTAATCATGAGTTATTGCCATATTACCTGGCCTAGATTTACTGGAAAGAAACAATGGGGTTGCCTTGCTGTTTTCAGAGTTTGTCTTCTTATCTTCAGCAGCCTGCACAAAATTAACACACTAGCATTGCTATCATTGGCCAAGTCAGATAATAGGAAAGCAACATTGACACAACGAACGTTTGGGCAACTAGCCTACACCAAATTAACACAATATGGCACAACTATCATCAGCCAGGTAAGGTAATACGAAAGCAACATTGACACAATGAATGAATGGGCAACCAGAGAAGCACTACAATTCAGTAATGTGCGTGATATGAGATAGCACATTCATGCAGCTCAGTACGCAAAACTACCAGGCAGTTTTCCTTACAAAAATCAACATTGGCGCCTTTAACATTTTGCTACAACTAATTTTAGATCAGATAAAGGTTAGATTCAGGCCGATTAACAAAATACATGCTGATGTAAAAATATAGTGATATACAACAGGTACTTACATCAGCACTGGAGCACAGAGAATTCCCGCAAGATATTTTCCTCGAATACGATCCCAATGGAGGAAGTCTTGTATCGTTTAACCTTATTTTCTAAAAGAGAGACGGGTAAGAAACATGTAGAAAATATGATCAGAATGCTATAAAATTTCATGATGCGAGGATACGCACACGCTTCTTAGAATGGAGTTGACATTCTTTTGCTGGACTGGAGCGGACTAGTTCTTTGGCCACTGGAATCTGCTTATTATCAGTGGGAGTTGGGTTTCTCTGTGCTGGAGCAGTATCTATGAAAAATGGAGTTGGTTTATTATCTCCTGGCGTTTGGATCTTTTGCAAAGACCTGGTTTGTAACCCTTCAGATTCTAACATAGCCATCTTCCCCTTGCATGCCTTATATAGAAGAATGGTGATTCAGTTATAAAACATGCTACAGCAGAGATGGAATAGGTACTGAAGAATAGAAAGGCATGACATATTGACATGTATTCACTCCATCCGGAAATAAATGGATGGGTCTAGGCGTATTTCAGTTCTAGATACATCCAGTTTTATCCATTTCTGCGACATTTAATCCGGACGGAGGGAGTATGATGTAAGAGCTAGGGATACGACAGGACAACACAGTAAAAAAACACTGAAAAACCCACTGCAGAACCAAAGTATTCAAACCCACTGATATGAGATAGTACACTCATGCAGCTCAGGATGCAAAACTACCAGGCAGTTTTCCTTGCAAAAATCAACATTGTGGCCTTTAATCATACATTTTGCTACAACTAAATTTAGATCAGATAAAGGTTGGATTCACGCCGATTAACAAAATACATGCTGATGTAAAAATATAGTGATATACAACAGGTACTTACATCTACATTGGAGCACAGAGAATTCCTGCAAGAATCTTTCCTCATAAACGATACCATTGCAGAAAATCTTCTATCTGTTAAGCTTATTTTCTAAAAGAGAGATGGGTAAGAAACATGTAGAAAATATGATCAGCATGCTATAAAATTTCATGATGCAAGGATACGCACACGCTTCTTAGAATTGAGTTGACATATTTTTGCTGGACTGGAGCGGACTAGTTCTTTGGCCACTGGAATCTGCTTATTATCAGTAGGAGTTGGGTTTCTCTGTGCTGGAGCAGTATCTTTAAAAACTGGAGTTGGTTTATTATCTCCTGGCGTTTGGATCTTTTGCAAAGGCCTTGTTTGTAACCCTTCAGATTCTAACATAGTCGTCTTCCCCTTGCATGCCTTGTATAGAAGAATGGTGCTTTAATTATAAAACATGCGGCAGCAGAGAGATGGAATAGGTACTGAAGAATAGAAAGGCATGACATATTGACATGTATTCCCTCCATCCGGAAAAAAATGGATGGGTCTAGGCGTATTTCAGTTCTAGATACATCCTTTTTTATCCATTTCGGCAACATGTAATCCGGACGGAGGGAGTATGGTGTAAGAGCTAGGGATACGACAGGACAACACAGCAAAAAAACACTAGTTGAATGTAAAACTGTATGCTAGCGGAATACATACAGAAATAACTAAGGCAACATACACGTGTATGATTGGGAAAATAAGATGGCATTGCAACAGAGCACTAGAACAACACTTCAATGTAAAAAAACATGGTATGGTAGACAGATGAAGTACATACTGATGAATAACAATGCATAAGATATTCAGAAGCATGATGTCCAAATTAAGCAGATGGCATTGCGATAGAGTAGAATGACAGTACTTAAATTTGAAAACATGTTATCATGAATGGAATAGGTACTGAAAAACAGGAAGGCATGACATATTTACATGCATGATCAGCATGCTAAGCACATGGCATTGTAACAGAGTAGATACACTCCAGGACATTATATGCATGTTGTACCCATATCACAGGCCAAGTTAGAGCAAGGACCTTGTGGGGTGAAGAGGATTCATCATCTTTCTGCAAGTCTTCTGAAGAACTGCCTTTACATGTTCCATCATATTGGGTATCATTGACATCAAGTTTATTGGCCTTTACATTGCTCCGTGAGGTTCTTGTGGATATATCAGTGTGTGCAATTATATCTGACATGCATGGAAGACAACTAGTAGTTAGATTTATGTAATGAGTGCCTGTAGGAGACGACATAAATAGTAGGACTGGGGTTAACTAGCAGCAACAGGTCTCATAAACTAAAGGGAGAACACAGATGAAAGCTACAGAATATGTATCGTTTGTACTCGAGATTAACTAGATGGCACACAAAAGTATTAAAGAACAACATAGGAAATACTAGAAGTGGTATAATACTATAATCACCAGCCTGTGGGATAGCATTGGCTGATGGATGATAACTATGGAACAGTGTTACCTAAAGAACAAGTATCTTAGCTGAACTATGGAACAACGTTAACTCCTGAACAAGACCCGTAAGAGATCAGCATGAATATACAGTGAAATGTGATGATCTATTTTCCATGCTTAGATGAATAACAAAGCCATAAATGTTGCACACAAGTAAGATGAGGGTACAACCTATCTGGCTGCCATCCATAGGAGTGAGCATCATGTGCTGACTTGTGGATGGCCCTGCAGTTGTTGTGGCTGTGCATGTCGGGCACGCGCATTCGATGCAGGGAACTGTTGAGTGGGGACTATAGCTCCCTTCTGGTGTATGCTTCCCTTGTTGGAGCAGCTGCGGTGAGTCGGAAGACGGTGTGTCTGAAGATGCAGATAACGCATAATGTTAAGAATGACATATCTCTTTGATCTGAAGAAATACACTAAGAGATCAACAGCAAGGTACGAGAGTGGTCACACGTCTGTTGACTGAAGACTAAATTGGGGTCACACGATTTTATTTTATTTTGGTACTGTCCGATCTACGCCGGATGGCTGGCCATCTTGTGCCTCCCGGCTAACACTGTTCGGAATCTTCCCCGAAGAGCCAGCGACCAACGGCAGAGCAGCCCGCCTCCGCCATCTGTGGCCCCGGCCAAAACCCCGCTCCCGCCCCACCGCACTGCCGTGGTTGCGCCGCCCCGGGCCAATCCACAAAGACTCCCCGTCATCCAGATCCGGCAGCGGCAGTACCTTCAACCCACACAACTCTAAAAGATAGCCATCTAAGCGCTGCTTCCGCGGCGAACTTTGTGGCCCCGCACCCTTATGTTAGACACCAGCCAACCGGCAGCCTAGGAGCTCCGCCGCCTCGAGGGGTGCTGCTTCCCATTGCAAATCGATTGGCCCAGAATAAAAATTCAGACAACTGATGCCTAAATAAAGTGATTTGAGATGAGGGTGCGACCTATCTGGCGGCATGGTGAAGTAGGCAGGTCTAGCTGCCGAGTCGGTGAGGCCGGCGCGGTTGCGGTGGTGACCGGCGGCAGGGAAAGAGCAATGTCGCGACGGTCGATGGCTACACCGAAGCAGTGCCAGGACTCTGGACGGATCCAAAGTTGGAGCCGCTCCGGCGCCATGAACAACGACGGAGGTGAATCGGCTCCGGTACGGTTCACGCGGCCGTCGTCCAGGCAACACCAGCAACACGGAGTAAGAGGCGCACGACCCAGTGCACGACGGCAAATGGACAGCATCTCCGGCATTAGGGAGGAGGGCGGCTGTGAAATTGGTGCGGTGGGGGCGCCATGGAGGTGGGGCTGAGGTTTTGCGGCTCGGGAGAAGGGAGCTTCCCGGGGAGAAGGTGATTTGGCGCCCACGAGGTATGAATGGAGGCGGGCGGGGGAAATTGGGAGGGGAGTGGAACCATCTCTTATGGACGCATTTGTCTTAAATGTGAGGGGGAGTTACAGTTGTACCCTTGCCTATAGGCTTCTCGGATTGGGTCTGTGTACTGAGGGTCGGGGATAGTAGAGTAACATTGCTTCTCTGGGCGGGAGCGATTTCGGGCGAGGAGGGCGTGTTTTGAACTATAGTGGGCGCGAGCGATTTCGGGCAATGAGAGCGTGTTTTGAAATAGTGGACGCGAGCTATTTCGGGCGAGGAGAGCATGTTTTGCCGACCATGGTTTATGAATTATTCGGCACATGTCATTTCGGCTGAGGAGAAAGCGCGCTTGGATGAAGTTACGAACCTACCCTCGATGTACAACGGGCCAATTGATGCGTGTCCCAGATAGGACGGTAATTTCGCGTCTCCCATTTATTTGCTCGGGCGAATTCCATCGAGCAGAGAGGATGTTTAACGGTTCGTTCAAATTTTGGGAGAACGAGCATCCACGTCTACCTTACCAAGTCGATTCGGATCAAATTTTGAAATATTAGCTTGCCACTTATTTTTTAGATGGAGAGATGATGCTCGGGAGTAATGTGTTTTTACATGCTCGTCGCTAGCGATTTACTATATGACAAATAGTTGACCCACTAAAAACACGAATCAAACCCAAAATGAAATATATCGATTCAATGAAATAACTCGTTCAGTAGGTCAAAATAGTGAACTAAATCCAAAATTGAACACCTCAATTGAGTAGCATGTTGTACAGTATTATAGTACTCCATGAACATGTTAAAAGTCAAATTAATGAACTTGTTTGATATACGCATATATCCGTTCATGTGTGGATTGCAGACAACATGTTCTCTAATTTAAATATTTGAATGCAAGTTTATATTGAAACATGGTTTATATCAGTCGTTGATGCATAAAACGCGACCTCCCCCTCTCCCGGACTCCTGTTCTCTCTCTCTCTCTCGCCGACAATCTTCAATTCCGTCGCACGCATCCGACACAAAAACCTTGTTCGTCCCTCCCCCTTTCTCTCCATCTCTCTCTCTCTCTCTTTGTGTGTGTGTGTGGGGGGTCTTTCTAGTTCGCATGCATATATACACCATCTATAGGTCTCTCTCACACACTATGTATGATACTCTAGCTAGTCCAAGCTAGATATCTTGGGTGCACTCATCGTACGCACACAGATTCCTTGGCTCTTTGCCTGTAACTCTCTCACGCACCACTATGTCATATCGGAGCTCTTCACCCCCCCTCTCAAACTCTCCATCCACCTGGGTCACACATACACATGCATATCTCACTCGCACTCGATAGGCCCATCTAAAACTCTATCTCTCCCCCTCGTTCTCTCTCCATCTCACACGCGCACACACACAATCTCATGCCTAGCTAGCCAAGTATGATGGTCTCTCACTCAATTGTAGGCACACGCAGTCCCCCCTATATGTATATGACTAGCTAATCTTAGTCTCCATCACAAACATGTGCATGGTCTCGGTTTCTCTCGGGGCATCTTTCTATCGCGCACGCACTCCCTCGATCTCCCACCCATATAGTCCCCTCACGATCTCGACGGGATCTCTCTATCACAAACACACCCTCTCTCCCTCCTCATGCATCCATGCCATCCATGTGTCCCTCTCGACCTTTGTTCCTTGTTGGCCACACCTCTATTGGACATGTGCTACAGGGGTGTCTCTCTCCGTTGCAAACAATCACACACTAGCTATCTTCATGTATCTCCTCGCCTCGCTTTTCCATCTCGGAGATGCATGCGTGATATGTTCGCATAAGAAATGAAAAAACACACACTCTCTCTAGTTTATCGTTTATTGTCACTTTCTCTTTCACACACATACTCTTTTTGCACACTTACTCATTCTCCTTCACACGCACTTGATCCGTCTCGACTGAGGCACTCTCATCGGTCCATAGCATATAGATTTATTGAAAAGTCAAACATCACAAAGTTTGACCATGTACGTGGAGAAAAAGAATTACATCTAGTACGGCAAACATATGCCATTAGATTCACCATGAGATGTAGTTTTGTATGATGTATCTTTGGTATTGTAGATATAAATAACATTTGTGTAAACCTGATCAAAGTTTCCAAAGTTTGACTTCTAAAAATTTACATGCACTGCATTATCGAGCGGATGGAATATCTCTTTCCCCCTCTCAGCTATCTGACGCACCACTCAGCCTTATCGGGGCTCCTCAATCTCTCTCAAACTTTATTGGTCAGTTTGGTTCGTGACCTGACCCTCATGCCTTGATGGCCGGTACTGCCTGGTGTGGACGTGAGATGTAAAATATTTCTGCCTGGCCAGGCTTGTGTGGTGCTGAAGCGTTTGGTTCATGCTTGGGCCAGGCAAAGCATCAACGTCCCATCAATCAATCCATGCATCAATTATTTAATGCTAATATCCATCCATGTTGCTGTTAGCCTCATGGCCACATGACCAGGCACGACCAGGCGTTCGAAATCGGTTGCCTGGGCCAGGCTACTTGCAGTGTCTGGAGTTTAGCCAGGCTAATTAAAGTGCAAGGGAACCCAGGCCAGGCGGGCTTTCTTTTTCATAGGGTAGCAACCAAACAAGCGTGCATGAAATCCAGCCACAACCCCAGGCTAGGCAAAAGATGCTCAGGACACAAGCCAAACTGGCCTTATATCTCCCTGGTTCACACATACACATGTCTCTCTCACGCTATACATATAGACCCATCCAACACTCTCCGCCCTTGTTCTCTATCCATGTGACACGCACCCCCTAAGTACCATAATCCCTCAATCCATCATAGGCGCAAGCACCCCCCTCCTAAGTATGATTATCTCTTACTAGCCAAATGAACACATGTATTGTCTCCTTCCATCCATACGACTATCTCGATATCTCTCGGGGCATCTTCTATCGCGCACACACCTTGTCACTCGATCTCCCACCCATGTAGTCCCATCACGATCTCCAGGGGATCTCTCTATGACAAACATACACTCTCTCCTCCCCATGTCTGCATTTTCTCCGTACGTCTCTCTCGACCTCTCTCCCTTGTTTGTCAGACCCCTCTTGGCCACGTGCTAGGGGTCTTGCTCTCTCGGTTCCAAACAACCACACACTATCTCCTCACCTTGCCTCCGTTGTCGAAGATGCATGTGTGATATGTTTGCATAAGACACACATGCTTTTTCTCTACTTTTATCGTGTGTTGTCCATGTCTCTTTCACACACGCACACACACTTTTTTCACTCACTCACTCTCTCTCTCTCTCTCTCTCTCTCTCTTGTTAGGGACTCTGTCACGTCCATAAGCATATGGATGTTTTGAAAACTCAAACCTCAGAAACGTTTGACCAGGTATATGTGGAGAAAAACATTTACATCTGGAACGATCATTAGATTCATCACAACATGTACTTACTTCATACTATCATTTATCTTTGATATTGTAGATATAAGTAATTTATTTATAAACTTGGTCAAAGTTTCAAAAGTTTGACTTAAAAAAATGATGGAACTACATTATCGAACGAAGGGAGTAGCTCTTTCTCTCTCTCTACTATCTCTCATGGGCCTCCCCTCTCACTCAAACTCTCTATACCGACGGATTATACGCTCACTGTGTCAGCGTATAGCTCCGTATATTGTTTAGTTGACCGGTCAACCAATCCACATGCTGCCTTGTTAGCTCGTGTTCTGTATCCTCGTGTGCTGGCCCATGTGGCAGCGGGTGAAAATAAGTAAACTAGAGGCCCATCTGACACGCGGTGAAGTAAACAAAGTTGAAACCACTCGGGGTAGCACCCCGCACGCTAGTAAATTGAGGGCGCATTGAGGACAAACTTCTTGCGCGCGAAGGACGCACTCGCGCACAATTTACCACTGCGCGGCGTCATGCACAGAAGGACGCACTCGCGCACACCCAGCACACAACACACACCAGCACACGTGTACACATCTAGGAGTAGAAGGCCGTGGAAAAATATGGCGCGATGGCCGTTGCCGGAGCCGTCCACCCCCAATCTTGGTGTTCCATGCAATGCACGGGCATCTACCCACGGGAAATTATGTCGAACAGGGCTAGTTGTAAGCAGGCTAGCTCTACAGCCATGATGATAGTGACAGCAGACAGTGAGGCTGACTATGGTATGCCAAACACGGCGCCTATACTCAGGTGTCATCTCCGGCGCAGGGTCTTGTCACTTCACTGTGAGGAGCAGCACGTAATAATTTGACCAACGGGTAGTACAGTGCTAGTACTCCTGCTACTACATTGGTAGTACTACTACTAGTACTAGTAGCACCACCGTCTGGATTTAGGAGTACTACCACGTCCACCGGCACCGAGGAACGTCTCCAGGTAGTATTGCTTGAGGCCGCCAGGGCGAGGGGCCGCTTGGACGACAGCTTCGTCTCCTTGTTCGACGAGGTCCTCGTCGGTTTCCTTGACAAGTTCACCGTCGTCAAGAAGCTTGCGGACGAATTTGACGTAAGCCTCTAGCCGATGCGCCCAGGCTCTGCAATGCCCGCCACCCTCAACGGCCACTATGGTAACAACCTCTTCGACGCACTGGTGGCCCTGCAACTGCCCGTCGCTGCGCCGGAGAATGTCCACCTCGAGGTTGCGCTCGCCACGCAGCGCCTGGCACAGCAAGACACCATCGACATAATCACCCACGTCTACGCGCAAATCGTCCACAAGGACTACTACATGCAAGAGGAGGATGATAGGACGCTGGCCTTCTTGGAGAGCAGGGCAACCTTGGACGGCACTGTTCAGAAGCACGTTGAGCTCGCCACCAACGCCGCTGCTCCTCACACATCGGTTGGTGACCCGGTGCACTAGGGCGTGAGTATGTCGTTGAACGTTGATGGATCCGTATGTATTTTTATCTTTCCGTCAAATCCATGTAGTAGTATATGATACTATAGTAATTATCTTACCTTTCGCATCAACTTTATAATTTTCATACGTACTCCATGCATGAACGGCGCCAGAACCAAACTTCTCATTACTCTAGGCAAAATCATTATTTTCTATCTATCGGTCGCGCCATGGAGTAGAACCAAATTTTACAAGTTACGAGTTCAAAAGGAAAAGCCTGCCGTGTTCGCGTTGCACCCCCACACGGTTGGTCCAGCACGCCGCTCAAGCGGGAATGCGTGCGGTGTTGCATTTTCACTTACAAGTGGGACCGCAGTTGAGCAAACTGACTATCGGCAAACCCCCACCTCACCCACCGCGCGATGGCTGAGAAAACAGGAGGGAGAAGAGATGGCTGTAGCATGGACTCCAAGAAAATTGGTGTCGGATGGGACTCGTGTGGGTGGCGTGTGCCGTATTGCTAGACGTGAATGCTACTGAGTTATGGCCCATGCCACCCCACTATATCGAGCCTATATCGAGGTACGTAGAACAAATTTCCTGCAGTCCGTGCTCAGCCCTCCTCTATCTCTCTTCTCAGCCAGCCAGCAGACGCGCGGAGCCCATCGTTTGTTTGCTCACATGCGGCCCCACATGTCAGTGAAAGCGCAAGAGGACCCACTGAACCTGCACATCTTTCACCTCGACGTGCTGGTGATGAAAAACAAATCCAATAAAGATCTTCGATGGCCGCTTTTGGAGTTACTCAAGAGTAGTAAGATTCTATTTACAGTTTAACCCAAGATGCACATCTCGTGGCTTCAACTACCACTCTATTTTCTTTCATGACACGACCTGGATGCTGGATGTCCCACGTGTTGGCAAAAGGAGGAAGAACCCGACCAAATTTTCGGTTCTGCTCTCGGATTAGACTAGTGGTGCTAACTTCAAATTTTTATTGTGTACTCCCTCCGTTCCAAAATACTTGACTTCCATTTGTCCAAAAATGGATGTACCTATATACTAAGACATGTCTAGATACATATATATTTTGACAAATAGAAGGCATGTAGAATGGATGCAAGTTTTTGTATTGGGAAGAAGAGTACATCCATATATTGATAGAGCGCAATTTAGTAGATGTTCTACCACTTTTAGCTAGCACAGACGCAAGATCGAGCCTCCACAGATCAACAATGAATGCATCGAGAAGGCACTAATCCAACTTACAGGAGTAGTAAATGTATTCTTGTGGTTCTTGTTTTCTTTGGTCTTGCTTTTCTAGTCAAAATTATCGTTGGAGTCCATGCAAAATAGAGGTGCGTTTGGGGTCGTGCGTTGGAGTTGGCCTTACAAGTGGGACCGCAGTTAAGGAAACCAACTATCGGCAAACCCCCACCTCGCCCGCCGCGCTATGGCTGAAGTTAGAGAAATGACGAGGTTGAAGAGATTGCTCTAGCACGGACTCCAAGAAATAATATGCTGTCAGATGGATGTCGTGGTGGTGGCATGTGTCGTACTCCTAGACGTGAATGCTTGTTCTGGCCCATGCCACCCTACTACTCCCTACTACTTACTCCTACTATATAGTACTAGTATCAAGGATTCGAGGTGCTGGTTACGTACAACGAACACATTAACATATGGCTATAGTAAAAACACCCGCCCGACGCGCAAAGCATCTGAAGCTAGTATAAATAGTGTACTACTATTGTTGATTGGCCTCATCCGATAACCTGTTGCAATGCACGTACAATTATGTATTCGAAAAATATTTTTTTTGCCTTGTCGCACCACTCACTCAGAGAAGCGACTCGAGAGCCATTCATAAATTTAGTAAGTTTATCACACGCATATCATTTTATTACATACAACATGTCATCAACCCACATCGACAACGAGGATACATTATAAATACTTAAGTTTTCACCACACAACAAATAACAAGCAATGAAATGAACTTCAACTCAACCATTCCTCGGCGTTGAAAACGCTTGCTTTGAACCACAAGTGATTCTCTGGGACGGGCCATCGATTGTCGATCTGAAAACCAACACAGGACTGATCATCCAGGCTGAAGCGGCCTACTATATCCCTACCAGGGTAGGGAACCACACAAATGTCCGAGGTATAGACACAGTTGCTTCTCATAAATGTGTCAACAACAGTTGGATCGCCTTTCACCATCATCGGATAGTTTTGTCCAAGGAAGAGCGAGTTTTCTCCAAGACTATCAATTCTATACTAGGGATAAGGAGTTGGTGCTAGCACACTAGTATCCATCCCGAATACCATGCAACAGGTGTTGGAATAGGTCCAGAGAGTGCGCCCATGGGAGACACCTGCTTCCTTAGCAGTAACATCATCAGCGGGATGTATACACAGAAGAAGAGGTGATCCATCAGAATTAGTTGCCAGGCACCACAGAGTTTATGGGCGCTGCTCGTCCTCATGCTTGTGATCATCACCATCGTCATCTCCCCCTTGGTTATAAAAATTTTCAAGTATTGAAAGCACAAGTGCTCCCTAGGTGGTTTTGATAATTGATGACAACATATCTCTTGTTGGACTAACATTTCTATCTAGCATGTTTCAGATAAGTTCAACAATGGAGTGGCATGGACTAAAGGTTGTGGGAACTCCTTCAAGATGCTAAGGACAAAGGATTGGCTAAAGCTTCAAGCTCAAGATTCTTCATTTTACATTTTAGTGATCCAAGATCACATTGAGTCCATAGGAAAAGCCAATACTATCAAGGAGGGATGAGGTGTTGCTTAATGAGCCTTTTGCTTCATGTGCTTAGCGATATGCTCCAAAACCCTCAACTACTTTCCCATATCCACATATGACCTAAACCCTAAGCCAAACTCGGTCCTACCGATTCTTTCTATCCGGCGCCACCGAGTTTCACTTGTCATAAGCCACTGCCAAACCCTAGCAATTCGGTTCTACCGATAGGGATCTCGGTCTCACCGAGATGGGATTGCAAACTCTCTGTTTCCCTTTCGTAACTTTTCGGTCTCACCGAAAGAGCGAATCGGTCCCACCGAGATTGCAATGTAAACTCTTTGTTTCCCTTTTGTAACTTTTCGGTCTCACCGAAAGAGCAAATCGGTCCCACCGAGTTTGCCTGACCAACTCTCTGGTTAGCTTATTACCAAACTCGGTCTCACCGAGTTTGTGTAATCGGTCTCACCGAGATTACGTTATGCCCAAACCCTAACCATATCGGTCCTACCGAGTTGCATGTCAGTCCCACCGAAAATCTCTAACGGTCACTAGGTTTACCTTTTCGGTCCGACCGAGTTTGTTGATTCGGTCCCACCGAGATTGGAAAACTGTGTGTAACGGTTGGATTTTGTGTGGAGGCTATATATACCCCTCCACCTCCTCTTCATTCGTGGAGAGAGCCATCAGAACACATACACAATTCCAACTCATATGTTCTGAGAGAGAACCACCTACTCATGTGTTGAGACCAAGATATTCCATTCCTACCATATGAATCTTGATCTCTAGCCTTCCCCAAGTTGCTTTCCACTCAAATCTTCTTTCCACAAAATCCAAATCCTATGAGAGAGAGTTGAGTGTTGGGGAGACTATCATTTGAAGCACAAGAGCAAGGAGTTCATCATCAACACACCATTTGTTACTTCTTGGAGAGTGGTGTCTCCTAGATTGGCTAGGTGTTACTTGGGAGCCTCCGACAAGATTGTGGAGTTGAACCAAGGAGTTTGTAAGGGCAAGGAGATCGCCTACTTCGTGAAGATCTACCGCTAGTGAGGCAAGTCCTTCGTGGGCGATGGCCATGGTGGGATAGACAAGGTTGCTTCTTCGTGGACCCTTCGTGGGTGGTTGCTTCTTCGTGGACCCTTCGTGGGTGGAGCCCTCCGTGGACTCGCGCAACCATTACCCTTCGTGGGTGGAGCCCTCCGTGGACTCGCGCAACCGTTACCCTTCGTGGGTTGAAGTCTCCATCAACGTGGATGTAGGATAGCACCACCTATCCGAACCACGGGAAAAACATCCGTGTCTCCAATTGCGTTTGAATTCTCCAAACCCTTCCCCTTACATTCTTGCAAGTTGCATGCTTTACATTCCGCTGCTCATATACTCTTTGCATGCTTGCTTGATATGTATTGTGTATGTTGAAATTGTGCCTAAAACTCCACTCAAACCAAAAAGGCCTAAAAATTGCAACTTTAGCACTAAGTGTCTAATCACCCCCCTCTAGACACATCTACTTCTAGATCCTACAAGTGGTATCAGAGCTTTGGTCTCCATTGCCTTGGTTTAATCACCATTGGAGGAAGATGGATGTGTCTACCTTAGGGAGTCTTAGACATAGAGTGCCTATTCTTGATGGAGAGTATTTCCATGAGTGGAAAAATGAGATGCTTGTAATTTTCAATCAATATCATTTGAACAAGTATATTGCTAGCCCTTGTGCACCTCATATTGATCCTTTGCATCCTACCCTAGATGAAGATATTGACATGATTCACAATCTTAGAACTATTGAGCTCATCATTAGAGGATTGCCCAAAAATTTGATTGCTAGTTTGCCTACTCTTAATTGTGCCTATATTATATGGAAATTTCTTGAGGAACGATTTCCTGATCATTCCTTGAAAAATTTGGATGAAATTCTCCATAAATCTATTGCCTTGAGTAAGATGAACTCTAGTGATCCTAGTTTTGGTAATTGTCTATTTGAACTTACCAATCTTAAGCATGCTAAAGGAGATGTTGGAATCATTAGTGATATCATATTCGAAGCTATAAGAATTCATAAAGGTGACCACTTTGATGATCATTTATCTAATGAATTACCCTCTCTAGGAAATGATGAGTCACAAGATCATGGTGAACATGGATACTATGATGATGATGATGATAGTGACTTCGATCTTGATGATGCAATGAGACATTTTGGTCTTATGGCAAATCTTCGGGGATATGAATCAGGAGGAAAGGAATGGGTTCTTGATAGTGGATGTACTGATCATATGACCGGAGATGAAGAGATGTTTCGTGAGCTTGCTGAAAATGACGGCCCTCGAAAATATGTCACCTTTGGTGATAATTCAAAGGGTAAAGTGGTTGGCCTTGGTAAGGTGGCCATCTCACATGATAGTTCCATTCAAAATGTCATGCTCGTTGAATCTCTTGGCTACAACTTACTTTCAGTATCTAGACTTGCTGATTTCGGTTTGAATGTCCTATTTACTGAGGTAGATTGCCAAGTATTTCGTCGAGACAATCATAAAATGGTCTTTACCGGTATGCGTAGAGGTGATCTTTACATTGTCGATTTCTCTAAAAAGGCACAACCTAAAACTTGCTTTATTGCTAAATCCTCAAAAGGTTGGTTGTGGCATAGACGACTAGGTCACGTTGGCATGAGAAACCTTGACAAGCTTATTAAAGGAAATCATATCCTTGGAGTTAACGATGTCATATTTGATAAGGATAGACTTTGCAGTGCTTGTCAAGCAGGTAAACAGGTTGGAGGAAGGCATCCCGTGAAGAACATCATGACCACAAGAAGGCCACTCGAGCTACTTCATATGGATCTTTTTGGTCCCAACGCCTACAAGAGTCTCGGTGGAAATTCTTTTGGTCTAGTTATAGTTGATGATTTTTCAAGATTTACGTGGGTGTTCTTTCTTAATGACAAGTCGCAGGTCCAGAAGATCTTCAGAAACTTCGCTAGGAAGGCCCAAAATCAGTTTGACGTGAAGATCAAGAAGGTTCGGAGTGACAACGGAACGGAGTTCAAGAACGCAAATGTGGACACCTTTCTTGACGAAGAAGGGATTTCACACGAGTTCTCGGCTACGTACACACCTCAACAAAATGGAGTTGTTGAGAGGAAGAACCGGACGCTCATCGAAATGGCAAGAACGATGCTTGATGAATACAAGACGCCGAAGCACTTTTGGGCAGAAGCGGTTGAGACAGCTTGTCACGCAACAAATCGCTTATATCTTCACAAGCTACTCGGCAAGACGGCATACGAGCTTCTCACCGGTAACAAACCCCAAGTTGGATACTTTCGAGTATTCGGCTCAAAGTGCTACATTCTTGATAAGCATCGTCGTTCAAAGTTTGCTCCTAAATCTCATGAAGGTTTTCTACTTGGTTATGGCTCAAACTCTCACACTTACCATGTCTACAACAATTTCACCCGAAAGGTTGAAGAGACGGTAGATGTGAAGTTTGATGAATCTAATGGCTCGCAAGTAGAGCAATTGCCAATTGATGTAGGAGACAAAGACCCTTCAGAAGCAATCCAAGACTTGTCCATTGGCAAAATTCATCCAACGGAGGTGAAGGAGAGTACTTCATCCGTCCAAGTGGAATCTTCTACTTCATGACAAGGTGAACCAAGAATCGACACGGAAGCATCCACAAGTGGGACACACCAAGATGAAGAAGACAAGGAAATGCATCAAGACGAACATCAACAACCTCTTTCTCCACCACGACAAGAGAACGACGATGTCAACAATGAAGAAGGCCAAGAAGAAGAACAAGATGAAGAAGATGTTCAACGAAGACCCAAGCAAAAGCTCTCACGAGTTCGAGCAAGAATTGCCAAAGATCATCCCGTCGAGCAAATCCTCAATGATATACAAACCGGGAGAATCACTCGCTCAAAAACTCGTTTAGCTAACTTTTGTGAAAACTATTCATTCATCTCTAGCATTGAACCTATGAAGGTTGAAGAAGCATTGGAAGATCCGGATTGGATAAACGCTATGCATGAAGAGCTACACAATTTTGAGAGAAACCAAGTTTGGACATTGGTTGAGAAGCCCGACAACAACCACAACATCATTGGTACCAAATGGGTGTTTCGCAACAAGCAAGATGAAGATGGACAAGTGGTTCGCAACAAAGCACGTCTCGTCGCCCAAGGGTACACACAAGTCGAAGGTATGGACTATGGTGAGACATATGCTCCTGTTGCTAGACTTGAGTCCATTCGCATCTTACTTGCCTATGCTAATCACCATAATATCACCTTGTACCAAATGGACATTAAAAGTGCTTTTCTAAATGGTGAAATAGAGGAGGAAGTTTATGTCAAACAACCTCCCGGCTTTATCAATCCAAAGAAACCAAATCATGTTTACAAACTTCACAAAGCTCTTTATGGTCTTAAACAAGCTCCTAGAGCATGGTATAAATGCTTGACCAAGTTCCTTATTACAAGTGGTTTTGAAATTGGTAAAATTGATTCTACTCTTTTTACTAAAAGGGTTAATGGAGAACTATTTGTATGCCAAATTTATGTCGATGATATCATATTTGGTTCAATTAACCCTCTCTTTAATGAAAAGTTTGGAAAGCTAATGTCAGAGAAGTTTGAGATGTCTATGATGAGTGAACTCAAATTCTTTCTCGGTTTGCAAATCAAGCAAACTAAGGAAGGTACATTTGTCTCTCAAACGAAGTACACCAAGGACTTATTCAACAAGTTCAATATGTAAGAATGCAAAGGTATGTCTACACCCATGCCTACTAGTGGACATAATGATTTGACCAAAGATGGTGAACCGGTTGATCAACAGGTTTATCGCTCTATGATTGGTTCATAGTTATACCTATGTGCTTCACGTCCCGATATTATGCTAAGTGTGTGCATGTGTGCATGATATCAAGCTGCTCCAAAAGAATGTCATCTTAAGGCTGTGAAAAGGATAGTGGGATATTTAATCCATACACCAAATTTTGGCATTTGGTATCCTAAGAGGTCTTCTTTTGATCTTGTTGGCTATTCTGACTCGGATTATGCCAGAGACAAGGTTGATAGAAAGTCCACTTCGGGTACTTGTCAATTTCTTGGTAGATCTCTTGTGTCTTGGTCTTCCAAGAAACAAAACTCGGTATCCTTATCCACCGCCGAAGCGGAATACATTGCCGCTGGTTCATGTTGTGCTCAATTACTTTGGATGACCCAAACTCCTAAAGATTATGGGATTTATGTGAAACATGTTCCACTGCTTTGTGACAATGAAAGTGCTACCAAAATTGGTCATAATCCTGTACAACATTCTCAAACTAAGCATATTGAAGTTCGTCATCATTTCATTCGAGATCATGTTGCTAAGGGTGACATTCATCTTAAGCACGTTCGCACCGATAAGCAATTATCGGATATATTTACTAAACCTCTTGATGAGAAAGTATTTTGCAGGTTGAGAGGTGAATTGAACATCATTGATTCTTCGAACTTGGAGTAGAAACTCCATTGGATACATGCAAGACATGAGCTTATGACTAATCCATGATATATCTCTTATGATGACTATCTTATGTCTTGGATATATTTGTACCTTGCATGTTGTCTAACCCATGTAGGTGCTTGGTTGAATCTAATTCCATGAGATTGCGACTCACTCACATCTTGAGAAATCTCTACATCACCAAGTCTCTACACAATGGCGGTTGAAGACAAGGAAGCACAAAACCATTCAAACATATCCTTTGACAAATTCTATGTTGAGCTTCATGATTGTCATTTTTGGATACACAAGTGCTCTTCCTTGCAAGAACTAACCCATGTAGGTAGATGAACTCAAACTCCAAGTGGTACTCTCAACTCTTGATGTGCTACATCAACCTTGAGCACCCACACAAGTTCAACTACATGAGCAAGAACCACACCACCACCCAAGGTATGTTATTCCATCTTAGAGAAGCTTTACTCCAAGACATGAGTCAAAGCAACTCAACAAGATGTGAATACATCAAGATGCTTAAACGAAAAATGGTAACCCCATTTTGAGCTTAAACGATGAGTATGACCTATGATCAAGTGTTCTCACTTGACTCCTAAGTCAATATACTCTAACATAGGTGACTATGTCACCGCCCAACTCTAGATGAAGTTCTCTTGTGTTCTTTTTGTGTGTATCTCATGCATGTTTAGTTTATTTATCTTTTTCAAAAACAAAAACAAACTCCATCTAGATTTTTTAGTCTCTTCTCTTTTCTTTCTGCTTATGTTCTGCATTTTCTGCATTTAATTCCTTGCAAATCCTTCAGGTAATTCATTGCAAATCTTTGTGAGATCCTACATGTCTAGTGAGCTGAGGTGACAAGTGCTTTTCTCTGTGTGAACTCGGTTTCACCGACTTGTAATTTTTGGTCCAACCGAATCTTTTCGGTGCCACCAAAACATACCACTCGGTGCCACCGACTTCGCAATAGGAAAAACAGTTTGCCACTTGTTCTATATTTCTTCTGATCCAGCTCTACTCAATGAATCTTGTCCTCTACAAGCATCACAGTTTTATCCATTGCTTTGTGCTGAGTCTCAAGGACCAAACCTATATGACGGATTCCAGAAAGCCCTTCTTGGAAATTGATATCAAAGGGGGAGAGAGAGATCACATCAAAGCTTGTAGGAGAGAGAGATCACATCAAGGGAGAGAAAAAGTCTCAAGGACCAAACCTACAAGAGAGAAACTATTAAGGGGGAGAGAGAGACTTCCAGGGGGAGAGAATACTCAAGGATCCCAGATGTCCCAGATGCTTGATGCTTGATGTTCAAGAGGAGAGATGTCACATGTCTTTTTAGGGGGAAAGACATGTTCATTTGTATCTTTCAGCTCTGATTTGCTGTTCCTTATCTTCTCCCAATATCCCATGTAAGATTCTGGGGGAGCAAGACACCTAAGGGAAAGAAATCAGTCAAATTCATTGCATATCTTTATTCTTGGGGACATGTTGAATCCAATGTGGTACCTTGTACTCACTCTCTACATGTCATCCTAGTCTTGGTATTCTAGTGGTTTCTTTTGTTTGCTCTGGCTAGTGGATGTACCTGTGTTATCTAACTTTGTTTGTGCAGGTTCATTCCATTCTAATCCAACTCAAGACCACAAGGTAAGTATATGCATCAAAATCATGAGTATGAGGAGTTCTTGCTTATGTACATACTGTTTGCAAGAAGGACTCATGAGCGTGAAGGTATTTTCCTTGACAATCTTTTGCTCTGATGCATATGGCCAAGATACATGTAACACATTGGCTACTCTGTCATGGTTATGCTCTCACATGCCTCTATATTTCATATTTACATGAGTGCATACATGTAGGGGGAGCCTATGCTTGTTACATGTCCTTCCAAAGCTTTACTTGCTGTTCTTTATATCTTTATCTAAAGCTTTGATGTATGTTGCCATCAATTACCAAAAAGGGGGAGATTGAAAGCACAAGTGCTCCCTAGGTGGTTTTGATAATTGATGACAACATATCTCTTGTTGGACTAACATTTCTATCTAGCATGTTTCAGATAAGTTCAACAATGGAGTGGCATGGACTAAAGGTTGTGGGAACTCCTTCAAGATGCTAAGGACAAAGGATGGCTAAAGCTTCAAGCTCAAGACTCTTCATTTTACATTTTAGTGATCCAAGATCACATTGAGTCCATAGGAAAAGCCAATACTATCAAGGAGGGATGAGGTGTTGCTTAATGAGCCTTTTGCTTCATGTGCTTAGTGATATGCTCCAAAACCCTCAACTACTTTCCCATATCCACATATGACCTAAACCCTAAGCCAAACTCGGTCCTACCGATTCTTTCTATCCGGCGCCACCAAGTTTCACTAGTCATAAGCCACTGCCAAACCCTAGCAATTCAGTTCTACCGATAGGGATCTCGGTCTCACCGAGATGGGATTGCAAACTCTCTGTTTCCCTTTCGTAACTTTTCGGTCTCACCGAAAGAGCGAATCGGTCCCACCGAGATTGCAATGTAAACTCTTTGTTTCCCTTTTGTAACTTTTCGGTCTCACCGAAAGAGCAAATCGGTCCCACCGAGTTTGCCTGACCAACTCTCTGGTTAGCTTATTACCAAACTCGGTCTCACCGACTTTTTTAACCGTGGCCACAATATGGGCTGTAATGCTAACATAAAGAATATGGGCTCCAAAAAACCCGTAAGAATTAGCAAATGGGCTATAAATTATTTGAAATAATGGCAGATGGGTTGTATGCTGTTTTCCACAGATTTGAGGCTTTCCACAGATGGCCCGTATACTGTTGGATGTCCATCCAACGGCCGTCGTGCTTCTTTAATCTCTGCTCTTCTTGCTCCAGCCGCTCAAACAAGCGCCGGCGGGACTTCCTGCTCCCTCCTCCCCGCGGCCGGCTGTGCTGTCGCGCAGGCCTCACCGCCCCACCGTACTGCCATCGCTGGCCTAGCTATCCCTCTACTCACCCACACCTGCTGTTATTCTCCGGCGACGGCATATGAACCACTAAACCCTTGTACAGTCGTACTCCCCTCCGTGTGGGAAACAAAAACAATGGCCGAGTCTTCCCTGCCTCCGTGTCATTCCCGTCCTAGGCCTCGCCATCGTCCACCGCCCTGGTGCTCTCGGCGTGGCGTGGTCAGCGTGGTCAACGATCGACTTGCATCTGAAGTGGACTGTATGTGGAGAGGCTGACAGCTAGGTCCACGGCCGCACGTAAGGAAATGCCTCCTTATTACGCGCAAAATAATGATTTCCTCCACCTGACATTTGGGATCCACCGAAACGGCCTCTGTATTTCATGAAAAAAATGTTACCGGCGCTGACAGCTCGGACCCACCAGCTATATCTTCGCACGCAAGGAAGTGCCTCCTTATTACACAAAAAATGAATACTCCCCCTGCTAGATGGGACCCAGTATAGTGGGCCTACTAAGTTGACAGGGATGAAGGGGTTTGTCAACTTAGTCAATATGCATGATTCTAGCTCGACTGATCGTACGATGTCCATCCAACAGCCGTAGTGCTTCTTCAACCTCTGGTCTTCTTGCTCCAGCCGCCCAAAGCAGCGCCGGTCGTGCCGCCTGCTCCTGCCTCCCATGGCCGGCTGTGCTGCTGCAGAGGCCTCACCGCCCCCATACTACTCCCATCGCTGGCCAGGCCATCCCTCCACTCCACTCACCCACACCCCCTGTTATTCTGCGGCGAGGACAGAGCAGCCGAACCAGTGAACCCTCGTACTCCTCTCCGCGTGGGCATCCACTGCCGCGTCTTCCTCGGCTCCGTGTCGTCCCCTTCCTAGGCCTCGCCGTCGTCCACCGCCGTGGTGCTGTCGACGCGGCATGGTCAATGTGGTCAACGACCGAATTCCATCGGAAGAATACTGTACGTGGAGAGGCTGACAACTGGGTCCACGGCAGCCGCAAGGAAGTTCCTCCTTATTACGTAGAAAATAATTATTCCTCCACCTAACAGCAGGGACCCACCGGACGCCCACCAGTATATCGCGAAAAAAATGTTTGCCCCTGACTGCTGGGACCCACCCGACGGGCCACCGTATTTCGCGAAAAAACGTCCCCCTGCTATCAGCTCGGACCCACCGGAAGTGCCTCCTTATTACGCACAAAAAATGAATACCCCCTGCTAGTTGGGACCCACCTTGGTGAGAGGCTGACTTGTGGGCCTACTAAGTTGACAGGGACGGAGGGCTTTGTCAACTTAGTCAATATGCACGATTCTAGCTCCAGTGACCATACGATGTCCATCCAACGGCCGTAGTGCTTCTTCAACTTCTGGTCTTCTTGCTCCAGCCGCACAAACCAGCATTGGTCGTGCCTCGTGCTCCTGCCTCCTGTGGCCGGCTGCGATGCGGCGGAGGCCTCACCGCCCCCTACTACTCCCACCGCTGGCCAGGCCATCCCTCTACTCACCCACACCCCTTGTTATTCTGCGGCGATGACAGCCTCACACCGCAGCAAACCAGTGAACCCTCGTACTCCTCTACGCGTGGGCATCCACTTCCGCGTCTTCCCCAGCTCCGTGTCGTCCCCTTCCTAGGCCTCGCCGTTGTCCACCGCCCTGGTGCTCTCGGCGCGGCGTGGTTAACATGGTCAAGGAACGGCTTCCATCGGACATGGACTGTACATGGAGAGGCTAACAACTGGTTCCACGACCGCAACAAGGAAGTGCCTCCTTATTACGTGCAAAATAATTATTCCTCCACCTGACAGCGGGACCCATCGGACGGGCCACCGTATTTCGCCCCCTGACTGCTGGGACCCACCAGCTACATCTTCGCAAGCCAGGAAGTGCCTGACAGTCGGGACACACCTGGTCGAAGCGTACGTAGCGTTGTCATTCTGGTCGCGAACGTGTACATACATACTGGTCGATGTAGAGGCGCGCACGTGTCGTAGTAGAGGCACGCACGTAGCATGTACACGTACGTACAGCAGCCAGGGTGCAAGAAAGAAAATACGTCCACGTATGTGTACATATGGGCGGGGTCTCGAACGCCCACTCGCGCATACGTACGGCCAGGGCTCGTGTACATTGCTGGGTTGGAACGGAGAAACAGCGTCATCGTTGTGTTCATGGGGAGGCAACGGAATGCGTCGTGTTCATGGGGAGGCAACGAAACGCGTGGGAGCCAACCGGCTGGGTCGGAACGGAATGCGTGGTCGTGTTCATCGGGAGGGCTTGGATGGAACATGCGATGGAAATGAGGCCTGGCGTGCCGCAAAATGGAGGAAACGGCCTTGTGTTCGACCAGCCACATTCGAAACGGGATCCTGTTGATCGGGAGGGGTCTGGCGTACCGCAAAACGGAGGAAATGGACCTCCTACGGTCGAAACGGGGGTCCTGTTGATCGGGAGGGGTGTGGCGTACCGCAAAACAAAGGAAACGGACTTGTGTTGGAGTGCTACGGTCGAAATAGGGGTCCTGTTCATCGGGAGGGGTGTGGCGTACCGCAAAACGGGACTCCACGGTATACTGTTCATCTCCACCGTCGACCCCCTCCAGCCTCCACGAGCTACTGTTCATCCACCGTCGACCTCCTCCAGCCTCCACCTGCGACTGTTCATCCACGGGCTCCTGTTCATCCAGCCTCCACCACGCGCTACTCCACCGGCTAGTGTTTAACCAGCCCTCTCCACGGGCTCCTGTTCAACCACCCCTCCACGGGCTACTGTTCATCCTGCCCTCCACCATCTACTGTTCATCCTGCCCTCCACGGGGTGGTCCTGTTCATCCAGCCCTCCACGGGGTCCTGTTCATCCAGCCCCAACCGGCTCGATCGATCGGGGTCCTGTTCATCCAGAGGCAACACCATGGGGTCCTGTTCATCCACCCCACCAGGAACTATTCATCCAACCCCCCCCCCCCACAACGCTGACTGTTCATCCAGAGGCAGCATCGATCGGCTTCAGTTAGCAGTAGTAGCGAAGGAATCGCTTGATCGGGTTCAGTTAACAGCCATCAATCGATTGCTCGGGTTCAGTAACGCGTAGCCTGCAGTGCAATCGCTGAGGTTCAGTTAGATCCCAATGCCTCGCTCGGGTTCAGTTAGAGCCAACGCCTCACACACACGCGCGTACGTGTACGAGAGAAACGCGCATCGCTCAGCCCCCGACCTCCCACTGAGGGAGTCCTAGATTAGGGGGTGTTCGGATAGTCGGACTATACCTTCAGCCGGAGTCCTGGACTATGAAGATACAAGATTGAAGACTTCGTCCCGTGTCCGGGAGGGACTTTCCTTGGCGTGGAAGGCAAGCTTGGCGATATGGATATGCAGATCTCCTACCATTGTAACCGACTCTATGTAACCCTAACCCTATCCGGTGTCTATATAAACCGGAGGGTTTTAGTCCGTAGGACAACATACACAACAACAACCATACCATAGGCTAGCTTCTAGGGTTTAGCCTCTTCGATCTCGTGGTAGATCTACTCTCGTACTACCCATGTCATCAATATTAATCAAGCAGGACGTAGGGTTTTACCTCCATCAAGAGGGCCCGAACCTGGGTAAAACTTCGTGTCCCTTGCCTCCTGTTACCATCCGGCCTAGACGCACAGTTCGGGACCCCCTACCCGAGATCCCCTGGTTTTGACACCGACATTGGTGCTTTCGTTGAGAGTTCCTCTGTGTCGTCGCCGTCAGGCTCGATGGCTCCTACGATCATCAATAGCGATGCAGTCCAGGGTGAGACCTTCCTCCCTGGACAGATCTTCGTCTTCGGCGGCTTCGCACTGCGGGCCAATTCACTTGGCTGTCTGGAGCAGATCGAAAGCTACGCCCCTGGCTGTCAGGTCAGATTTGGAAGTTTAAACTACACGCCTGACATCCGCGGGGACTTGATCTTCGACGGATTCGATCCACTGCCGAGCGCGCCGCACTGCCCCGACGAGCATGATCTAGCTCTGCCGCCGAACAGTGCCCTGGAGGCCGCACCCGCATCAGCTTCAACCCTTAATTCGGAGCCAACTGCGCCGATCGAGGATGGGCGGTTGGACGCCACCTCGGGGGTTGCGATCTCAACGGCGATTGAGCCAAACACTAGCCCCGTACTCTGCAAGACTCGTGACTCCAAGGAGCCGGACTCCTCTCCGGACTCCGAACCCTCCGCGCCCCTGCCGATCGAATCCGATTGGGCGCCGATCATGGAGTTTACTGCCGCGGACATCTTTCAGCACTCGCCTTTCGGCGGTATCCTGAAGACACTGAAGTATCTCTCTTTATCAGGAGAGCCCTGGCCGGACTACGGTCAGCAAGGTTGGGATTCGGACGATGAAGAAATTCAAAGCCCACCCACCACCCACTTTGTAGCCACTGTCGACGACTTAACCAACATGCTCGACTTCGACTTTGAAGACATTGACGGTATGGACGCCGATGAAGGAGATGATGAAGAACCAGCGCCTACTAGGCCCTGGAAAGCCACCTCCTCATATGACATATACATGGTGGACACCCCAAAAGAAGGAGATGGCGATGGAACAGCGGAGGATGACCCCTCCAAGAAACAGCCTAAGCGCCAGCATCAGCAGCGCCACTCAAAATTCCGCCAAAACAAATACGGTGATTCCAGCACGGGAGATAATAATGCTCCGGAAAGTGCCGAAGAAAATCCCCTCCAGCAAGATTTAGCACAGGAGGATGGAGAAACCAGCCCTCATGAGAGAGCGGCAGACAGAGAGGTCGAGGACGATAATTATATGCCTCCCTCCGAAGACGAGGCAAGCTTCAACGACGACGAATTCGTCGTGCCAGAGGATCCCATCGAGTAAGAGCGTTTTCAACGCTAGCTTATGGCCACGGCAAGAAGCCTCAAGAAAAAACAGCAACAACTTAGAACTGATCAAGATTTGCTAGTCGATAGATGGACTGAAGTCCTTGCGGCCGAAGAGCATAAACTCGAACGCCCCTCCAAGAGCTACCCAAAGCGCAGGTTGCTACCCCGATTAGAGGAGGAAGCACTTGATGCGGCCGACCGGCCACCTCGTGGCCGCGACGGAGAGGCCTCTCGGCCCTCCACTCAAGCCGCACCCCGTACCAAGGCACGGGAATATGCGACGGACTTACGAGATATGTTGGAGGACAAGGCAAGGCAAACAAGATCGATCTATGGATCGCGGGGGCGCCCCACGGCGTGAGACGGTAACCATCACGCCGGCCACAAATTCGGCAGGGCTGAACACAGTAGACAATGCTCATTGGAGCTACATCATGATATAGCCCAGTACAGAGGCGCCGCACACCCATTATGCTTCACAGACGAAATAATGGATCATCAAATCCCCGAGGGTTTCAAACCCGTAAACATCGGATCATATGGATCGAGGATTATCTCCTTCATATCCACATGGCCCGCGGCGATGATTTCCACGCCATCAAATACCTCCCACTCAAGCTTAAAGGACCAGCTCGGCATTGGCTTAACAGCTTGCCAACAGGATCAATCAGTTGTTGGGAGGACCTGGAAGCCGCATTCCTCGACAATTTCCAGGGCACTTATGTGCGACCCCCAGACGCCGAAGACCTAAGTCACGTAATTCAGCAGCCATAGGAATCAGCCAGGTAATTCTGGACACGGTTCCTAACAAAGAAAAATCAAATAGTCGACTGTCTGGACGCTGAGGCCCTAGAAGCCTTCAAGCACAATATCCGTGACGAGTGGCTGGCCCAGCACCTTGGACAGGAAAAGCCGAAATCTATGGCAGCACTCACGACACTCATGACCCGCTTTTGCGCGGGAGAAGACAGCTGGCTTGCTCGTAGCAACAATATGACCAAGAACCCTGGTAATTCGGACACCAGGGACAGTAGTGGCAGGTCGCGTCGCAACAAGCAGAAGCACCGCATTAACAGCGACAATGCTGAGGATACAGCAGTTAATGCCAGATTCAGAGGCTCTAAATCCGGTCAGCGGAAAAAGCCATTCAAAAGGAATCCTAGGGGCCCGTCCAGTTTGGACCAAATACTCGACCGCTTGTGCCAGATACATGGCACCCCCGAAAAGCCGGCCAATCACACCAACAGGGATTGTTGGGTGTTCAAGCAGGCAGGCAAGTTAAACGCCAAAATTGAAGACAAGGGGCTGCATAGCGATGACGATGAGGAGCCCCGGCCACCGAACAATAGTGGACAGAAGGGTTTTCCCCCACAAGTGCGGACGGTGAACATGATATACGCAACCCACGTCCCCAAAAGGGAGCGGAAGCGTGCGTTAAGGGACGTATACGCGGTAAAGCCAGTCGCCCCAAAGTTCAACCCATGGTCCTCCTGCCCGATCACCTTTGATCGAAGGGACCATCCCACTAGCATCCGTCATGGCGGATTCGCCGCATTGGTTCTAGACCCAATTATTGACGGATTTCATCTCACTAGAGTCCTTATGGACGGCGGCAGCAGCCTGAACCTGCTTTACCAGGATACAGTGCGGAAAATGAGCATAGATCCCTCGAGGATTAAGCCCACCAAAATGACCTTTAAAGGCGTAATACCAGGTGTAGAGGCCAACTGTACAGGCTCAGTCACATTGAAGTGGTCTTCGGATCTCCGGATAATTTCTGAAGCGAGGAGTTAATCTTCGACATAGTCCCGTTCTGCAGTGGTTATCACGCACTGCTCGGGCGAACCGCATTCGCCAAGTTCAATGCGGTACCACACTACGCATACCTTAAGCTCAAAATGCCAGGCCCTCGAGGAGTAATTACGGTCAATGGAAACACCGAACGCTCCCTGTGAACGGAGGAGCACATAGCGGCCCTTGCAGCGGAAGTACAAAGCAGCCTCTCCAGGCAGTTCTCCAGTCTGGCCACTAAACAGCCAGACACCGTCAAGCGCGCCCGGAGTAACCTACAACAAGACCGCCTGGCACGATCCGAGCAGGCGTAGCAATGCGGCCCCAACCCCAACCCTCACAAAAAGGCGACGCCAGTACTTCGCATCCATAACTACGCTCTAGAGATACCATGGGTACAGGGGGAGGGGCACCATCACGGCACGCCAGAAACACGGCTTAAACCGTACCAGGGGCTGCCGATTTTTTAATTTTCTCTTACTTTCAGGACTCCATCCTTCGGAAGGCCTGTTCGGCAGTTCAATTGCCGCACAAATGATGCAAGAACCAGGGAAGCAGAGAAGCCATGCCGCATTACGGAACTCCCAGGTGGTCTCTATCACGAGCAGTATACCTGTTCCGCATACTATTCCGCAGCTTGCCCCTAGAACGGTCATGTTAACTAGTCCAACCTTTCACTTATCACATTATTTGTATCGTTCTGCTTTGATCGCAGCCCTTTTTAATAAACAATGCATAGCTTTCGTCTATTTTTGCATTACCTTTTTTATTTATATATGTTCCTTAACGACATGTTGCACCCGTACACGTTGGTACGGCCAAAATACGCCAGGGGCTTTAGTACCCCTCAATATGGTGTGAGAAGTCCAAACACTTTAACAAGTGCGGCACCCCGAACTTATAGCATTATATGCATCGGCTCCGAATCATGTCTTGGGTCAATAGTTGGGTTTGCCCGGCTCCTTTGTTTTGGTGCCTTACGTTCCGCTATATGGGCTAAGGTAGCACTAGGAGAATCACTGCGATTGTGCCCCAGTTGAGCGGCGTCGAGCACCTCAGTGGAGAAAGCTAAAACTGACTGTCATGGTGAAGCGAGAGCTGGTCGCTGTTTGAGAGGTTTTTCGAGTCCCTAAAGACTTATGCCGCTTAGGGCAAGGAGCCGGCTCTATCCAGCCAAGGCGTGGATAGCGCCCCGAACTCGGTCTTCCAAATACCAGGGGCTTCGCCGAAATTTAAAATTATAGAATTCTATGGCTAAGTGAGAGTGTTCACGCATTATAGTCCGATTGCCTTGTTCGTTGGGCTGAGCGTCTCCCTCGAAGGACCCAAACATGGGAAAAAGAGCGCTCAGATTTATCCCCGAACACCCCAGCACTAGCGGCACGAGGGAAGAAGCCGACGACTCGCCATCTCTCAGAATTGATAAACAGCCGCACAGAAGGTAATATTTTAAATTCCAACAGCATTGCTTAGCGCACATGAACAAGTTTTCAGCGCACAGGACAAAACGAGCAAGTTTCACTCAAAAATTACATCCCTAGAACATTCATCCGCCACAAGGCAGGCACCCTTCAGAACATCCTTATAATAATTCTCGGGCTTGCGATGCTCTTTCCCCGGCGGTGGCCTGTCCTTCACAAGCTTCTCAGCATCCAGCTTGCCCCAGTGCACCTTAGCACGGGCAAGGGCCCTACGGGCACCTTCAATGCAGACGGAGTGCTAGATGACTTTGAGCCTTGGACATGCCTCCACCAGCCGCCGCACTAGCCCGAAATAGCTCCCAGGCAGAGCCCCTCCAGGCCACAGCCGAACAATGAGGCCCTTCATGGCCTGTTCGGCCACCTTGTGGAGCTTGACCAGTTGCTTCAGCTGGTCGCTCAGGGGCACGGGGTGTCCGGCCTCAGCATACTGAGACCAGAACACCTTCTCTATCGAGCTGCCCTCCTCGGCTCGATAGAATGCGGCAGCATCGGACACACTCCGAGGAAGATCTGCGAACGCTCCTGGAGAGCTCCGGATTCGGGTAAGTAACAAGTAACTCACGTTTATGTGTTTGCTTTGCATAAAGAATGCCTTACCCGCCGCTATCTTCTTCACCTCATCCAACTCCTGGAGGGTCTACTGGGATTCGGCCTTGGTAGACTTGGCATTTTCAAAAGCCACCGCGAGCTCGGACACTCGCGTCTTTGAGTCAAGCTCCAAACTCTCATGTTTTTCCATGAGAGTCTAGAGCTCTTGCCGTACCTTGCCAACCTCAGCCTCATACTTCTCCCGCTCGGTGCGCTCCGAGGCCGCCCTCTTCTCGGCCTCGACCAGCGCTTGCTTAAGGGTCGCCACCTCAGACATGGCCCCTATAATAGCTAGGGTAATCCTGTCATTTTTTGCAATTGCACCTTTTTATATATATATTTAAACAAGGTATTTCTTACCTTCATTGTCCTCGAGCTGCTTCTTGGCACGCCCGAGCTCTTGCTCGGACCGCTCGAGGTTCTGCTTTAGCGTGTCCACTTACGCAGTCAGTGCGGCAGACGCAAGCAGAGAAGCCTGCATACGCATATTGACTCCTTTTTGTTAGACTCCTGCGAATTTTATTTGATCCTCTATTCGGCTTTTCTTCCCGAACGCCAAACAGAGCATTAGGGGCTACTATCTATGCGGTAATATTATTTACACATTCTTTACTTACCTCAAAGCCCGTTAAAAGGCTAGTACAAGCTTCAGTTAGTCCACTCTTGGCGGACTGAACCTTCTGGATCACCGCACTCATAATAGTGCGGTGCCCCTCGTCAATGGAGGCGCCTTGGAGCGCCTCCAACAGATTGTCTGGTGCCTCCGGTTGGACGGGGGTCACCAGCATAGTCGGCTGGCTCCTCTTGGAAGGAGGTCGCCCACCGGACTCTGGAACCTTTGAAGGTTCCGGAGCAGTGTCCGGCCTAGAGCCGGACTTGGAGCCCCGGGGGGTTTCATCCCCTTTACTCCTGGAGTCCGGGAGGTCGCCTTGCGGCGCCTCCAGGACCAACTCTCCCCGGCTTGGAACCTGTTGGGACAACACTTCGGTGTCGTCCGTAGGGCGGGGGGAGGAAGCCGTCAGAAGCGAGTTCACATCCGACGAGTCTAGTGAGCCGCTCGACGACACGTCGAGCCGGTCTTTGGGTGGGCTGCATAAACATATTCGACGTAAGGGAAAGTTGTGCAATAAACGAATACTATGAATTACTATGGTATTCGGATACTTACGATTTTGCCAGGGGCTTGGCCCTGGGCAGCCACTCCTCTCCACCGTCGTCGGCGTCGGTGGAGTAGTCCGGAGGAAGGGTTTTCCCCTTCTTGGACCCTCCGGCCTCCCCAGAGAGGGCGGCCTTCCTTTTCTTCTCTCCTCCCGCTGGAGGGGGAGAGGTCTCTTCTTCTTCCTCTTCGTCTTCACGGGAGGAATGCGCCTCGGAACCGTCGGATGATGGATCCGACACCTCCTGGCGCCGGGCACTCTTTCGAGTCCCCGTGGCCTTTTTCGCGGCCTTCTTCTCCGGCACCACACAGGGTGCCGGAACCAGCAGCATCGCCAAGCGAGCGTCTGCTGGGCCTTCGGGCAAAGGAGCCGGACAGTTGATCTGTCCGAACGTCACCTGCCAATCCTATCAAAGGTAAGGGAGCTTAGATCCCGCATGGAGTCAAACTATGAAAAACTGATACCCTGTAAAAGAAAAAAAACAACTTACCGCGAGAGCGTGACGCTGCGCACTGAATCCGCGATCCTCGGTAGCGGATGCGGGAGCCTCGACGCCCTTGAAAAGCACCTTCCAGGCATCTTCGTACATCGTGTCGAAGAGCCTGCTCAGAGTTTGGTGTCGCGCCGGGTCGAACTCCCACAGGTTGAAAGCCCATTGTTGACACGGGAGGATCAAGCGGATGAGCATAACCTGGACTACGTTGACAAGTTTGAGCTTCTTGTCCACCAGGGTTTGGACGCATGTTTGGAGTCCGGTCATCTCTCCTTTTTTACCCCATGATAGGCTCGTCTCCTTCCAGGAGATGAGCCGCGTAGGGGGTCCGGATCGAAACTCGGGGGGTGCGACCCATTCGGCGTCGCGTGGCTCGGTGATGTAAAACCACCCCGATTGCCACCCCTTCAGGGTCTCCACAAAGGAGCCCTCGAGCCATAGGACGTTGGCCATCTTACCCACCATGGCGCCTCCGCACTTCGCCTGGTTGCCGCGCACCACCTTCGGCTTGACATTGAAAGTCTTGAGCCATAGGACGAAATGGGGGCGGATGCGGAGGAAAGCCTCGCACATGATGATAAACGCCGAGATGTTGAGGACAAAGTTTGGGGCCAGATCGTGGAAATCCAGGCCGTAGTAGAACATGAGCCCCCGGACAAATGGGTGGAGAGGGAAGCCCAGTCTGCAGAGGAAATGGGGGAGGAACACCACCCTCTCATGGGGCCTAGGGTGGTGATGAGCTGCCCCTTTTCGGGAAGCCGGTACGCGATGTCGTTTGATAGGTATCCGGCCTTCCTCCGCTTTTTGATGTGTCCCTCCGTGACGGAGGAGACCATCCACTTGCCTCCCGCTCCGGACATGGCTGGAGAAGGTTGAGGTGGGGAGTGCGGACTTGGGCGCTGGAGCTCGAGTGCGCAGGAATGGATAGGTGAAGGAGGAAGAAGGCGTAGGTGAAAAGGTGGATCCTTATCCCCTTATATGGGTGGACGCAACTACATGTCCCCACCAGCCTGGTAAAACTCGCTTATCTCCAAGCGCCGTAATCAATGGCGCAGTTGGGTTACCCACGCCCGTATTGATGAGAATCCCGGGATAAGGGGACACGATCTCTGCTTTAACAAGACGTGCCAAGGAAACCGCCTCACATGACGTGCTGAGGTGGGATAATGAAACGACTCGGATAAAGCTTGGCCATGGTGTGTCACGCTACGGAATACGTCAGCAGATTAGATTTGTGTAAATATTATTCTCTCTACGGCAATATGTGGAAACTTATTTTGCAGAGCCGGACACTATCTTTGTGTTCAAAATCTTCTATGAAGTACTCGGAGGAGGAACCCGCCTTGCAATGCCGAAGACAATCTGCGCGCCGGACTCGTCGTCATTAAAGCCTGGTTCAGGGGCTACTGAGGGAGTCCTGGATTAGGGGGTGTTCGGATAGCCGGACTATACCTTCAGCCGGACTCTTGGACTATGAAGATACAAGATTGGAGACTTCGTCCCGTGTCCGGGAGGGACTTTCCTTGGTGTGGAAGGCAAGCTTGGCGATACGGATATGCAGATCTCCTACCATTGTAACCGACTCTATGTAACCCTAACCCTATCCAGTGTCTATATAAACCGGAGGGTTTTAGTCCGTAGGACAACATACACAACAACAATCATACCATAGGCTAGCTTCTAGGGTTTAGCCTCTTCGATCTCATGGTAGATCTACTCTTGTACTACCCATATCATCAATATTAATCAAGCAGGACGTAGGGTTTTACCTCCATCGAGAGGGCCCGAACCTGGGTAAAACTTCGTGTCCCTTGCCTCCTGTTACCATACGGCCTAGACGCACAGTTCGGGACCCCCTACCCGAGATCCGCCGGTTTTGACACCGACACCCACCATAACCGGGAACTCCCCGAAATTTTCCTCCCCCTCGCTTCTACCATGGTTTTTTCCGTCATGGACGGCCCAAAGAATGTCATGCAGCCGCGTCTCCGGCCCGCCCAGGACGAAAAGCCCATTTTCTGTCATGATTTTTTGTCATAGAAGTAGGAGCCCACCACATCTATGATGATATTGGGTTTTGTCACAATTATCATCATAGAAGTGTCATATGTATGACAGAAAAAAATTTCGTTCGGCCCAAAATGTCATGGATGTGTCTTTTTTTGTAGTGCAGATACCTGTTGAGCCACTAAATCTGAGTCGCCAAGACATCTGACCCGGCTCAAACTCATCTCCTTTGCCACTCGAAGACCATGGAGCAAGGCTTCATACTCTACTGCGTTGTTAGTGCAAGGAAACATCAACCGTAACACATAACAAAATTTGTCACCTCGCGGAGAAGTTAACACAACTCCAGCCCCTGAGCCTTCCAACTGTCTGGACCCATCAAAATGAATAGTCCAATACGTGTTGTCTGGTTTCTCTTCTGGCATCTGCATCTCTGTCCAGTCATTAATGAAGTCAACCAGTGCTTGAGATTTGATCGCAGTACGTGGCACATACTTCAACCCATGAGACCCAAGCTCAATTGCCCACTTGGCGACTCCCCCAGTGGCTTCTCTGTTTTCAATGATGTCTCCCAAAGGAGCAGAGCTCACCACGGTGATTGGATGTCCCTGAAAATAATGCTTAAGCTTCCGGCTTGCCATGAACACCCCATATACAAGTTTCTGCCAATGTGGATATCATTGCTTGGATTCAATTAGCACTTCACTGACGTAATAAAGCGGCCGTTGAACCGGATGCTCCTTGCCAGCCTCCTTGCGCTCCACCACAATAGCCACACTAATAGCTCGTGAGTTGGCGGCCACGTATAATAGCAGTGGCTCTTTCTCAATTGGAGCAGCCAGGACCGGCGACTCAGCAAGCTGTGTCTTCAGATCCTCAAAAGCAGAGTTCGCATCATCGCTCCAAACAAAAGAATCTGTTTTCTTCATCATCTGATATAGAGGCATTGCCTTCTCCCCTAACTGGCTTATGAACCGGCTTAGAGCAGCAACATGACCCGCCAGCCGCTGAACGTCATTGATGCATGTTGGTTTGGCTAAGGATGTAATTGCCTTGATTTTCTCCGGGTTAGCTTCAATACCTCGGTTGGACACCAAAAAACCCAAGAGCTTGCCGGCTGGGACTCCAAAAACACACTTGGCCGGGTTAAGCATCATTTTGTAGACCCAGAGATTATCAAAAGTCTCTTTCAGATCTGTGACCAAGGTTTCCTCTTTCCTGGATTTTACCACTATATCATCCACATAAGCATGAACATTACGCCCAATTTGATCGTGAAGACAATTCTGCACACACCGCTGGTAAGTCGCCTGGGCACTCTTAAGCCCAAAAGGCATAGACAAATAGCAGAAAGCTCGAAAAGGAGTAATAAAAGCTGTCTTCTCCTGATCCTTGACCGCCATCTTAATCTGATGATAACTGGAATAAGCATCCAAGAAACTCAAACGTGCGCAACCCACCGTAGCATCAATGATCTGACCAATATGGGGGAGAGCAAAAGGATCAGCTGGACAAGCCTTGTTCAGATCGGTGTAATCTACACACATACGCCAGGTGCCATTCTTTTTGAGTACAAGCACCGGGTTAGCTAACCACTTTGAGTGAAAGACCTCCACAATGAACCCGGCCGCCAAGAGCCGGGCCACCTCTCCTCCAATGGCCTTGCGCCTTTCTTCATTGAACTGTCGGAGAAACTGTCTGACAGGTTTGAACTTTGGATCAATATTAGGAGTGTGCTCAGCGAGTTCCCCGGGACACCCGGCATGTCTGAAGGTTTCCATGCAAAGATGTCCCAGTTCTCATGGATGAACTCGATGAGCGCGCTTTCCTATTTCGGATCTAAGTTTGCACTAATGATGAACTGCTTGGATGAGTCGCCAGGAACAAAGTCAACCATCTTGGTGTCATCAGCTGATTTGAATTTCAACACCGGCTCATGCTCTGTTGTTGGTTTCTTTAATGACGTCATGTCTGCCGGGTCAACATGATCCTTATAAAACTTTAACTCCTCTGTTGCACAAACAGATTCAGCATAGGCGGCATCACCTTCTTCACACTCCAAGGCTATCTTCCGGCTCCCATGTAATGTAATGGTGCCCTTATGACCCGGCATCTTGAGCTGTAAATACACATAACACGGCCGAGCCATGAACTTAGCATAAGCCGGCCGCCCAAACAGAGCATGATATAGGCTTTTGATTTTAACCACCTCAAAGGTTAATTTTTCTGCTCTGGAGTCATACTCATCCCCAAAGGCTACTTCCAGCTCAATCTTACCAACTAGGTATGCCGATTTACCAGGTACCACACCGTGGAAAACAGTGTTGGATTGTTTAAGATTTTTATCAGTCAATCCCATCCGGTGGAACGTCTCATAGTAGAGAATGTTGATGCTGCTGCCGCCATCCATGAGCACCTTAGTGAACTTGTATCGACCAACCTGAGGTGCCACTACCAAGGCCAAGTGACCCAGATTATCAACCCGGGGCGGGTGATCCTCTCTGCTCCACACAATAGGCTGCTCTGACCAATGTAGATAACGTGGAATCACCGGCTCAACGGCATTGACGACCCTCTTGTGAAGCTTCTGGTCCCTCTTACATAAACTAGTGGTGAATACATGGTATTGCCCACTACTCAGCTACTTTGGGTTGCTCTGATAACCGGATTGCTGCTGCTGATTACTTTGGCCGGGTTGTTGATTATATCCTCCTTGGTGACCAGGATAGCCCTGACCGTGAAAACCTTCTCCACCTGAACCGGCACCCGGGCCATGAAAACTGCCTCCTCCTGAACCGCCACCTGGGCCGTGACCTCCATCAAACGCATTTGAATTTTTAAACGCCTTCATGATCGTACAATCTTTCCACAGGTGGGTGGCTGGCTTCTCCCAGGTGTCGTGCTTTGGACAAGGTTCATTTAGTAACTACTCAAGGGTGGGACCTGACCCGCCCGACCGAGGGGGCTGTCTGCCCTTGCACCGTTGATTACCACCCTGTGCATTAGTGGTAGCAACAAACTCATCAGCCTTACATTTATTACCTCCCTGATTTGCCGAGTTATGCTGGTGACCCTTGCCATTGGCGTTCTTCTTTCCCTTCGTTGCCTTTTCTTCGTCAGACACCGGGTCCTTGGTAGTATCAGAATCAGCATACTTGATGAGAGCCGCCATCAACGTTCCCATGTCATTACAGTCACGCTTGAGCCGCCCCAGCTTCTGCTTCATAGGTTCAAAACGGCAATTTTTCTCCAACATCAAGACTGCTGAGCCGGCATCCATCTTATCAGATGAATGTATTATCTCCTTGACCCGGCGCACCCAATGGGTTGTGGATTCACCATCCTCTTGCTTGCAATTGGTCAGGTCCACAATCGACAAGGGCTGCTTACACGTGTCCTTAAAGTTTTGGATGAACCGGGCTTTCAACTCCGCCCATGAGCCGATAGAATTGGGTGGCAATCCCTTCAACCAAGTCCAGCCGTTCCATCATGGTGAAATACTTGGCCATTGCGGCATCGCTGACCTCCAATAACTCCATAGCCATCTCGTAACTCTCAACCCAAGCCCCCGGCTGTAGGCCAACTGTGTAATTAGGCATTTACGAGGCCCCTTGAAGTCCTTTGGCAAACGCTCATTACGTATGGCTGGCACCAAGAAAGGCACGCCTCCGGTTCTTGTGGCCACTCCTGACTCAACCGATGTTGCTGGATAAGCCGGAAAGGTTTGATGAGCCACCTGATCTGCTGCCATTTGAGCTGCTCGTTCTGCCTCTTGACTAATCCTCTCCTGATCCGCCAAGTTAAGGGCTCCAGCCCGCACCGGCTCATGCCTGTATGTCCGGTTGTGGCGTTGAGCATTGCTTGACATATCTGCGGACTCCATATGCCTACTGTAACTCGGGCTCCGGCTTGGGCGAGGAGTTGAATGGATCCTGTCTCGACTGTAGGAGTACTCATCCTGTTGTGCCAGAGCAGTTTGAAGAAGTTCTCTTACCCTCCGTGTTTCAACCGCCGCCGGTGAGTCGCCTTCCATCGGGAGAGCTGCCAAACGAGCCGATGCTGCGGTGAGGTTTTCCAAAGGGCTGGAGAAGTGACCCGGCGGTGTTGGTACATAATGAGGTGGGGCAGTAATTATACGAGGTGGTTCCATGGCACGCGGCTGAACCAGTGCGTCGGGTGTCGTGATCCGGTTTGCCTCCGGCAGTTTGCTCTCCCCGGCCCCAGGTGTATGGAATAGGTTCCTAGGATCAAGCGTCAGAGGTAGATGTGACTGAGTTTTCTGATGCCTCCTCCTCATGACCTCGTTTGACGCGTTAAGATCCACCGAGAGCCGGAAGGTTTCCGCTTGAAGCTGTTGAGCATGAACATCCAAAGCCGTCCGCTGTGCTGCCATCCTGGCTTCCACTGTGACTAGATTTTCCTTAGCTTGCACCATCTCTTCACGTACGCGTGCCACCTCTGCGTCGTGCTGGGCTTTATCCGCCGGCTCTACCATGGCGGTCCACAGAGTTGTCAGTTTATCCATGAGGTCCATTAGAATCTGAGCCAGGGGCACGCAGGGTCTCCTGACCCGGCTGTAGCCGACCCGGTAGCTGCTGCTGCCGCTGCTGTAGAATTCTGCCCGGGCTGTGTCCCTGCCATGAAGACACCGGCCCAATTCAGTGGCTCAAGAGGGTCCAGAATACTGCTGCCCTCGGAACAGCCTCTGAGCATGCCGTCTTGTAGCTGGTACAAAGAGTCCGTCTCGCCCGTTGATGATGCAGTATCAGAACAGACGGCTGTCTCACCACCCTCCACCGATCCTTCAGAGTATTCACTGCCGTGGATGCAGCCTACGAAGGCATGTTTCACGACAGATTGAACACGGGTGGTCCTTGCGCGCTGAGCCGTTTCGATGAGGTTGGTGTGGACGTCCGGCTGAGGGCCCGACTCGCCGATCCGGCCGATGAAGGTGAATTCCGCCAAAGGGGACCCGGTACCCGTACTCAATTGAGCTGGCCTCGGGGCTCGAGCCTTCGTCGTCGATGTAGAGCTTGCCGCGACGACTCTTGGTCATCCTGCCCACAGCGTATCCCTTGAGCCCTTCGAAGTTTCCCTTTAAGAACTCAAATCCACCATGCACTGGCCCCACAGTGGGTGCCAACTGTCGTGGAATTGTCACGGCAGATGTCCTAGAGCAGGGACTTAGTCGTAGGGCCATCTCACTAGGAAGCTTAAAGGTGTTAATCGGGACAAAGGACACGAGAGAGTTTTATACTAGTTCGGCCCCTTACGATGAAGGTAAAAGCCTACGTCTAGTTGGGATTGGTATTGCTAAGGTTTCGATCACCAAGAGGCTCAACTCGCCGGCTCGGTTATCGACTTGTTGTTTTCTTCCCCTAAGCCGCCACCGGGTCGTCCCCTTATATACATGGGTTGACGCCTGGTGGCCTACAGAGTCCCGGCCGGCTCATAATCGTGTCCGGCTCGGTGACTTCTTTTACATGCCTTTCTTTACAAGTCTTTCCTTATATGTGGCGGTTCATAATATCAGGCCTTAAACCGCCTTCAGGCCTTTGGGCCTTCTATAAGACTTAATAAACTACAATCTTGAATGTTTACTGGGCTTCTTGTGTAACCCGCCATTGGGGCTGACCCGGCCCCTCCTGGGCGGGTCTCAACTCATAGTAATATCCCCAACAAGCTCTGAGGTTTTGTCGTCACAATTTTATCGTTGCAGTTCTAGAATACCCGAGTTTCGCCGACATCGAAAATCTCCTTTATGCAGTTGTTGGTGAGATAACCTCGATGCCACCCAGTACTGGGGCGGGAGTTCGGGAGTATTGCCATAACTCGTATAACAGATGCTTTTCGAAGGTTGAGGTAAATGATTTCCGAAGGTTTCTTGGTTATGTGTTGAAGGATGGATACAACTGGATCTAGGATTTGCTAGTTTTGGGTGAGATATTATGCTTCCCCTGTATCCCCAACACCTGATTGCATAACCAGAAAATTTCGGGAGTTTCATAGGTGGGAATTCATGTAGCTCCAGTATTTCTTCCCGCAGATATTTGGTTTGTGATTGGGTAATCCTTACCAATTATTTGTTCATGTCCGTACCTTGTTGTTTTATTCATCTATCTCTATCTAAGTGGCTTCTCAATTATGGAAGTGTGATCATTTACTTTGGAATTCATTCGTTCATTCTTGTTCGAATGTTAAGGCTATATGTTGCAATTTCGATCCATTGATTCAACTTGAATATATGTCTGTCAAGATGCTAACGGATGCCAACCTCTTCAGGATGGCTCCTCCAACGCGTCAGAATCCGGAACCTCCGCCACCACCTCCACCTCCGGAGGCATGGCAAGCTGTCATGGCCGCCACCAACGCCAACACGCAAATGCTTATGCAACTCTTGCAAGAGCGTAACCAAGGAAATCAAGGCCATGGCAACAATCAAGTTCAGTTTGCTACCCTCAACCAGTTCCTCGCAAACCAGCGGATGTCTTTCAGTAACTGTGTCGAGGCCACAGACGCTGACAATTGGCTCGTGGATATCTGCAAACATTTTGAGTGTAGCAATGTTAGGCCTGAGGACTTTGTCAAGTTTGCTTCGTTCCAACTCAAAGACCAAGCAGCTGAGTGGTATCAACAATACAAAGATTCCAGAGGAGGTCGTGTGATTACCTGGGATGATTTCCGCCGAGACTTCAAAGCTCACCACATTTCTCAAAGTGTTGCTGAGAGTAAGCGTGAGGAGTTCCGCAATCTGAAGCAAGGCAGCTTGTCTGTTTACCAATACAACATCATGTTTCAGAGGCTCGCTCGCTTCGCCAAACAAGATGTCCCTTATGAGAAGTGCATGATTTATCAATTCAGAGGTGGCCTCAGAGAAGATCTACAACTATCTCTCGTGCTTTTTGAGCCAAAAAAGTATGATGAATTCTACAACATGGCACTAAAGCAAGAGGCCGCTCAGCTCAAGTGCGATGCATCTAAGAAGAGAGTCAGGGATGCAACTCCTTCTTCTTCTTCAACTCAAGTGGCAGCTAAGCAGCAAATGTTTTGGTTGCCTCCTCCTCCTCCGTTCCATCAGCCTTATCAGCAGAAGAGCAAAGGTGGCAATGGATCTTCCCACCCACCAAACCCAGGCTATCAGAACAAAGCTTCGTCTCATGCTCCAAGGTCAAGTGCTCCGTATCACCGGCCGCTATCAGAGGTTACGTGCAACAAGTGTCAGCAGAAAGGGCGCTATGCGAACAAATGCTTCAACCAGAGGCGCCTTCCGCCTCCTCCTCCTGTGAGATCTGTCAGCAATGCAGTGGTCAAGCATAATCCCAAGTTTGGAAAGGTCAACATGATGAACACAGCTCAGGCAGAGGACTCTTCAGAAGTAACTCCTGTAAATGATATTCCTGCAAAAGTTCTTTTTGACACTGGTGCATCACTTAGTTTCATCTCAAGACCATTTGCATCTAAGCATGAGTGGGTTTTCCAAGATTTTCCTAGTCCGTTAGCAGTTGTCTCACTGGGTAAATGCATGCACGCAAGCTACATGATTTCGGATGTTTCTATCAAGATGGGCTACTATAAGTTTTTGTCCTCTCCAATTGTTCTTGGTAACTCGGATATTGATCTCATTCTCGGCATGGACTGGCTTTCTAAGCACAAGGCTCAGCTGGATTGTGCCGCCAGGCAGATTCAATTGACACACTTGTCTGAGGATGTGATCATCTATGCCGCTCGTGATGATACCATTCGACTATTTTCTCTCAATGAGAAGGGTGAGTTGAATGCCATCTCTCAGATTCCAGTCATTTGTGAAATTCAAGACGTCTTTCCAGAAGAGCTTCCAGGAATGCCTCCTCACCGGCCAGTTGAATTCGTCATCGATATTGAGCCTGGCACGGAACCTATTTGCAAATGTCCTTACAAGCTTGGACCGAAAGAGTTGAAGGAGCTGAAGAAACAACTCGATGAACAAGAGCGTATGGGTTTGATCCGACCGAGTTCTTCTCCATGGGGTTGTGGTGTTCTTTTTGTCAAGAAGAAAGATGGCACGGACCGACTTTGCGTCGACTACCGCCCATTGAACAAGAAGACCATAAAGAACAAGTAGCCACTTCCCAACATCAATGAGCTTTTCAAACAACTCAAATATGCTCAAGTATTCTCCAAGCTTGACCTCCGTATGGGCTATCATCAGATTCTCATTCGTGAACAAGATAACCCCAAGACAGCATTCAGAACAAGCTATGGTTCCTATGAATACACTGTCATGTCTTTCGGCCTTGTCAATGCTCCTCCAACATTCTCTCACATGATGAACTTCAGCTTCAACCCTTACACAAATGACTTCATCTTGGTATATCTCGATGATATTTTGGTCTTTTCCAAGAACAAAGAGGATCGTGCCAAGCATTTGAGATTGGTGCTCGACAAACTCAGAGAAGATCAGTTCTATGCGAAGTTTTCAAAGTGTGAGTTCTGGCTCGATGAGGTTCTCTACCTTGGGCATATCATCTCCTCCAAGGGCATAGCTGTTAATCCTGAGAAGGTGTCTGCAATTGTGAATTGGGAACCACCTCAGAATGTCAAGCAGCTCTGCAGTTTCCTTGGGCTTGCAAGCTATTGTCAAAGATTTGTTGAGAATTTCTCTAAGATCGTGAAGCCTCTTTCCAACCTCCTCGAGAAGCATGTGAAGTATATCTATACGCCTGAATGTGATGTGGCTTTCAACACCCTCAAAGAGAAGTTAGTCACAGCTCCAGTTCTGACTCCTCCTGATGAATCCAAACCATTCGAAGTTTTCTGTGATGCTTCCCTTCAAGGTCTCGGTGCTTTGTTAATGCAAGAGAAGAAAGTTGTGGCCTATACCTCTCTCCAATTGAAGCCCAATGAAAAGAACTACCCCACTCATGACCATGAGTTGGCGGAAGTTGTCCATGCTCTTTTAACATGGAGACATCTCTTGTTGGGAAGGAAAGTGGACATCTTCACTGATCATAAGATTCTCAAGTACATCTTCACTCAACCCAACCTCAACCTTAGGCAGACTCATTGGGTCGAAATGATTCAAGAGTATAATCCGAGTATTGAATATACTCCAGGCAAGGCCAATGTAATTGCTGACGCTTTGAGCAGGAAGGCTTACTGCAACAGTTTGATTCTCAAGCCCTTCCAACCGGATCTTTGTGAAGCTTTCCACAAACTTAATCTTCAAGTTGTTCCTCAAGGATTCCTTGCCAACCTCCAAGTCTCTCCTACTTTGGAAGATCAGATTCGTGAGGCACAACTTCTTGATGCAATGGTGAAGAAGGTGAAGATTGGTATTGCCAAGAGCCAACCCAAGTACAAGTGCTATCGCCTTGATTAAAAAGATACTCTATTCTTCGAGGATCGAATTGTTGTTCGTAAAGGTGACCTTCATAAAGTCATTATGAACGAGGCTCACAATTCACTCCTTTCTATTCATCCTGGAAGTACAAAGATGTACCATGACCTCAAGTAGTCGTATTGGTGGACTCGAATGAAGCGCGAGATTGCTCAGTTCGTGAATGAATGTGATGTCTGCAGAAGAGTGAAAGCAGAACACCAACGGCCAGCTGGTCTCCTCCAACCTCTTGCCATTCCAGAATGGAAGTTTGACCATATTGAGATGGACTTCGTGACTGGATTTCCCAAGTCCAAGCGCGGAAATGATGCCATCTTTGTTGTCATCGACAAGCTCACTAAAGTGGCTCATTTTCTTCCTATCAAAGAATCAATCATAGCAGCTCAGTTGGCAGAGCTATATACCTCCAGGATTGTCTCTTTGCATGACATTCCGTAGTTGATATCTTTAGATCGTGGAAGTATCTTTACTTCTAAGTTCTAGGATTCCTTTCAGAAGGCCATGGGCACCAACATTCACTTCAACACATCCTTCCATCCTCAAACCAGTGGACAAGTCGAGCGAGTAAATCAAATTCTTGAAGATATGCTCAGGGCTTGTCTCATTTCCTTCGGTATGAAGTGGGAAGATTGTCTTCCATATGCCGAGTTCTCCTACAACAACAGCTTCCAAGCGAGTTCAGGCAAGGCCCCATTCGAGATTCTCTATGGCAGAAAGTGTCGTACTCCTCTTAATTGGTCAGAGACTGGTGAACGCCAACTTCTTGGCAATGACTTGATCACAAAGGCTGAAGAAATGTGCAAAGTCATTCGTGAAAATCTCAATGCCGCACAATTGCGCCAGAAGAGTTACTATGATGGCAAGCATCGTGACTTGGCTTTCGAGATAGGAGACCATGTCTACCTGCACGTCTCTCCAATGAAAGGTACTCGTCGCTTTGGTATCAAAGGGAAGCTTGCCCCTAGATACATGGGTCCTTTCAAGATCATTGGCAAAAGAGGCGATCTCGCCTATCAACTTGAGCTTCCATCCAACTTTGCAAATGTGCATGACGTGTTTCACGTGTCACAGCTTCGCAAGTGTTTCAAGACTCCTGACCGCACCATCAACTTCGAAGAGATTGATCTCCAAGAAGACCTGTCTTATCATGAGCATCCCGTTGCTATTCTTGAAGAAACTGAGCGCAAGACTCGCAACAAGTCTATCAAATTCTTGAAAGTGAGGTGGTCACATCATTCCGACCGAGAAGCCACCTGGGAACGCGAGGACCACCTCCGTTCTGAATATCCGGAGTTCTTTCAGTCCTAGATCTCGGGACGAGATCCTTTCGTAGTGGTGGAGTGTTGTAACGCCACGTATGTAACTTACCATATTTGTACTCCAACTCCTGCCATTTTCGGCTCTAAGTTATGATATTCCCTCGTGGTTGGGTTTTGTCTTCATTTTGTTTTTTTCCATGTCATGCATTTCATATCATGTCATAATGTGCATCGCATTTGCATACGTGTTCGTCTCATGCATCCGAGCATTTTCCCCGTTGTCCGTTTTGCGATCCGACACTCCTATGTCCTCCCGCGCCCCCTTTTGCCTCTTTTCGTGTGTGGATGTTAAACTTTCTCGGAATGGACCGAGATTTGCCAAGCGGCTTTGGTACACCACCGGTAGACCGCCTGTCAAGTTTCGTGCCATTTGGAATTCGTTTGATACTCCAACGGTTAACCGGGGAACCGTAAAGGTCTCGTGTGTGTTGCAGCCCAACACCCCCTCCAAAGTGGCCCAAAACCCATCCAAACCCCCTACATCCTCTCGGTCGTTCGATCACGATCGCGTGGCTAAAAACCGCGCTCCATTTGGACTGTCCTAGCTCCCTCTACCTATAAATATGTGCACCCCCTTCAAAATTCCGGATGAAACCCTAGATCTTCCCATCTCGCCCGCCGGACATGTCCGTCCCGGACCGGACTTAATCGCGGCGCCGTCCGCAACCAGTGAGCGCCTGCCACGTGGCGCGCCGCCGCGCCGGCCCGCTGGGCCCAGGCGGGGCCCTCTCGGCCCAGATCGCCTCCGCCCGCGCCCCTGCGAGCTCCCCTCGCCCACGCCGCTCCTCCACGCCGCCGACCTCGCCGCGCCGCCGCCTCGCTTCCTCGCCGCCGGCCGCCGCCAGCCGTCGCCAGCCGTGCCGCCGCCCAGCTCCGACCGCGCTGCCCCGCCGCCTCTCCTTCTTCCCCGACCAGATCCGGCGAGGATCCGCCTGGATCCGGCCGGGACCGACGTGCCCGCGCCTCCCCGCCATCTCCCTCCTCTCCGGTGGCTCTTCAGGCGATCTCCAGTGATCCTCGATGTCTGTGCCGAAGAACCCTAGATCTGGTTCAAGGGGTAAAACTTCCACTAAGTCTTTCCCCCTCACTTTTTCAAGCACTTTTCATCATGCCATAACTCCACATCTGTAGCTCCGTTTTGGGCGTGCCATATATCAAATTGTTCGTTAGGATGTCCTCTTAATTTTATTCCATTGCACCATGCTTGCTTGAGTCCATTCTGATGCCCAAATGACTGTTGCAAGAGTGCTTCATAATGTTAGTTCCTGTTTCTTATCAGTTTATGAGCATTTGTCATTTTTGCCATGATTATTGTGTGTTGCATATGAGCATGAGCTCTACATGTGTTTTGGGCTATGTCATGCCATCTTTACAGGGGTGTATGCCATGTATTTTTGTGATCAATGTGGTGACTAGCACAAGCATGTTGACATTAGTTCACTTGATGAATGGAGAACCCATGCTTATGAGAATGCCAAACTTTTTAAAGAAAAAGTTAAAAGATGGCATGACAAAAGGATACAAAAGCAGAGTTTGAAGGAAATATGCCCTAGAGGCAATAATAAAGTTATTATTTATTTCCTCATATCATGACAAATGTTTATTATTCATGCTAGAATTGTATTAGCCGGAAACATAATACATGTGTGAATACATAGAGAAACATAGTGTCAGTAGTATGCGTCTACTTGACTAGCTCATTGATCAAAGATGGTTGAGTTTCCTAGCCATAGACATGAGTTGTCATTTGATCAACGGGATCACATCATTAGGAGAATGATGTGATTGACATGGCCCATTTCGTTAACTTAGCACTTGATCATTTAGTTTATTGCTATTGCTTTCTTCATTACTTATACATGTTCCTACGACTATGAGATTATGCAACTCCCGATTACAGGCAGAACACTTTCTGTGCTACCAAACGTCATAACGTAACCGGGTGATTATAAAGGTGCTCTACAGGTGTCTCCGATGGTGTTCGTTCAGTTGGCATAGATCAAGAATAGGATTTGTCACTCCAATTGTCGGAGAGGTATCTCTGGGCCCTCTCGGTAATGTACATCACTATAAGCCTTGCAAGCAATGTGACTAATGAATTAGTTACGGTATGATGCATTACGGAACAAGTAAAGAGAATTGCCGGTAACGAGATTGAACTAGGTATTGAGATACCGACGATCGAATCTCGGGCAAGTAACATACCGATGACAAAGGGAACAACGTATATTGTTATGCGGTTTAACCGATAAAGATCTTCATAGAATATGTAGGAACCAATATGAGCATCCAGGTTCCGCTATTGGTTATTGACCGGAGACGTGTCTCGCTCATGTCTACATAGTTCTCGAACCCGTAGGGTCCGCACGCTTAAAGTTCTGTGACGATCGGTATTATGAGTTTTTGTGTTTTGATGTACCGAAGGTAGTTCGGAGTCTCGGATATGATCACGGACATGATGAGGAGTCTCGAAATGGTCAAGACATAAAGATCGATATATTGGACGACTAAGTTCAGACACCGGAAGTGTTTCGGGAGGTTTCAGAAATATACCGGAGTACCGGGGGGTTACCAGATCCCCCCGGGGAGTATATTGGGCCTAATGGGCCTTAATGGGAGAAGAGGAGGGGCGGCCAGGGCAGCCGCGCGCCCCCTCCCTCTCTACTTTGAATTGGACAAGGAAGGGGGCACTCCCCCTTTCCTTCTCTTCTTCTCTCCTTTCCTCTCCTACTCCTACTCCTACTTGGAAGGGGGGAGTCCTACTCCTGGTGGGAGTAGGACTCCTCATGGGGCGCTCCATAGGAGGCCGTCCCCCTCCCCCTCCTCCACTCCTTTATATACGGGGAGGGGGCACCTCTTGAAGACACAAAAATTGATCATTGATCTTTTAGCCGTGTGCGGTGCCCGCTCCACCATAATCAACCTCGGTCATATCGTAGCGGTGCTTAGGCGAATCCCTGCGTCGGTAGCTTCATCAACACCATGTCACAGCCCTAGAATTTGCTTGTCATTAGTTGCATTAAGGCATTCGTGTCATCATGTTTAAATTTCACAGAAAGTTGAAATGGGGATGACAAACCCTAGCACCAAAAATTAAATCAAATAGGGTCAGCCTTAAGCCTTTTCAATAAACCCAAAATGCCTTTAAAAATGTTCATCATTTTCAGAAAAGGTTAAAACCTCTGACAAAAATGATGCACATGTTTCAAGGCCATTCATGGATTTTTGAATTAAACCATATCATATTTCAATTTGGGCATTTAAACACTATAAATAATTTAAATGCTCAAATAATGCTGAATTTAAATGTGGACCACTGGAATAATCCATAGAGTGTCCACAAATTATTGTAGCATTTTACAAAATGCTTTAGTATTTTTACTAAAGCCAAAACAACAGCAGAAAAATAGAAAACAGAAGAAAAATAGAATAGGAAGGAAACCCACCTAACTTACCTGGCAGCCCATCCGCAACCCAACACTGTGCAGCCCAGCAGCAGCCCAGCCCACCGCAGCCGCCACCGTCTTCAACCTCCTGCCAGTAGGCTGGAGGGCGTGTGCCCGACGCGTGCGCGCACGCGCCGGCCACCTCCTACTTGCCTGCACGCCGCTGGCTTCACCCGAGGGCGCCACGCACCCTCCCTCGACCCTTTGCACCTCCTCCCTCCTCGTAGCTCTCTCCCCTCCCCTCGCTCTCCCGAAGCCGAGCTTAGCTCGTCGCCGCCATACGCCGTAGACACGACCTCCGTGCTCCCCTCGCCTCCCCGACGTGTCCACGAGCATCGCCATGCCTCCCTCATCCTCTTCGGTCGGCCACGCCTCACCGGAGGCCTTGCATCGACGCCATCTTCATCGTCTTCATCGCCAGCCACCGGAGATGCCTCTCGCCGCCCCGCTTGCTCCGGTGCTTCCCCGAGCATGCCGAGGCCACTTCTGAATCCACCATGAGCCCCTGCCCCTAATCCCCCTCCTCTACGCCTCGGTTGCGCCCCCTAGCCACCATCTCCATCGAGCCCGAGCACTCTGCTCCACCGGCGACGCCGTCGACGTGGCCACAACCACGCGGGCTTGAAACCGAGCGCGTCACCGCGTTTGCCACACTCCCACGAGGCCATAGCCCCTCTCCATGCCCCTGTTGTGCATCCCAGCGCCGAACCCGAGCACGCTTGAGCTCCGGCCGCCGCGGCCGAGCTCCCCGCCGTCGCCTTCAGCTGCCCCAGGCCCGGCTGGCGCCACCATCCGACGCGCACTGGTCTGGGCTCTCGAACGAGCCCAACCATGCTGCGAACGGGGCCCCAGAGCCCGTTCCCACGGCCCGCCGCCGCGTCTGGTCATCGCCGACGGCTAAACGCCGGTGGTTTAGCCCCGGTTGACCAGGGGTTTGACCTCCCCTGATGTGTGGGCCCATGCGCCTGTCTAATTAGTGTTAGGTTTAGTTAGTGTTAATTAACTTAGCTAATTAGATGAGCCACTGACATGTGGGCCCGCCCTGCTAATTACCCTAGAATTAGGGCTAACAAAAATTAGTTAGTCTAATGACACTGACACGCGGGACCCACTGGTCAGGTTTGACCCAGACCAGCCCCTGTTGACCTGCTGATGTCAGCATGACCTGATGCTAACGCAGTAATACATTTCCTAGATATATTAATAATTCAGAAATTCCAGAAAATAGTTAAAACTTCTAAAAATCATAGAAAATAATCTATAACTCAGAATGAAATAATTTATATATGAAAAATTATCAAAAAAATTCAAGGAATCTGTTTATGGCATGTCCATGCATGTTAGAACAATTTATGGCTGCTGTTTAGGCCAATTCATATAAATGGAATTTAAACTCTCACATATGGAGTTTGAATTTGAACCTAGGGTTCAAACCAACTCCATTTAACATGTTGCTAGTTGCATTAGCTCAAACCACATCATATTGACATGTCATGATCATGCATCATATTGTGCATTGCATTGATTGTGTTTCTTTCTCTGTTGCCGGTATTTGTCCCCTCTCGATAGACGTGGTTTTGATGATGAGATCGATGACACCGATGAAGAACTATATTATCTTCAGGAGTGCCAGGCAAGCTAAACCCCCTTGTTCATTCCGATACAATCCCACTCTCTCGCTCCTGCTCTCTTTTACTACATTAGGACAACAACGATTCAACTGTTACATGCTGCGGTAGTTGAACCCCTTTCCTCTGCATGACCTGTCATTGCCACAGTAAATAGATGAAACCCACTAGCATGAGTAGGAGTTGTTTGAGACCTGATGTGCCTACTCATTCATGCTTGTTTGTCATGCCTGCTATTGCATAGAGTTGTGTCGGGTCTGATTCATCGGGAATGAATCGGAGGTGTGTAAACATGTCCTACTGTGTGTGAGCTAAGTGTGTGAACACGTTTTGGTAAAGATAGCGGTGAGAGGCCATGTAGGAGTACATGGTGGGTTGTCTCGTTGAAACCGTCCTCAGGAACTGAGTTCTGTGTCTGTGATCCATGAAAAGCTACTACCACTCATTGGGATCATTAATTGACCCTCTCGGCTTCTTAATCACCCTTGTACTCTGTCCAGGAGTTGAAACTAGTTTCTGGTGTTTATAGGTTATGTGTTGGCGGCCGTGCGTAGCGCCAACCCTAGGGGTGGGCTATGATGCGGTAGATACACCGTGGCACGGTGTACCGGGCGCCCGTTTAGTGTCTCGGGAACCCTGTTCACATCGTTCGGGGCCGTATGTGGAAACCTCGGCCGGACTCCCTGCGGATGGAACCTGGATAGGCAATAAACCTGGACTAGAGACTTAAGTGTTTAGGTAGGCCGTGGACGACACCCTCGTTGGGCTTCCGCTTGAAGGTTGCCGAGTACATGTCGTGTAAACGACGGTAAGTGGTGGGAGCGTGTGTGAAGAAGTACACCCCTGCAGGGTTATCAATATCTATTCGAATAGCCGGATTCCTCGGATATGGAAACTTGGACCCCTTGCATAGTTCATAGACAAGTGAAAGTGGATACTCTAAAACTCGCAATATAAGTGTGAGTGCTATGGATGGCCTTCTCGTAGGGAGACGGGAGCGGTTCCATAGTGGTGTATTGAATGGTGAATATGTGGACTTGTGTGCGCCACCTCAAAAGAGTTGCTTGCAGTCGTAGTTCATGTTAGCCACTGAGTCAAAGCTGGCTTGCTGTACTTAAAATCCACCACCCCCCTTGTTGATACCGATGCATATGTAGCTAGTTCTGATGTAAGTCTTGCTGAGTACCTTTGTACTCACGTTTGCTTAATTTATGTTTTGTAGAGAGACTTCAGTCTCGCTAGTAGTTCCGCGTGGACCTCGACATTTAGCTTGATACCTCAGCTATGATCTTGTGCCCTCGGCAGGATCTGGTAGATAGTCAGGCTTCTTAGCTTTTTTTCCATTTGTAGATGTCTGTACTCAGACATGTTAAGCTTCCGCATGTGCTTCATTTGTATACTATGATTGTTGGGTCATGAGACCCATGTTTGTAATATCTCGCTCCTCGGAGCCTACTGAATAAATACTTGAGTTGTAGAGTTATCTTGTGATGCCATGTTGTATTTACACATATCGAGCATATTGTGTGTATGATTGAAATGCTTGGTATGTGTGGGATCCGACAATCTAGTTGTTTATCCTTGGCAGCCTCTCTTATGGGAAAATGTAGTCTAGTGCTTCCATAAGCCATAGTAGTCCGCTACAGCCCGGTTCACCGGAGTCCTGCTAGCCCAGCACTACTGCTCAGGACACTTGACTGGCCGGCATGTGTTTCACTTCATTCCTGTGTCTGTCCCTTCGGGGAAATGTCACGGGGTGACATCCGGAGTCCTGCCTAGCCTGCTATAGCACGGGTTCCCAGAGTCCTGTTAGCCCAGTGCTACAGCCCGGATTCACACGCTGCTAACCGACATGCTCGATGTGATTCATGTATGCATGTTCCCATAGGTTAGTGCCGCTTTGGGTTCATGACTAGCCATGTCGGCCTGGGTTCTCTGTCATATGGATGCTAGCGACACTATCATATACATGAGCGAAAAGGCGCAAACGGTCCCGGGCCATGGTAAGGCGACACCCGTGGGAATACCGTGCGTGAGGCCGCAAAGTGATATGAGGTGTTACCGGCTAGATCAATGTGACTTGGAATCGGGGTCCTGACAGCTTTGGTATCAGAGCCTGACTGCCTGTAGGATTACCAAGACAAACTAGTCGAAGTTGAGTCTAGAAATGCTTTAGTTATATAAGGGAATTGATTGTGGGATGGAACGTAAGGCTCTTTTTACTTCTTATATCTCATGCCCTCTGATCTGAGTCACCCTCTTCCTTTCTACGGGGTTAAGAAACTAGGCCTTCTCATCTATCTATCAGGATGACGTGTTACTAACCCGTTGACTTATAGGATTGATGGATTCATGCCGCAGTTCAGTTTCCAGTACTTCCGTGTGTTCATAATTGGTCCTGGAACCTTGATATTGTGATGTTGAGTGGTTATGCCACCATTTTGCAGGATGTCTCAAATATTTTTGAGCATTTTACAGCCGTTATGCTGTCCGAGTCATCCCAGGTTTCTAAGTAGTCTGATGCATTTGCAAACCCCTTCCTCCTGTTCCTGATGTCCATTTGGGCCAGATTAATCACACTAATCGGTGAGTTGAGGTACTCTGTTGCCTCGACATATATGTTGAAGCTATTACTATGACCCTAGGTGTTTTAGGGAGTCACCTAGTGATCTAGCCATGTTTTGTGTTCCCGGTGTGAAGATTCTGTCCACCATTCTTGAAGGCATCCCGTGATGCCATTTAGTAGTAGGTATTCTACTCCTGGGTTTTGAACCTGAGATTCACCCTACGTACCTCATGTAGATAGTGTTTGCTAGTTCCTTTAGGATATTAGTAACCTTGCGACAGTCCTCGAGGTCCGTGGTATTTCTTTCTTCCAAATACTAAGAACCACTTATGGCAGAAGTTTCTTGGATCAAAAGATCACAACCAGAGTGCTCTAGATGAGTTCTCCATTCTACATTGTGAATCTACCAGTCCTACCTTTCTGCGTGGGTTATCCGGAAGAAATAACATGCTAATCCATGCATCCATAACTAAGAAAAATTATATGTTCCTTTGAGTTGTCCCTCTTTAGTTTTATTCTGAACCTCGTCCATCAATTGTTGGTCAAGAGTAGTTGTGCATTGGTGTTATCGATGCCTATTATTCATGTGATACGTCAAGCCATTCCATTCCGGAATGACTAGGAGAAACAAACTCCAGTACCTCATCCATATCCAGGATTGGGTCAAAGCAGTTGTATTCCATAGATCAAAGTGCCAATCCAGCTTTTGATTATGTTCAACCCTTAAGTATTGCCCTCTTTATGTCAGGAATATCATAGGAATTGCACAACCTCCTATGAACCCTTGATAAAGTGATACTTCTCGCCATCATTATTCATTCCTCGGTTCCATGTTGTTGTAACCGAAATGCCGACAAGTGAATTGCGATGTGTGAAATCAATACTCCAAGCAACTCGTTGCTTTGTAGTAAATGGACAATATTCTCATTCTTAGCGTGTTGGTTATTGAATCACCATCCTAGGACTGATCGTGCTACCTAGTCCTTATTTCTGGTGCACTCCTCGATCAATGGGTTAGGATTTTGCAAAACCCTTGCTCTTTTGATCATATCGTATTGCCCTGAAAAGCAAGATTGTTCTCGAGCTTAGTAACATATCGGTGGTTTGTGATTTTCCGAAGATCTTCTCGGAAGTATTACCTAGCTGTCACCTGACCGCTATGTTGAGTTCATGATCAAGTTGGTTTTCTTATAAATCACCCTTTCTCCAAGAATTTGTGTTGGATATCCCTGAGCTAGTTGGTTGAGCTAAACAACAACTTGGAGAGTTGGAAGATAAAAGGCTTTGCCGAATTTGATTATTTCTGAAGGGATATCTTTGTGTTTGTGTGTGTACTAAAGAAAGATGATATCTTCACCAATTGGTCCTCGTGATCAGTTGTTGGATCTATTGCCTTGTCAAAACCTTGACTTGAGTATGGACTATCGTCAAGTCAAATCAGAACCAACGATGTTCGTAATGTTGTCTTTCCCGTGGTTGATCCCTCGAGCATACACCATTACCTCTTTTGGTCTGACCAATACTATCATCGTGTTCACATGATGGTGGAAGTCCAGTGATATGGAAATTCCGATGAGTTGTTGTTTTTTTGAGAGTGCCCGATGAGGTGTTGTTGAGTCCATCAACAACATTTTGTCTCCCCCATGATTCATGTTGAACATCAACCTAGTGTTGGAAAACTTGTAAGCAATGCCGTCGTGTCCCGTTCATGAAGCATATGTTATCGAAGAACTGACTTCCTCGAATTCATGTGCACTTGGTGCAAGTTGCCGCCGTGAGTTTGAGAAAGATTGTTTTCTTTTCTCTTGGAATCATCTCAAATCAGTCATGCATACGTGCGAAGTATTCTATGGTTTGGTAGATTAATTACCTCCACTCCATATGTGTTCCTAGCACACCAAGCCACTGATTGACTTGTTCAAGGAAAAGGAGTCTATGCTTGGGATCTAATCCATGGACTTGCGTAAAGACTTCAAAATCCTTGATGATGGTTCCCCACCTGAACTCGATAGTATTTTACTATAAGACTACTACGCGGTCATGCTCATCTTGGATAGCGTGTTCACAAGTTTGTAGCAGAACCGGCTCATGTTTTGGAGCTTGCTATTGCAGTTCATTCCCCGAGAATCTCACAACGTCATCTCGTCAAATTGTGTTGCAAATTCTCATTTTCTTTCTAGACTGGATGGGTCTGGAATATCCTAACACCAACCAAATCGGAGTCTCAGGCAGATATGATGGTTGGAACGTACTCCAAGAACTATATTGTTGGTCTCTCTGTAACCGGTAATGTGGATGTCGTGGCCAACACACCTAGCCGGAAGGCCTATTATTGTAGTATCATGGTTGAAGAAGTTGGTCACCTCCCCATAAGGATCTCGCAGGATCTGCCTCTGTAGTTATTCCTTATGGATTCTTGAGCTTCCGAAGTTCGACCTTTTACTTGATGTTCTAGATATCAAAGCATATCTATGAATGGATTACGCTAGAACATCGAGGAGAACATTAGAAATGGAGTGCTAAATGTCTCTCAGTCGATCGTCTAGATTCTGTTCCCTTAGCCTCGCTAAGGAAAGATCTGAGAAGGTGTTATCTTCCTTTGTATCCGCATCATCCATCACTAGTCAACATGGTAGTATGTCGTGTTGCCAGGATCCTTGCCATGGATGTTGGTAGAACCTTGATGAATATGGAAATGCTCAATTTCTTGAGAGCACGCGTAAGCAAAATCATCCCTTGCGTTGTCTTCAACAAGGTAGTCCACATCATCCATCCTAGTCCGAGTACGCCATCTCTTCGAGCTATCTCAAACGATCATCCGTAAATTGCCTTAAGCTGGTATGAAGAGTTTCAATGATCGTTATATCAAAAGTTATTCTTTTTGCCACTTAAGCGAATAGCTCTATGAGTCACCTTATCTGAGGTGCCCCATTAGGTAATCATGGCAACTTATCTCCTCGCCGCTTTGACACTCACTCACCATCTCACCTAAGCGCGGGATTGTTGCCTACCAATTTGGACCTTCGTCATATGTCCCTCTACATCCCTTTTGATATGTATGTTTCGTGTCTCAGCTCAAGAGATGTTTTATATCTCACCCCAAGAGTTGATCTTGAGTTGCCGGATCTTCGAGAAGATCAATTCATGTAGAGTTCCTGTCCATTGTCATCGTGTTGGATGCAGATCTCGAAAGAAAGGACGCCAAGATCGATCTGAAGCAATGGATCATGAAGATCATGTTAGTTTGTGCCCTCTGTCTACTTACCTCACGTCTTGAATCTCGAGGCGAGATTCTTGTTTAGTGGGGGTGAGTTGTCACAGCCCTAGAATTTGCTTGTCATTAGTTGCATTAAGGCATTCATGTCATCATGTTTAAATTTCTCAGAAAGTTGAAATGGGGATGACAAACCCTAGCACCAAAAATTAAATCAAATAGGGTCAGCCTTAAGCCTTTTCAATAAAACCAAAATGCCTTTAAAAATGTTCATCATTTTTAGAAAAGGTTAAAACCTCTGACAAAAATGATGCACATGTTTCAAGGTCATTCATCGATTTTTGAATTAAATCATATCGTATTTGAATTTGGGCATTTAAACACTATAAATAATTTAAATGCTCAAATAATGCTGAATTTAAATGTGGACCACCAGAATAATCCATAGAGTGTCCACAAATTATTGCAGCATTTTACAAAATGCTTTAGTATTTTTACTAAAGCCAAAACAGCAGTAGAAAAATAGAAAACAGAAGAAAAATATAATAGGAAGGAAACCCACCTAACTTACCTGGCAGCCCATCCGCAGCCCAACACTGTGCAGCCCAGCAGCAGCCCAGCCCACCGCAGCCGCCACCGTCTTCAACCTCCTGCCAGTAGGCAGGAGGGCATGTGCCCGACGTGCGCACGCACGCGCCGGCCACCTCCTGCTTGCCTGCACGCCGCTGGATTCACCCGAGGGCGCCATGCACCCTCCCTCGACCCTCTGCACCTCCTCCCTCCTCACAGCTCTCTCCCCTCCCCTCGGTCTCCCAAAGCCGTGCGGAGCTCGTCGCCGCCATATGCCGTAGACGCGGCCTCCGTGCTCCCCTCGCCTCCCCGACGTGTCCACGAGCATCGCCACGCCTCCATCGTCCTCTTCGTCCGGCCACGCCTCGCCGGAGGCCTTGCATCGACGCCGTCTTCATCGTCTTCATCACCGGCCACCGGAGATGCCTCTCGCCGCCCCGCTCGCTCCGGTGCTTCCCCGAGCACGCCGAGGCCACCTCTGCATCCATCGTGAGCCCCTGCCCCTAACCCCCCTCATCTACGCCTCGGTTGCGCCCCCTAGCGGCCATCTTCACCGAGCCCGAGCACTCTGCTCCATCGGCGACGCCGTTAATGTGGCCACAACCACGCGGTCTCGAAACCGAGTGCGTCTCCGCGTTTGCCACACTCCTAGGAGGCAGTAGCCCCTCTCCACGCCCCTGTTGTGCATCCCAGCACCGAACCCGAGCACGCCCGAGCTCCGGCCGCTGCGGCCGAGCTCCCCGCCATCGCCTCCGGCCGCCCCAGGCCCGGCTGGCGCCACCAACCGACGTGCGCTGGTCTGGGGTCTCGAACGAGCCCAACCATGCTGCGAACGGGGCCCCAGAGCCCGTTCCCGTGGCCCTCCGCCATGTCTGGTCATCACCGGCGGCTAAACGCCGGTGGTTTAGCCCCGGTTGACCAGGGGTTTGACCTCCCCTAACGTGTGGGCCCAGGCGCCTGTCTAAGTAGTGTTAGGTTTAGTTAGTGTTAATTAACTTAGCTAATTAGATGAGCCACTGACATGCGGGCCCACCCTGCTAATTACCCTAGAATTAGGACTAACAAAAATTAGTTAGTCTAATGACACTGACACGCGGGACCCACTGGTCAGGTTTGACCCGGACCAGCCCCTGTTGACCTGCTGACGTCAGCATGACCTGATGCTGACACAGTAATACATTTTCTGGATATATTAATAATTCAGAAATTCCAGAAAATAGTTAAAACTTCTAAAAGTCATAGAAAATAATATATAACCTAGAATGAAATAATTTATATATGAAAAATTATCAGAAAAATTCAAGGAATCTGTTTATGGCATTTACATGCATGTTAGAATAACTTATAGCTTCTGTTTAGGCCAATTCATATAAATGGAATTTAAACTCTCACATATGGAGTTTGAATTTGAACCTAGGGTTCAAACCAACTCCATTTAACATGTTGCTAGTTGCATTAGCTCAAACCACAGCATATTGACATGTCATGATCATGCATCATATTGTGCGTTGCATTGATTGTGTTTGTTTCTCTGTTGCCGGTATTTGTCCCCTCTCAATAGACGTGGTTTCGACGATGAGATCGAACCGATGAAGAACTATATTATCTTCAGGAGTGCCAGGCAAGCAAAACCCCCTTGTTCATTCCGATACAATCCCACTCTCTCGCTCCTGCTCTCTTTTACTGCATTAGGACAACAACGATTCAACTATTACATGCTGCGGTAGTTGAACCCCTTTCCTCTGCATGACCTGTCATTGCCACAGTAAATAGATGAAACCCACTAGCATGAGTAGGAGTTGTTTGAGCCCTGATGTGCCTACTCATTCATGCTTGTTTGTCATGCCTGCTATTGCATAGAGTTGTGTCGGGTCTGATTCATCGGGAATGAATCAGAGGTGTGTGAACATGTCCTACTGTGTGTGAGCTAAGTGTGTGAACACGTTTTGGTAAAGGTAGCGGTGAGAGGCCATGTAGGAGTACATGGTGGGTTGTCTCATTGAAACCGTCCTCAGGAACTGAGTTCTGTGTCTGTGATCCATGAACAGCTACTACCACTCATTGGGATCCTTAATTGACCCTCTTGGCTTCTTAATCACCCTAGTACTCTGTCCAGGAGTTGCAACTAGTTTCTGGTGTTTGTAGGTTATGTGTTAGCGGCCGTTCGTAGCGCTGACCCTAGGGGTGGGCTATGTTGCGGTAGATACACTGTGGCACGGTGTACCGGGCGCCCGTTTGGTGTCTCGAGAACCCTGTTCACATCGTTCGGGGCCGTATGTGGAAACCTCGGCCGGACTCCCTGCGGATGGAACCTGGATAGGCAATAAACCTGGACTAGAGACTTAAGTGTTTAGGTAGGCCGTGGCCGACACCCTCGTTGGGCTTCCGCTTGAAGGTTGCCGAGTACATGTCGTGTAAACGACGGTAAGTGGTGGGAGCGTGTGTGAAGAAGTACACCCCTGCAGGGTTATCAATATCTATTCGAATAGCCGGATTCCTCGGATATGGAAACTTGGACCCTTGCATAAGTTCATAGACAAGTGAAAGTGGATACTCTAAAACTCGCAATATAAGTGTGAGTGCTATGGATGGCCTTCTCGTAGGGAGACGGGAGCGGTTCCATAGTGGTGTATTGAATGGTGAATATGTGGACTCGTGTGCGCCACCTCAAAAGAGTTGCTTGCAGTCATAGTTCAGGTTAGCCACTGAGTCAAAGCTGGCTTGTTGTAGTTAAACTCCACCACCCCCCTTGTTGATACCGATGCATATGTAGCTAGTTCTGATGTAAGTCTTGCTGAGTACCTTTGTACTCACGTTTGCTTTATTTATGTTTTGCAGAGAGACTTCAGTCTCGCTAGTAGTTCCGCGTGGACCTCGACGTTTAGCTTGATACCTCAGCTACGATCTTGTGCCCTCGGCGGGATCTGGTAGATAGTCAGGCTTCTTAGCTTTTTTTCCATTTGTAGATGTCTGTACTCAGACATGTTAAGCTTCCGCATGTGCTTGATTTTTATACTATGATTGTAGGGTCATGAGACCCATGTTTGTAATATCTCGCTCCTCGGAGCCTACTGAATAAATACTTGAGTTGTAGAGTTATGTTGTGATGTCATATTATATTTACACATATCGAGCATATTGTGTGTATGATTGAAATGCTTGGTATGTGTGGGATCCGACAATCTAGTTGTTTATCCTTGGCAGCCTCTCTTATGGGGAAATGTAGTCTAGTGCTTCCATGAGCCATAGTAGTCCGCTACAGCCCGGTTCACCGGAGTCCTGCTAGCCCAGCACTACTGGTCAGGACACTTGACTGGCCGGCATGTGTTTCACTTCATTCCTGTGACTGTCCCTTCGGGGAAATGTCACGGGGTGACATGTGGAGTCCTGCCTAGCCTACTACAGCCCGGATTCCCGGAGTCCTGTTAGCCCAGTGCTACAGCCCGGATTCACACGCTGCTGACCGACATGCTCGATGTGATTCATGTATGCCTGTTCCCATAGGTTAGTGCCGCTTTCGGTTCACGACTAGCCATGTCGGCCTGGGTTCTCTGTCATATGGATGCTAGCGACACTATCATATACGTGAGCCAAAAGGCGCAAACGGTCCCGGGCCATGGTAAGGCGACACCCGTGGGAATACCGTGCATGAGGCCGCAAAGTGATATGAGGTGTTACCGGCTAGATCGATGTGACTTGGAATCGGGGTCCTGGAAGCTTTGGAATCAGAGCCTGACTGCCTGTAGGATTACCAAGCCAAACTGGTTGAAGTTGAGTCTAGAAATGCTTTAGTTATATAAGGGAATTGATTGTGGGATGGAATGTAAGGCTCTTTTTACTCCTTATATCTCATGCCCTCTGATCTGACTCACCCTCTTCCTTTCTACGGGGTTAAGAAACTAGGCCTTCTCATCTATCTATCAGGATGACGTGTTACTAACCCGTTGACTTATAGGATTGATGGATTCATGCCGCAGTTCAGTTTCCAGTACTTCCATGTGTTCATAATTGGTCCCGGAACCTTGATATTGTGATGTTGAGTGGTTATGCCACCATTTTGCAGGATGTCTCAAATTTTTGGAGCATTTTACAGCCGTTATGCTGTTCGAGTCATCCCAGGTTTCTAAGTAGTCTGATGCATTTGCAAACCCCTTCCTCCTGTTCCTGATGTCCATTTGGGCCAGATTAATCACACTAATCGGTGAGTTGAGGTACTCTGTTGCCTCGACATATATGTTGAAGCTATTACTATGACCCTAGGTGTTTTAGGGAGTCACCTAGTAATCTAGCCATGTTTTGTGTTCCTGGTGTGAAGATTCTGGCCACCATTCTTGAAGGCATCCCGTGATGCCATTTAGTAGTAGGTATTCTACTCCTGGGTTTTGAACCCAAGATTCACCCTACTTACCTCATGTTGATAGTGTTTTCTAGTTCCTTTAGGATATTAGTAACCTTGCGACAGTCCTCGAGGTCCGTGGTATTTCTTTCTTCCAAATACTATGAACCACTTATGGCAGAAGTTTGTTGGATCAAAAGATCACAACCAGAGAGCTCTTGATGAGTTCTCCATTCTACATTGTCAATGTGCCAGTCCTACCTTTCTGCATGGGTTATCCAGAAGAAATAACATGCTAATCCATGCATCCATAGCTCAGAAAAATTATATGTTCCTTTGAGTTGTCCCTCTTTATTGTATTCTGAACCTCGTCCATCAATTGTTGGTCAAGAGTAGTTGTGCATTGGTGTTATCGATGCCTATTATTCATGTGATCCGTCAAGCCATTCCATTCCGGAATGACTAGGAGAAACAAACTCCAGTACCTCATCCATATCCAGGATTGGGTCAAAGCAGTTGTATTCCACAGATCAAAGTGCCAATCCAGCTTTTGATTCTGTTCAACCCTTAAGTATTGCCCTCTTTATGTTAGGAATATCATAGGAATTGCACAACCTCCTATGAACCCTTGATACAGTGATACTTCTCGCCATCATTATTCATTCCTCGGTTCCGTGTTCTTGTAACCAAAATGCTGAAAAGTGAGTTGCGATGTGTGAAATCAATACTCCAAGCAACTCGTTGCTTTGTAGTAAATGGAGAATATTCTCATTCTTAGCGTGTTGGTTATTGAATCACCATCCTAGGACTGATCGTGCTACCTAGTCCTTATTTCTGGTGCACTCCTCGATCAATGGGTTAGGATTTTGCAAAACCCTTGCTCTTTTGATCATATCGTATTGCCCTGAAAAGCAAGATTGTTCTCGAGCTTAGTAACATATCGGTGGTTCTTGATTTTCCGAAGATCTTCTCGGAAGTATTACCTGGCTGTCACCTGACCGCTATGTTGAGTTCGTGATCAAGTTGGTTTTCTTATAAATCACCGTTTCTCCAAGAATCTGTGTTGGATATCCCTGAGCTAGTTGGTTGAGCTAAACAACAACTTGGAGAGTTGGAAGATAAAAGGCTTTGCCGAATTTGGTTCTTTCTAAAGGGATATCTTTGTGTTTGTGTGTGTACTGAAGAAAGATGACATCTTCACCAATTGGTCCTCGTGATCAGTTGTTGGATCTATTGCCTTGTCAAAACCTTGACTTGAGTATGGACTATCATCAAGTCAAATCAGAACCAACGATGTTCGTAATGTTGTCTTACCCGTGGTTGATCCCTCGAGCATACACCATTACCTCTTTTGGTCTGACCAATACTATCATCGTGTTCACATGATGGTGGAAGTCCAGTGATATGGAAATTCCGATGAGTTGTTGTTTTTTTGAGAGTGCCCGATGAGTTGTTGTTGATCCCATCAACAGCATTTTGTCTCCCCCATGATTCATGTTGAACATCAACCTAGTGTTGGAAAACTTGTAAGCAATGCTGTCGTGTCCCGTTCATGAAGCATATGTTGGATGGAAGAAGTGACTTCCTCGAATTCATGTGCACTTGGTGCAAGTTGCCGCCGTGAGTTTGAGAAAGATTGTTTTGTTTTCCCTTGGAATCATCTCAAATCAGTCATGCATACGTGCGAAGTATTCTATGGTTTGGTAGATTAATTACCTCCACTCCATATGTGTTCCTAGCACACCAAGCTAATGATTGACCTGTTCAAGGAAAAGGAGTCTATGCTTGGGATCTAATCCATGGACTTGCGTAAAGACTTGGAAATCCTTGATGATGGTTCCCCACATGAACTCGATAGTATTCTACTATAAGACTACTACGTGGTCATGCTCGTCTTGGATAGCGTGTTCACAAGTTTGTAGCAGAACTGGCTCATGTTTTGGAGCTTGCTATTGCAATTCATTCCCCAAGAATCTCGCAACGTCATCTCGTCAAATTGTGTTGCAAACTCTCATTTCCTTTCTAGACTGGATGGGTCTGGAATATCCTAAGACCAACCAGATCTGAGTCTCAGGCAGATATAATGGTTGGAACGTACTCCAAGAACTATATTGTTGGTCTCTCTGTAACCGGTAACGTGGATGTTGTGGCCAACACACCTAGACGGAAGGCCTATTATTGTAGTATCATGGTTGAAGAAGTTGGTCACCTTCCCATAAGGATCTCGCAGGATCTGCCTCCGTAGTTATTCCTTATGGATTCTTGAGCTTCCGAGGTTCGACCTTTTACTTGATGTTCTAGATATCAAAGCATATCTATGAATGGATTACGCTAGAACATTGAGGAGAACATTAGAAGCGGAGTGCTAAATGTCTCTCGGTCGATCGTCCAGATTCTGTTCCCTTAGCCTCGCTAAGGAAAGATCTGAGAAGGTGTTATCTTCCTTTGTATCCGCATCATCCATCACTAGTCATCATGGTAGTATGTCGTGTTGCCAGGATCCTTGCCATGGATGTTGGTAGAACCTTGATGAATATGGAAATGCTCAAGTTCTTGAGAGCACGCATAAGCAAAATCATCCCTTGCGTTGTCTTCAACAAGGTAGTCCACATCATCCATCCTAGTCCGAGTATGCCGTCTCTTCGAGCTATCTCAAACGATCATCTATAAATTGCCTTAAGCTGGTATGAAGAGTTTCAATGATCGTTATATCAAAGGTAATTCTTTTTGCCACTTAAGGGAATAGCTCTATGAGTCACCTTCTCTGAGGTGCCCCATTAGGTAATCATGGCAACTTATCTCCTCGCCGCTTTGACACTCACTCACCATCTCACCCAAGCGTGGGATTGTTGCCTACCAATTTGGACCTTCGTCATATGTCCCTCTACATCCCTTTTGATATGTATGTTTCGTGTCTCAGCTCAAGAGATGTTTTATATCTCACCCCAAGAGTTGATCTTGAGTTGCCTGATCTTCGAGAAGATCGATTCATGTAGAGTTCCTGTCCATCGTCATCGTGTTGGATGCAGATCTCGAAAGAAAGGATGCCAAGATCGATCTGAAGCAATGGATCATGAAGATCGTGTTAGTTTGTGCCCTCTGTCTTCTTACCTCACGTCTTGAATCACGGGGCGAGATTCTTGTTTAGTGGGGGTGAGTTGTCACAGCCCTAGAATTTTCTTGTCATTAGTTGCATTAAGGCATTCATGTCATCATGTTTAAATTTCTCAGAAAGTTGAAATGGGGATGAAAAACCCTAGCACCAAAAATTAAATCAAATAGGGTCAGCCTTAAGCCTTTCCAATAAACCCAAAATGCCTTTACAAATGTTCATCATTTTTAGAAAAGGTTAAAACCTCTGACAAAAATGATGCACATGTTTCAAGGTCATTCATGGATTTTTGAGTTAAATCATATCGTATTTGAATTTGGGCATTTAAAAACTATAAATAATTTAAATGCTCAAATAATGCTGAATTTAAATGTGGACCACTGGAATAATCCATAGAGTGTCCACAAATTATTGCAGCATTTTACAAAATGCTTTAGTATTTTTACTAAAGCCAAAACAGCAGCAGAAAAAGAGAAAATAGAAGAAAAATAGAATAGGAAGGAAACCCACCTAACTTACCTGGGAGACCATCCGCAGCACAACACTGTGCAGCCCAGCAGCAGCCCAGCCCACCGCAGCCGCCATCGTCTTCAACCTCCTGCCAGTAGGCAGGAGGGCGTCTGCCCGACGCGCGCGCGCACGCGCCGACCACCTCCTTCTTGCCTGCACACCGCTGGATTCACCCGAGGGCACCACGCACCCTCCCTCGACCCTCTGCACCTCCTCCCTCCTCGCAGCTCTCTCCCTCCCCTCGCTCTCCAGAAGACGAGCGGAGCTCGTCGCCGCCGTACGCCGTAGACGTGGCCTCCGTGCTCCCCTCGCCTCCCCGACGTGTCCACGAGCATCACCACGCCTCCCTCGTCCTCTTCGTCTGGCCACGCCTCACCGGAGGCCTTGCATCGACGCCATCTTCATCGTATTCGTCGCCGGCCACCGGAGATCCCTCTCGCCGCCCCGCTCGCTCCGGTGCTTCCCCGAGCACGCCGAGGCCACCTCTGCATCCACCGTGAGCCCCTGCCCCTAACCCCCCTCCTCTACGCCTCGGTTGCGCCCCCTAGCCACCATCTCCACCGAGCCCGAGCACTCTACTCTGCCGGCGAGGCCGTCGACGTGGCCACAGCCACGCGGGCTCGAAACCGAGCGCGTCACCGCATTTGCCACACTCCCAGGAGGCCGTAGCCCCTCTCCACGCCCCTGTTTCGCATCCCAGCGCCGAACCCGAGCATGCCCGAGCTCCGGCCGCCGCGGCTGAGCTCCCCGCCGTCACCTTCGGCCGCCCCAGGCCCGGCTGGCGCCACCATCCGACACGCGCTGGTCTGGGCTCTCGAACGAGCCCAACCACGCTGCAAACGGGGCCCCAGAGCCCATTCCCGTGGCCCTCCGCCGCGTCTGGTCATCACCGGCGGCTAAACACCGGTGGTTTAGCCCCGGTTGACGAGGGGTTTGACCTCGCCTGACGTGTGGGCCCAGGCGCCTGTCTAATTAGTGTTAGGTTTAGTTAGTGTTAATTAACTTAGCTAATTAGATGAGCCACTGACATGCGGGCCCGCCCTGCTAATTACCCTAGAATTAGGACTAACAAAAATTAGTTAGTCTAATGACACTGACACGCGGGACCCACTGGTCAAGTTTGACCCGGACCAGTCCCTGTTGACCTGCTGACGTCAGCATGACCTGATGCTGACACAGTAATACATTTTCTAGATATATTAATAATTCAGAAATTCCAAAAAATAGTTAAAACTTCTAAAAATCATAGAAAATAATCTATTACTCAGAATGAAATAATTTATATACGAAAAATTATCAGAAAAATTCAAGGAATCTGTGTATGGCATTTCCATGCATGTTAGAACAACTTATGGCTGCTGTTTAGGCTAATTCATATAAATGGAATTTAAACTCTCACATATGGAGTTTGAATTTGAACCTAGGGTTCAAACCAACTCCATTTAACATGTTGCTAGTTGCATTAGCTCAAACCACAGCATATTGACATGTCATGATCATGCATCATATTGTGCATTGCATTGTTTGTGTTTCTTTCTCTGTTGCCGGTATTTGTCCCCTCTCGATAGACGTGGTTTCGACGATGAGATCGATGACACCGATGAAGAACTATATTATCTTCAGGAGTGCCAGGCAAGCAAAACCGCCTTGTTCATTCCGATACAATCTCACTCTCTCGCTCCTGCTCTCTTTTACTACATTAGGACAACAACGATTCAACTGTTACATGCAGCGGTAGTTGAACCCCTTTCCTCTGCATGACTTGTCATTGCCATAGTAAATAGATGAAACCCACTAGCATGAGTAGGAGTTGTTTGAGCCCTGATGTGCCTACTCATTCATGCTTGTTTGTCATGCCTGCTATTGCATAGAGTTGTGTCGGGTCTGATTCATCGGGAATGAATCAGAGGTGTGTGAACATGTCCTACTGTGTGTGAGCTAAGTGTGTGAACACGTTTTGGTAAAGGTAGTGGTGAGAGGCCATGTAGGAGTACATGGTGGGTTGTCTCATTGAAACCGTCCTCAGGAACTGAGTTCTGTGTCTGTGATCCATGAATAGCTACTACCACTCATTGGGATCCTTAATTAACCCTCTCGGGTTCTTAATCACCCTAGTACTCTGTCCAGGAGATGCAACTAGTTTCTGGTGTTTGTAGGTTATGTGTTGGCGGCCGTGCGTAGCGCTGACCCTAGGGGTGGGCTATGATGCGGTAGATACAGCATGGCACGGTGTACCGGGCGCCCGTTTGATGTCTCGGGAACCCTGTTCACATCGTTCGGGGCCGTATGTGGAAACCTCGGCCGGACTCCCTGCGGATGGAACCTGGATAGGCGATAAACCTGGACTAGAGACTTAAGTGTTTAGGTAGGCCGTGGCCGACACCCTCGTTGGGCTTCCGCTTGAAGGTTGTCGAGTACATGTCATGTAAACGACGGTAAGTGGTGGGAGCGTGTGTGAAGAAGTACACCCCTGCAGGGTTATCAATATCTATTCGAATAGCCGGATTCCTCGGATATGGAAACTTGGACCCCTTGCATAGTTCATAGACAAGTGAAAGTGGATACTCTAAAACTCGCAAGATAAGTGTGAGTGCTATGGATGGCCTTCTCGTAGGGAGACGGGAGCGGTTCCATAGTGGTGTATTGAATGGTGAATATGTGGACTCGTGTGCGCCACCTCAAAAGAGTTGCTTGCAGTCGTAGTTCAGGTTAGCCACTAAGTCAAAGCTGGCTTGCTGTAGTTAAACTCCACCACCCCCCCTTGTTGATACCGATGCATATGTAGCTAGTTCTGATGTAAGTCTTGCTGAGTACCTTTGTACTCACGTTTGCTTAATTTATGTTTTGCAGAGAGACTTCAGTCTCGCTAGTAGTTCCGCGTGGACCTCGATGTTTAGCTTGATACCTCAGCTACGATCTTGTGCCCTCGACAGGATCTGGTAGATAGTCAGGCTTCTTAGATTTTTTTTCCATTTGTAGATGTCTGTACTCAGACATGTTAAGCTTCCGCATGTGCTTCATTTGTATACTATGATTGTTGGGTCATGAGACCCATGTTTGTAATATCTCGCTCCTCGGAGCCTACTGAATAAACACTTGAGTTGTAGAGTTATGTTGTGATGCCATGTTGTATTTACACATATCGAGCATATTGTGTGTATGATTAAAATGATTGGTATGTGTGGGATCCGACAATCTAGTTGTTTATCCTTGGCAGCCTCTTGTATGGAGAAATGTAGTCTAGTGCTTCCATGAGCCATAGTAGTCCGCTACAGCCCGGTTCACCGGAGTCCTGCTCAGGACACTTGACTGGTCGGCATGTGTTTCACTTTGTTCCTGTGTCTGTCCCTTCGGGAAAATGTCACGGGGTGACATCCACAGTCCTGTCTAGCCTGCTACAGCCCGGGTTCCCGGAGTCCTGTTAGCCCAGTGCTACAGCCCGGATTCACACGCTGATGGCCCGTGCTGTTGTTCCGTTAAATTTTAATGTGTTCCTTGAGAAAGCAAAGTTGAAAGATGATGGTAGCAATTACACGGACTGGGTCCGTAACTTGAGGATTATCGTCATTGCTGCAAAGAAGAATTACGTCCTGGAAGCACCGCTCGGTGCCAGGCCTGCTGTAGATGCTGCTGATGACGTTAAGAACATCTGGCAGAGCAAAGCTGATGAATACTCGATAGTTCAGTGTGCCATGCTTTACGGCTTAGAACCGAGACTTCAACGACGTTTTGAACGTCATGGAGCATATGAGATGTTCTAGGAGTTGAATTTAATATTTCAAGCAAATCCCCGGATTGAGAGATATGAAGTCTCCAATAAGTTCTACAACTGCAAGATGGAGGAGAATAGTTGTGTCAGTGAACATATACTCAGAATGTCTGGGTACCATAACCACTTGACCCAACTGGGAGTTAATCTTCCTGTTGACAGTGTCATTGACAGAGTTCTTCAACCATTGCCACCAAGCTACAAGAGCTTCGTGATGAACTATAATATGCAAGGGATGGATAAGACAATTCCTGAGCTCTTCTCAATGCTAAAGGCTACCAAGGTAGGAATCAAGAAGTAGCATCAAGTGTTGATGGTCAACAAGACCACCAGTTTCAAGAAAAAGGGTAAAGGGAAGAAGAAGGGGAACTTCAAAAAGAACGGCAAACAAGTTGCTGCTCAGGAGAAGAAACCCACGTCTGGACCTAAGCCTCAGACTGAGTGCTTCTACTGCAAACAGACTGGTCACTGGAAGCGGAACTGCCCCAAGTATTTGGCGGATAAGAAGGATGGCAAGGTGAACAAAGGTATATGTGATATACATGTTATTGATGTGTACCTTACTAGAGCTCGCAGTAGCACATGGGTATTTGGTACAGGTTCTGTTGCTAATATTTGCAACTCGAAACAGGGACTACGGATTGAGCGAAGATTGGTTAAGGACGAGGTGACGATGTGTAATGCCCTTGATGCGGCTATATCTCCCACGTGTCGAAGCACGACTTACAGGCATAACCGCATTGAAAGCAATGTCGCAAGTGAGGTAATCTTCACACCACCCATGTAATACATAAGGGAAAGAGATACATAGTTGGCTTACAATCGCCACTTCACACAATTACATGAATAAAGCATTACATCATCCAAATACAATCAGGTCCCGACTACGGAGCCAAAATAAAAGAAGACTACCCCAAATTCTACACAGATCCCCGATCGTCCAGACTAGGCTCCACTACTGATCAACTAGAACGAAACAACACAAAGGATAAGATCTTCATCGAGCTCCTCCTTGAGCTTGTTTGCGTCACCTACTCGGTAACATCGGCACCTGCAAACTGGTTTTGGAAGTATCTGTGAGTCACGGGGACTCAGCAATCTCGCACCCTCGCGATCAAGACTATTTAAGCTTATAGGAAGGGTAAAAGGTATGAGGTGGAGCTGCAGCAAGCGACTAGCATATATGGTGGCTAAACATACGCAAATGAGAGCGAGAAGAGAAGGCAAAGCACGATCGTTGAAACTATGATCAAGAAGTGATCCTAGAACAACCTACGTCAAGCATAACTCCAACACCGTGTTCACTTCCCGGACTCCTCCGGAAAGAGACCATCATGGTACACACGCGGTTGATGCATTTTAATTAAGGTCAACTTCAGGTTTTCTACAACCGGACATTAACAAATTCCCATCTGCCCATAACCGCGGGCATGGCTTTCGAAAGTTCAAATCCCTGCAGGGGTGTCCCAACTTAGCCCATGACAAGCTCTCACGGTCAACGAAGGATATACCTTCTCCCGAGACATTCCGATCAGACTTGGTATCCCGGTTCTACAAGACACTTCGACAAGTTAAAACAAATCCAACAACACCGCCCGAATGTGCCGACAAATCCCGATAGGAGCTGCACATATCTCGTTCTCTGGGCACACTCAGATGAGACATCCTACGAGTAAAACCAAACCTCAAGTTGCCATGAGGTGGCCCCGCAGTCTGCTCGGTCGGACCAACACTCAGAGGAGCACTGGCCCGGGGGGGTTAGAATAAAGATGACCCTTGAGTCTGCAGAACCCAAGGGAAGGTGGTAGGTTGTTAGTGCAAATGGTAAAACCAAGGTTGGGCATTGCTGGAGGAGTTTTATTCAAGGCGAACTGTCAAGGGGTTCCCATTATTACCCAACCGCGTAAGGAACACAAATCCGGGAACATAACACCGATATGACGGAAACTAGGGCGGCAAGAGTGGAACAAAACACTAGGCAAAAGGCCGAGCCTTCCACCCTTTACTAAGTATATAGATGCATTAGTTGAAATAAGAGATATTGTGATATCCCAACAAGTAACATGTTCCAACAAGGAACAACATCTCCATGTTCCAACAAGGAACAAACTTCAATCTTCACCTGCAACTAACAACGCTATAGGAGGGGCTGAGCAAAGCGGTAACATAGCCAAACAACGGTTTGCTAGGATAAGGTGGGTTAGAGGCTTGGTTTAACAATATGGGAGGCATGATAAGCAAGTGGTAGGTATCACAGCATAGGCATAGCAAAAGAGCGAGCAACTAGCAAGCAAAGATAGAAGTGATTTTGAGGGTATGTTCATCTTGCCTGAGATCCCGCAAGGAAGAAGAACAAGTCCATGAAGAAGGCAAACAGACGTAGTTGAACGGGTCCTCACAAACGCGACGTTCTCGAAACCAACCCGAAGAAACAACACCGGAAAGAAGCAAACAACATAGTAAACAACCACCACATAAACATGGCATGATGCACAACCAAGTATGATGCATGTCCGATTTAATGAGGCATGGCATGGCAAAGTGCACAAGCAACCCTACAAATTAAGTGGGGCTCAATATGCAACGGGTTGCATATTGACGAAACACCACATCAAGTTATTTAGTTCGATCTCGTTTATGTACCCAACAATGTTAAATGTTGTTAAACATGGCAAGAGGGTGAAGCAAAGTAAATCTACCTATCTAATCAAGTTTAAATGAGGCCGGAAGCAATGAACAACACTTGCGGAAAATCCCCATATGCATTTATTAGGTTTGGTACTGTTCTGCCCTAAACACAATTTTAGAGTTGTTAAACATGCAAAGTGATGCCACCAAGTTAAACTAGACATTTTTCTACCCCATTTACATATAAAGTTTATTTAAATCCGAGTTACGGTTATTTAGTTATGAATTAAATCATTTTAGCATGGCATTTAAGCAAGTTTAAACAAATTGCATTTTAAACATTTCAAACATGCATGAAAGTTGCATATTATTAAACTAGACAAAAATCTAAGCAACTTTCATATATAATTTATTTCGATCCGATGCACGGTTGTGACGTTATTAAATGCATGATCAACAAGGGCTTTTCTGTAAAACAGCAATGCTGTGAAAAATAGCTAGATTCGCAGCAACGGGAAAAAAACTACGGGCCGAAACTTCCTGGCCCAACAGGAACAGGGGAGGAGCTGGGCGCGTCCTCACCCATGGGCTTGGTCCGCTGGTGAAGAGGAAGGTCGGCAAGGGCAGCGCGGATCTGGCCCGACCGGGCCTGGCTTGGCGCTGGCCGGCCCAGCTCGCGAGGCGGGGAGGATACGAGCGCGGCGCCCTCTGTTCGATGGAGAAGCAGAGAAGCAGCGGCGCTGGAGCGGTTCGATGCGAAGCAGGGAAGGCCGGCGAGGGACTTGGCGCGGGGCGGCGGCTAAGAACGACGGAGTTGGCTGGGACTCGACGGATCTGGGCGGCGATCGGGCTTGGGGAGGGCGATTCGAGCCGGAACCGGTCACGTCCGAGGCTTGGGCGCACTGCAGCTCGGGAAGGAGGCGGGACATCCATGGCATCCTGCGAGGCACAGAGAGAGAGAAAGAGCTGAGAGAGTAGGAGAAAGAAAGAAGAGAAGGAAGGACCGAGGGGGAGGGCTCGGGGTCGGCCTGGAGCTTGGCGAAGGCAGCGTGGATCCCTCGAGCGGGAGAGCCTATGGGCGCGGAGGAGCTCCACTCCTCTGGATCGAACAGGGAGGAGGTGGTTGTTGCTGGCTGGCTGGTTGCGCAAGACGAGGAGGTAGGTGGTTGGATGGATTTTTGGATCGGTTTGTTGGTTGGTTGGGTAAAGAAAATGAGGAGGATTTGGATCGGGGAAGAACCCGAGGTGGAAGGAGACAAGAGGAGTGGCGGTGGCAGCTAGGAGGATCCCTAGAAATTAGGGATTTGGTCACGGTTTATATATAGCGGGTAGGTTAGTCTAGGGTTTATCTCGTCCCTCCGATCGTAATCGGATGGACGGAAAAAAATATGTTAGGAAGCCCAAATGAGAAAACGGAGACGTTTTGTAGATGTTTGGGGATGATCCGGACACAACGATGGCGACAGTCCGGGTCGGGTCCGGGACAGATTTCGGACGCGCGCGGGAGGAGGTCCGCGGGCTGACAAGAGAGGTTAGGTAGGGCCTGGCGGTGAGAGGTAGTGCAGAAGGCAAAGGTCTGAGAAGAGAGAAAAGGAGAGGCCCGACGACTGTTTCCAGAGACCAAAAACGTCCGACGTTAGACCGACTATAATGCCGCTATAGTTTAACGGTTGGGCTATCAAACAAACTCCGAATGCGATGAAACTTGACAGGTGGTCTATCTACACTATAATAAGACCACACGTCAACTCTCATCACATTCCAAGAACATTTTCCAGCCACTTAGAAAATAATATTTTGGACGTGCCGCGGGCGCGTGCAAGTGTGTCTGGGCTCAGAACGGACAACGGACGAAACTGGGGAAACCCGGACGAATGCAAGTTTTGAAAACATGATGATGCAATGCATATGATGACATGACAAGATGCAACACGCAAGCGAATGACAAAGCAATGACAGCGAATACCTGGAGGACACCTGGCACATCGGTCTCGGGGCGTCACAACACTCCACCACTACGAGAGGATCTCGTCCCGAGATCTAGAATGGCACCGGAGGGACAACGGAAAAGAAAAAGAAGAGGTAAAACTAAGTTTCTCCTTTGACAAACTAGTGAAACCAAAGAACCTTGAGAGGTTGAACACATCGAAAGAAAGAATACAACGGAGATGAACAAAGTTGAAACACTCCGTTTGAAAAAGAGGAACAAGGAAGAACAAATTCGAACAGCGCTCCGATTGAGAAGGGATGCAAGACTTGATAAGGCGAAAAGAGCTTTAGGAAAAAGGACACAACACTCCGGTTAAATGGATAAACCAAGAAAAGAACACGATCCTGACAAAACGAAAAGATGGGTTGAAGAGAGCAACATCGTAATGCCACCGGAACAAAAGTAAAAAATGGAATCAAAAGAACGGAGGGGAAAACAACATCTTCTACCTCAAAAGAGCTTGAAAAACATCTTTAGGAGAAGAGTCGAACGGAGTTGTTGGAAAACCAACAACGAAAAGAGAAAGCTTGTTATGGACTTATAGAAGCCATCTCAAAATTATGAGGTGAAATTCTGCCACTAACGGGAAAAAGAATTGGAATGGTATGACCAAGGAGACGAGAAAATATTTCACCGGGAGGATAAAGAAGAACTTGGATCATTTATGAGTACCATAAATAGCAAAATCCTTAGGGAAAGCTTTAGGTGAAATATAACCCAAGATAACTCCAACGAAGAGGTTGATGGATTTAAAATACCCCATTCTTAACAACATGTGAATCATGAAACATGAACTCAAATTATCAAGAATGACATAATACCACCTCAAATGATACGGTAGAAAAAATTGAACTCCGGATTGCAAGATGAAGAATGCTTGAACTCCACTGAAAAGAATGTTGATGAACGCTTCGAGAAGGAAATAAAACCTCGATGAACCATCATGTAGGACATCCATGAGGAACTCCGGTAAACAAAATGATGATAAAAGCAAGAGAAGTTGAAAACACAAGGTGAAACCTTGTAATGATTTAGAAGGATCTTTGTGACGAGATAAAGTGGAATCTTGGAACTCCAGAAAAGAAAGATGAAACAAGTGAAACCGAGAATTTGAAGAGCCTCTGGAATAAGGAATTGAATTTACTCGATGAAACAAGAATAAGAATTACATTATGCTTATCCTTCACCAATTTAAATTGATGACAAACAATGGATTTGGCATATTACTTATTCTCGTAGAAAGGATTAAGATAGATATGGCGTAAACTTGAGAAGGTCTTCCACGAACCACCGGTAGGATGAAACAACGAAAGAATGGATATGATAAACGAATGATGAGAAGTCTTGAATGAACCACCGTAAGAATTAAAAACGATTGAAGTGAAGATAAAGAAAACACCGGGAAGAATTTGCAAATGAACGAAGATGCTTGAGAGAATTTAGATACAAGTGAACGAAGGGATCACGAACTGATTAGAGAATATTTGAATGATGCACCAGTAAGATTGGAGGATGATAACTGAAAGCTGAGAAAGGAAAAAAAACCTGAAATGATGGACTCCGGCTACTCAAACTGAGAAGACTCTTGAATTGCTCCGGATGGGTGAAAAGAAATCTCACAATCAAAACCAATTATGAGAGGATGGCAGCAAACTAAAACCACGAATCTTGAGGAGAGTGGAGCAAGATTGAGAGGAAAAATCTACTTCGGTCTTCAAGTGTTATGAAAGACGATGGGAGACACCACCGTGAATTATTGAGGCACGCTGGAATGAAGAATGGAAAAGTTGAGCCAACGATGAAAATAATTTGACAGACCTTGGAGAAAGACATTTGACTGATGACAGTTCATTCTTACGTCAAACTTCGAAAAGAATTTGGGATTAACTCCGGGAAAAATTAGAAGAGACAGGTAAGATCCTGGGAAAAGACCTGTGGGTTAGGGCCCACTCAAAAGATACACCGTTGAACGATTACTTGAAAAGAGAGATTGCACCGGTTGAATTAAATGGCTTGAATGAGATAACATCCTCGAAAGATTTTTGGACAGACTGATAATGGGGTCACAAATCTTTTGAGATATCTTCAGCACTCCGGAATAATTGAATAGCGAGAAATGAATCATTATGAGGTGCACCGGTATGAGAAGGAATTTGAAGCAAGGAAAAGAATATGATCAACACAGAAAAACTAGAATTTAAACCACCGAAGAAGAAAAGAATTAAGGGTGATGACCTTGAGGCTCCGTTAAAAATCTTCATGAGAATCACCGGATAAGAACATGAAGGAAAAGAATGGAGAGACTTCCATCAATAAAATGGATAGTGATTAAGAAATCTGAATCCTTAAAGAAAAAGGGTGTGTGGGCGGGAAAACAAATGCAACTTGGAATGGATGAAACGAACACCGTTGAGAAAGCTGAGATTGAAACTTGCGGATGTTGCAATGACGGATCCACTTGAAGAAAAACACACCGATTGAAAAGGATTGACAGCACAATCTCGATTATCAAGAAGGATTAGCATCCACATAGGAATATGAGAACACCATTTAGGAAAGGTATGGAATCAACATTTGACTTTGAAGCAACTCGAATACCACAACTCAAAAGAAAACAAAGGATTGGCTTGTGGAATAAGCCGGAACAAACATATGATAGAGATTTCGTCCGAAGTTTTCGTGGTGGGGCCTACACAGGCTCGATCATACAGCACCATCATGTACAAGGCAGTGCACATGACATACGAAGCATCCCCGAGTCGGCATAGCCAAGGACTCTTTAAGACACAACGAGACCACTGTAAAACCAACCGTGAATAGGCGGACCACTAGACATCGAACCCCAATTTCATATCATACATCTGTCGGAAAGATATCCTAAGAGCTACTTGAATTCCCACCTATAAACTCCTGAAATTTTCCAGTTATGCAATCAGGTGTTGGAGATACAGGGGAAGCATAATATCTCACCCAAAATTAGCAAATCCTACATCCAGCTGTATCCATCCTTCAACACATAATCAAGAAACTTTCGGAAATCATCTACCTCAACCTTCGAAAAGCATCCGTTATACAAGTTATGGCAATACTCCCGAACTCCCGCCCCAGTACTGGGTGGCGTCGAGGTTATCTCACCAACAACTGCATAAAAGAGATTTTCGATGTCGGCGAAACTAAACTCAGGTATTCCAGAACTGCAATGATAAAATTGTGATGACAACACCTTGGAGCTCAACTCCCCGGGACACTGCCACAACCCCTAAATGATAGGAGGCACCAAGAACAATGTTCTCGTCACAAATCGATCGGAACGATTCCAAGATACCTGCGTGATCCTAAATTTTTAGTGAAATTTGAGAAGAGAAGAGTCAAAACTCTACGTCAGGATGCCTCACCAAAGCGATGAAGGGACTGGGGAGTAAAAAGAATTCCTAAACTCTCCGATATATAATTCCTAAATGACTCAAAACATTTTTCAAGACTCAACAACGGCTGCTAATTACGATCAAGCAGTGGGGGCTCCTAAGGTCGGGGAAGGCTCTGATTACCAACTTGTAACGCCCTCGATGCGGCTATATCTCCCACGTGTCGAAGCACGACTTAGAGTCATAACCGCATTGAAAGCACTGTCGCAAGTGAGGTAATCTTCACACAACCCATGTAATACATAAGGGAAAGAGATACATAGTTGGCTTACAATCGCCACTTCACACAATTACATGAAAAAAGCATTAAATCATCCAAATACAATCAGGGCCCGACTACGGAGCCAAAATAAAAGAAGACTACCCCAAATGCTACACAGATCCCCGATCGTCCCGACTGGGCTCCACTACTGATCAACTAGAACGAAACAACACAAAGGACAAGATCTTCATCGAGCTCCTCCTTGAGCTTGTTTGCGTCACCTGCTCGGTAACATCGGCACCTGCAAACTGGTTTTGGAAGTATCTGTGAGTCACGGGGACTCAGCAATCTCGCACCCTCGCGATCAAGACTATTTAAGCTTATAGGAAGGGTAAAAGGTATGAGGTGGAGCTGCAGCAAGCGACTAGCATATATGGTGGCTAAACATACGCAAAAGAGAGCGAGAAGAGAAGGCAAAGCACGGTCGATGAAACTATGATCAAGAAGTGATCCTAGAACAACCTACGTCAAGCATAACTCCAACACCGTGTTCACTTCCCGGACTCCGCCAGAAAGAGACCATCACGGTTACACACGCGGTTGATGCATTTTAATTAAGGTCAACTTCAGGTTTTCTACAACCGGACATTAACAAATTCCCATCTACCCATAACCGTGGGCACTGCTTTCGAAAGTTCAAATCCCTGCAGGGGTGTCCCAACTTAGCCCATGACAAGCTCTCACGGTCAATGAAGGATATACCTTCTCCCGAGACATTCCGATCAGACTCGGTATCCCGGTTCTACAAGACACTTCAACAAGTTAAAACAAATCCAGCAACATCGCCTGAATGTGCCGACAAATCCCGATAGGAGCTGCACATATCTCGTTCTCAGGGCACACTCAGATGAGACATCCTACGAGTAAAACCAAACCTCAAGTTGCCACGAGGTGGCCCCGCAGTCTGCTCGGTCGGACCAACACTCAGAGGAGCACTGGCCCGGGGGGTTAGAATAAAGATGACCCTTGAGTCTGCAGAACCCAAGGGAAGGTGGTAGGTTGTTAGTGCAAATGGTAAAACCAAGGTTTGGCATTGCTGGAGGAGTTTTATTCAAGGCGAACTGTCAAGGGGTTCCCATTATTACCCAACCACGTAAGGAACGCAAAATCCGGGAACATAACACCGATATGACGGAAACTAGGGCGGCAAGAGTGGAACAAAACACTAGGCAAAAGGCCGAGCCTTCCACCCTTTACCAAGTATATAGATGCATTAATTAAAATAAGATATATTGTGATATCCCAACAAATATCATGTTCCAACAAGGAACAACATCTCCATGTTCCAACAAGGAACAAACTTCAATCTTCACCTGCAACTAACAACGCTATAAGAGGGGCTGAGCAAAGTGTTAACATAGCCAAACAACAGTTTGCTAGGATGAGGTGGGTTAGAGGCTTGGTTTAACAATATGGGAGGCATGATAAGCAAGTGGTAGGTATCGCAACATAGGCATAGCAAAAGAGCGAGCAACTAGCAAGCAAAGATAGAAGTGATTTCGAGGGTATGGTCATCTTGCCTGAGATCCCGCAAGGAAGAAGAACGAGTCCATGAAGAAGGCAAACGGACGTAGTCGAATGGGTCCTCACAAACGCGACGTTCTCGGAACCAACCCGAAGAAACAACACCGGAAAGAAGAGAACAACATAGTAAACAACCACCACATAAACATGGCATGATGCACAACCAAGTATGATGCATGTCCGGTTTAATGAGGCATGGCATGGCAAAGTGCACAAGCAACCCTACAAATTAAGTGGGGCTCAATATGCAACGGGTTGCATATTGACGAAACACCTCATCAAGTTATTTAGTTCGATCTCGTTTATGTACCCAACAATATTAAATGTTATTAAACATGGCAAGAGGGTGAAGCAAAGTAAAACTACCTATCTAGTCAAGTTTAAATGAGGCAGGAAGCAACGAATAACACTTGCGGAAAATCCCCATATGCATTTATTAGGTTTGGTACTGTTCTGCCCTAAACACAATTTTAGAGTTGTTAAACATGCAACGTGATGCCACCAAGTTAAACTAGACACTTTTCTACCCCATTTACATATAAAGTTTATTTAAATCCGAGTTACGGTTATTTAGTTATGAATTAAATCATTTTAGCATGGCATTTAAGCAAGTTTAAACAAATAGCATTTTAAACATTTCAAACATGCATGAAAGTTGCATATTATTAAACTAGACAAAAATCTAAGCAACTTTCATATATAATTTGTTTCGATCCGATGCACGGTTGTGAAGTTATTAAATGCATGTTCAACAAGGGCTTTTCTGTAAAACAACAATCCTGTGAAAAATAGCTAAATTCGCAGCAACGGGAAAAAAACTATGGGCCGAAACTTCCTGGCCCAACAGGAACAGGGGAGGAGCTGGGCGCGTCCTCACCCATGGGCTTGGCCCGCTGGTGAAGAGGAAGGCCGGCAAGGGCGGCGCGGATCTGGCCCGACCGGGCCTGGCTTGGCGCTGGCCGGCCCAGCTCGCGAGGTGGGGAGGATACGAGCGCAGCGCCCTCTGTTCGACGGAGACGCAGAGAAGCAGCAGCGTTGGAGCGGTTCGACACGAAGCAAGGAAGGCCGGCGAGGGACTTGGCACGGGGCGACGGCTAAGAACGACGGAGTTGGCCGGGACTCGACGGATCTGGGCGGCGATCGGGCTTGGGGAGGGCGATTTGAGCCGGAACCGGTCACGTCCGAGGCTTGGGCGCACTGCAGCTCGGGAAGGAGGCGGCAGATGACATCCATGGCCACGGTGGCTCCCTGGGTCGCTGGCCAGCGACATGCGGCGGAGGGTCGAGCGGGAGCTCTGGTTGCTGGTCTCCTGCGGAGGAACTCGGGAAGGCAGGTGCGCTGCGGGCATCCATGGCATCCTGCGAGGCACAGAGAGAGAGAGAGTTGAGAGAGCAGGAGAAAGAAAGAAGAGAAGGAAGGATCGAGGGGGAGGGCGCGGGGTCGGCCTGGAGCTTGGCGAAGGCAGCATGGATCCCTCGAGCGGGAGAGCCTATGGGCACGGAGGAGCTCCACTCCTCTGGATCGAACAGGGAGGAGGTGGTTGTTTTTGGCTGGCTGGTTGCGCAAGACGAGGAGGTAGGTGGTTGGATGGATTTTTGTATCGGTTTGTTGGTTGGTTGGGTAAAGAAAATGAGGAGGATTTGGATCGGGGAAGAACCCGAGGTGGAAGGAGACAAGAGGAGGGGCGGCGGCAGCTAGGAGGATCCCTAGAAATTAGGGATTTGGTCACAGTTTATATATAGCGGGTAGGTTAGTCTAGGGTTTATCTCGTCCCTCCGATCGTAATCGTACGGATGGCAAAAAATATGTTAGGAAGCCCAAATGAGAAAATAGAGACGTTTTGTAGATGTTTGGGGATGATCCGGACACAACGATGGCGACAGTCTGGGTCGGGTCCGGGACAGATTTCGGACGCGCGCGGGTGGAGGTCCGCGGGCTGACGAGAGAGGTTAGGTAGGGCCTGGCGGTGAGAGGTAGTGCAGAAGGCAAAGGTCTGAGAAGAGATAAAAGGAGAGGCCCGGCGACTGTTTCCGGAGACCGAAAACGTCCGACGTTTGACCGACTATTATGCCGCTATAGTTTAACGGTTGGGCTATCAAACAAACTCTGAATGCGATGAAACTTGACAGGCGGTCTATCTACACTATAATAAGACCACACGTCAACTCTCATCACATTCCGAGAACATTTTCCAGCCACTTAGAAAATAATATTTCGGACGTGCCGCGGGCGCGTGCAAGTGTGTCTGGGCTCAGAACGGACAACGGACGAAACTAAACCCGGACGAATGCAAGTTTTGAAAACATGATGATGCAATACATATGATGACATGACAAGATGCAACACGCAAGCGAATGACAAAGCAACGACAGCGAATACCTGGAGGACACCTGGCACATCGGTCTCGGGGCATCACACGATGCGCGTGGGAAATGGTTCCAAAGTCGATGTGATCGCTGTCGGCACGCTACCTCTACATCTACCTTTGGGATTAATTTTAGACCTAAATAATTGTTATTTGGTGCCAGTGTTAAGCATGAACATTATATCTGGATCTTGTTTGATGCGAGATGGTTATTCATTTAAATATGAGAATAATGGTTGTTCTATTTATATGAGTAATATCTTTTATGGTCATGCACCCTTGAAGAGTGGTCTATTTGTATTAAATCTCGATAGTAGTAATACACATATTCATAATGTTGAAGCCAAAAGATGCAGAGTTGATAATGATAGTGCAACTTATTTGTGGGACTACCGTTTAGGTCATATTGGTGTAAAGCGCATGAAGAAACTCCATACTGATGGACTTATGGAATCACTTGATTATGAATCACTTGGTACTTGCGAACCATGCCTCATGGGCAAGATGACCAAAACGCCGTACTCCGGAACAATTGAGTGAGCAACAGATTTATTGGAAATCATACATACTGATGTATGTGGTCCAATGAATATTGAGGCTCGCGGTGGGTATTGTTATTTTCTCACCTTCACAGATGATTTGAGCAGATATGGGTATATCTACTTAATGAAACATAAGTCTGAAACATTTGAAAAGTTCAAAGAATTTCAGAGTGAAGTGGAAAATCATCATAACAAGAAAATAAAGTTTCTACTATCTGATCGTGGAGGAGAATATTTGAGTTACGAGTTTGGTCTACATTTGAAACAATGCGGAATAGTTTCGCAACTCACGCCACCCGGGACACCACAGCGTAATGGTGTGTCCGAACGTCGTAATCATACTTTACTAGATATGGTGCGATCTATGATGTATCTTACTAATTTACTGCTATCGTCGGGTTGTGCTTTAGAGACGGCTGCATTCACGTTAAATAGAGCACCATCGAAATCCGTTGAGACGACGCCTTATGAACTATGGTTTGGCAAGAAACCAAAGTTGTTGTTTCTTAAAGTTTGGGGCTGTGATGCTTATGTGAAAAATCTTCAACCTGATAAGCTCGAACCCAAATCGGAGAAATGTGTCTTCTTAGGATACCCAAAAGAAACTATTGGGTACACATTCTATCACAGATCCGAAGGCAAGACATTTGTTGCTAAGAACGGATCCTTTCTAGAGAAGGAGTTTCTCTCGAAAGAAGTGAGTGGGAGGAAAGTAGAACTTGATGAGGTAACTGTACCTGCTCCCTTATTGGAAAGTAGTTCATCATAGAAACCGGTTCCTGTGACACCTACACCAATTAGTGAGGAAGCTAATGATGATGATCATGAAGCTTCAGATCAAGTTACAGCCGAACCTCGTAGGTCAACCAGAGTAAGATCCGCACCAGAGTGGTACGGTAATCCTGTTCTGGAAGTCATGTCACTTGACCATGATGGACCTACGAACTATGAAGAAGCGATGGTGAGCCTAGATTCCGCAAAATGGCTTGAGGCCATGAAATCTGAGATGGGATCCATGTATGAGAACAAAGTGTGGACTTCGGTTGACTTACCCGATGATTGGCAAGCCATCGAGAATAAATGGATCTTCAAGAAGAAGACTGACGCTGACGGTAATGTTACTGTCTACAAAGCTCGACTTGTTGCGAAAAGGTTTTCGACAAATTCAAGGGGTTGACTACGATGAGACTTTCTCACATGTAGCGATGCTTAAGTCTGTCTGAATCATGTTAGCAATTGCCGCATTTTATGATTATGAAATTTGGCAAATGGATGTCAGAACTGCATTCCTGAATGGATTTCTAGAAGAAGAGTTGTATATGATGCAACCTGAAGGTTTTATCGATCCAAAGGGTGCTAACAAAGTGTGCAAGCTCCAGCGATCCATTTATGGACTGGTGTAAGCCTCTCGGAGTTGGAATAAACATTTTGATAGTGTGATCAAAGCATATGGTTTTATACAGAATTTTGGAGAAGCCTGTATTTACAAGAAAGTGAGTGCGAGCTATGTAGCATTTCTAATATTATATGTGGATGACATATTGTTGATTGGAAATGATATATAATTTCTGGATAGCATAAAAGGATACTTGAATAAGAGTTTTTCAATAAAAGACCTTGGAGAAGCTGCTTATATATTGGGCATCGAGATCTATAGAGATAGATCAAGATGCTTAATTGGACTTCCACAAAGCACATACCTTGATAAAGTTTTGAAGAAGTTCAAAATGGATCAAGCAAAGAAAGGGATCTTGCCTATGTTACAAGGTGTGAAATTGAGTAAGACTCAAAGCCCGACCACTGCGGAAGATAGAGAGAAAATGAAAAGTGTTCCCTATGCTTCAACCATAGGCTCTATCATGTATGCAATGTTGTGTACCAAACCTGATGTGTGCCTTGCTATTAGTTTAGCAGGGAGGTACCAAAGTGATCCAGGAGTGGATCACTGGACAACGGTCAAGAACATCCTGAAATACCTGAAAAGGACTAAGGATATGTTTCTCGTTTATGGAGGTGACAAAGAGCTCGTCATAAATGGTTACGTCGATGCAAGCTTTGACACTGATCCGGACGATTCTAAATTGCAAACCGGATACGTATTTATATTGAATGGTGGAGCTGTTAGTTGGAGCAGTTCTAAACAAAGTGTCATGGCGGGATCTACATGTGAAGCGGAGTACATAGCTGCTTCAGAAGCAGCAAATGAAGGAGTTCATATCCGATCTAGGTGTCATACCTAGTGCATCGGGTCCAGTGAAAATCTTTTGTGACAATACTGGTGCAATTGCCTTGGCAAAGGAATCCAGATTTCACAAAAGAACCAAGCTCATCAAGAGACACTTCAATTCCATCCAGGATCAAGTCCAGGTGGGAGACATAGAGATTTTCAAGATACATACGGATATGAATGTTGCAGACCCGTTGAGGGAGTCCTGGATTAGGGGGTCTCCGGACAGCCGGACTATATCCTTTGGCCGGACTGTTGAACTATGAAGATACAAGATTGAAGACTTCGTCTCGTGTCCGGATAGGACTTTACTTGGCGTGGAAGGCAAGCTAGGCAATATGGATATGTATATCTCCATTGTAACCGACCTTGTGTAACCCTAGCCCCCTTCGGTGTCTATATAAACCGGAGGGTTTTAGTCCGTAGGACAACATACAATCATACCATAGGCTAGCTTTTAGGATTTAGCCTCTCCGATCTCGTGGTAGATCAACTCTTGTACTACTCATACTATCAAGAATAAATAAGCAGGACGTAGGGTTTTACCTCCATCAAGAGGGCCCGAACCTGGGTAAAACATCATGTCCCTTGCCTCCTGTTACCATCCCCCTTAGACGCACAGTTCGGGACCCCTACCCGAGATCCACCGGTTTTGACACCGACATTGGTGCTTTCATTGAGAGTTCCTCTGTGATGTCGCCGTAAGGAAGGATGCCTCGTCTCGTTGTTAAAAACAACATTACCGCCGGGGGAGCCCTGGCTGTCGGCCAAACTCTCCGGCTAGGCAGTTTTGTCATGACCGCCTGTTCGGCTGCTGCACCAACGATGACTTCTCGGGTCATCGAAAATAGCCTCCACGTCGGCTCAGAATTCGCCGAGCAGATGGATCCAATGGAGCTCTCTTCCCTGAACAAGCTCTTGGATCGCATTGCCGCCTTGGGAGTCACTACGGACTATGATCGGATTGGGCTTAAACCCGATAAAAGGGAGATTAACTCTCCATCGGTCACCCATCATGTTCCGGTGGTGGAGGAACAATGCGGTGATTCTTCCTCTATCTTGAGGACTAACTATGTCCGAATTCCTGAGCTCTCCGAGCCAGATACCCGTTTATGGGAGGACATCACCCAAACCCTGAACCTAGAGTCAGGTAGCGGGCCAGACTCATCGGGCAACATACTGGAATCCGAACTTCCAAGATCGGAAACTCCTCGGCCCGTGGGTCTCAGATCGGGCAGGGGTTCGGACTCAATTCTACCCACCCACCCACACATAAACGATCTTTCCCACATCAGGCAAGAGCCCTATGAAACAGTACATCATTATTGGGCCAGATTCCTCCTTGTAATGAACAAGGTTAAGGACTACCGCGAGGAAGATGCAGTCTCACTTTTCTGCAATAACTACACGGACAAGGGAATCCTTAACACCATAAGTCGCCGTGACATATCACGCTTCACTGACTTGGCATCCATAGTACGAAAGTACTGTGCGGTGGAAAGTGCCTGGAAAAACGAAACGAGATTTTGGGATAATCCGGCTCCGAATATGCACCCAGTCCAAGGTAAAAGGGTGCACTATCATAAGACACCCGAGTTAATTACAAAGAAGCAAAAACCCTCTACAGGGAATAGAACCGTATTGGAGGGATGGCTTAATGGACCCTGCAAAATTCATAGCACCGCGGATACCACACCAACCCACAGCCTTAGATCATGTTGGATACTCCGGCAGGTGGCCAAAAGTGGTGAGGATCTTCTTATCCAAAATACCACAGAGCACCATCCCGTGGATAACAATACGGTATTAACAGTCTATGAGACCTTCGCATCAAATAACAGGCGCAAGCGAACACTCCGTAGCATTGCCGAAATCTGCCACGTGGCAGCAATAAATCCATGGAGTGACATGGCTATTACCTTCAATGCCAGTGACGAACCTAAATTCCGAACAGCCCAAGCACCAGCCGCACTGGTCCTCAGTCCAATCGTGGATGGCTTTCGACTCACCAAAGTACTCATGGACGGCGGCAGCGGATTAAACCTCATCTATGAGGAAACTCTTCAAAAAATGGAAATAGACTAGAACCACATCGAGCAAAGTAGCACAACCTTCAGAGGAATCATCCCCAGTCGGGAAGCACGCTGCGCTGGGAAAATCACATTAGATGTGGTATTCGGCATGCCGGAGAACTATAGGTCCGAAGAAATTACATTTCAAGTGGCCCCGTTCAGTAGTGGATACCAGGCCCTTTTAGGACGTGAGGCATTCACGATCTTCCAAGCCGTACCCCATTACGGGTACATGAAGCTCAAAATGCCCGGGCCCAACGGAATCATCACTCTCGCTAGTGATTCGGACACAGCACTTCGCGCCGAAAACAAAGCAGCCGCATTGGCCCTCGAAGCATTATCCAAAGCCTTTCGGCCGAGGAATTAACCATGCTACGCTCCACAGTGTACAGGGATGACGTGATACTCGACAAGAGATCCAACTCCACCTCTTTTAAACCAGCGGATGAAATAGTCAAATTCCAAGTCCACCCAACGGACCCTACAAAAACAGCCTCCATCGGGGCATAGTTAAACCCCGCCGTGGACGCGGCACTACGAGAGTTCTTGCGTGAGAATTGGGACATATTCGCCTGGCACCCATCAGACATGCCAGGAATCCCACGCAGGCTCTTCGGCGTTTCTCCAAACCTAAGAGACAGGCCATGGGAGAGGAACTAGCCAAGTTATTGGAGGCCGGATTCATCAGAGAAATAAAATACCCGGACTGGCTAGCAAACCTGGTGATGGTACCAAAGAAGAACAAATCCTGGCGCCTATGTGTCGATTTCAAGGACCTCAACAAGGCCTGCCCAAAGGATCCCTTCCCCCTCCCCCGCATTGATCAAATTATTGATGCTACCGCAGGTCACGGATCATTGTGTTTCCTCGACGCATACTCCGGTTACCACCAAATCAAGATGGCGGAGTCCGACCAAGCCGCAATGGCATTCATCACACCATACGTCCCCTTCTGTTTCAACACAATGCCTTTTGGGCTCAAAAACGCCGGCGCAACATATCAGCACATGATTCAGACATGTCTGGAGAAACAAATCGGCAAAATAGTAGAGGCATACGTAGATGATGTGGTTGTCAAAACCAAACACATCGACTCTCTAATAGACGACTTGAGGCTCACATTTGACAACCTCTGAGCATACGACATCAAGCTCAATCTGGAAAAATGTGTTTTCAGCGTACCAGCGGGAAAGCTCCTGGGCTTCATTGTCTCCAGCAGAGGAATTGAAGCTAATCCAGCCAAAATCCGAGCTCTGTCATAGTTGGCTACCCCAACAGACCTCAAACAAATCCAGAAATTAACTGGATGTGTGACGGCTCTAAGACGCTTTATCTCCCGCTTAGGAGAAAAGGCATTACCCCTTCATCGTCTCCTTCGGTGCACCGAACACTTCGAGTGGACGGATGCTGCCACAACCAGATTGGAAGAAATAAAAGCCATACTGGCAACAAACCCAATCCTGGCCACACCAAACATCGGCGAACCAATGCTATTATACATTGCGGCAACTCATCAAGTTGTAAGCGCAGTGCTCGTCGTCGAACGAGAAGCGGACAGGCACAAATTCCCTCTTTAAAAGTCGGTATATTATGTATCCACTAGCCTCACTCCATGCAAATCACGGTACCCACATTATCAAAAGATAGCCTATGCGGTATTCATGGCATCCCGGAAGCTGCGGCACTACTTTCAAGAGTGTTCGATTACAGTAGCCTCGGAAGTACCACTTAATGATATTATAAACAACCGCGACGCCACGGGCCGGATTGCCAAATGGGCCATTGAGCTCCTCCCGTTTGACATAACATACAAACCTCGGCGCGCCATTAAATCGCAAGTATTGGCCGACTTTGTCGCCGAATGGACGGAAGCCGAACTCCCTAAAGAGTACGGTGCATACTCCAATTGGATCATGCACTTCGACGGCTCCAAAATGCTGGCTGGACTAGGGGCCGGCGTCGTTCTGACATCCCCAACCGGAGATACAGTTCAATACGTATTGCAGATATTGTATACAGACTCCAACAATGCAGCCGAATACGAAGCCCTGTTACATGGTCTTCGAATGGCAGTTTCCATGGGCATTCAACGCCTTGAGGCGCGCGGGGATTCGAACCTCGCAACATCCCAAATAAATGGAGACTTTGATGCCAAGGATCCGAAGATGGCGGCCTATCGTAACGCCGTCCTAAAAATATCAGGTCGCAATTTCACCATATGGCTCGGGAAAACAATCAGGCGGCGGATATCCTCGCCCGCATCGGTGCAAAATGCGATGCGGTCCCCCCCCCCAACATCTCTTTAGAGAGGTTGTTTAAGCCATCCGTGGTATGGGAAGGGGACACTGCAATATTAGTCCGGACCCGGCCACAACGCACGATACCGAACACTCTGACATAATCGGAGGCTCTGCCACCGAAACAACACCTTCAGCCCACGTAATAATGGCCATCATAGCCCCATGGATAGAACCATTCCTGGCCTACCTAAATAGGCAGGAACTTCTGGAGGACCAAAATGAGGCACGCTGCATAGTGCGGTGATCTAAGGCCTAGAGAGTCCATGATGGAGAACTGTATAAAAAAGCACTACCGGAGTCCTTCAAAGGTGCATCTCCGAAGAGGAAGGGCGGAAGCTTTTGGCAGAAATTCACGCCGGACTCGGCGGCCACCACGCCGCAGCCCGAGCACTTGTAAGCAAGGCCCTCCGTACAGGATTCTATTGGCCGACGGCCCGGGCAGACGCACAGGACTTGGTCCAACGCTGCGCCGATTGCCAGCTTTTCGCAAATCAAAGCCACATGCCACCCACCGCCCTCCGAACAATCCCCATTACATGGCCCTTTGCGGTCTGGGGGCTTGACATGGTTGGACCCCTTAAAGGGGGAACCCATAAGAAAAAATACTTACTGGTCATGGTCGATAAATTCACCAAATGGATAGAGGCCAAACCTGTTAAAAAGGCCAAATCCGGACCGGTGATAGACTTCATATCCGGGGTCGTACACCATTATGGCGTCCCCCACAGCATCATCACTGACAACGACACGAACTTCACGGCCGACGAGGTAAAACTCTGGTGCAGCAACATGGGCATCAAGCTCGATTATGCTTTAGTCTATCACCCACAAACCAACAGCCAAGTTGAGCGAGCAAATGGTCTTATCATGAGCGGCATCAAACCCAGATTGGTGTGATCCTTAACGGAGTCTAACACGCACTGGGTAGAGGAGCTCCACTCCGTACTCTGGGGGCTGCGGACCACGCTGAATCGTAGTACCGGATATACACCCTTCTTTATGGTGTACGGCGCAGAGGCAGTCCTGCCCTACGACATAATTCATGACTCACCTAGAGTGCGCTTGTACAAAGAAAGAGAAGCCGAGCTCGATCGGCAGGATAGTCTGAACACCTTGGAGGAGGAGCGTGATGTGGCTAAAGCCCGTTCCGCATTCTATCAGCAACAGGCTCGCAGATACCAAAGAAGAGAAGTACGGGCCAAAACTTATAACGTTGGCGAGTTAGTTCTACGCCTGCCGGAGAATAAAAATACCAAGCTCGAGCCCAAATGGGAAGGTCCCTTCATCATTGACCAAGTTCTGACCGGTGGAGCGTACCATCTGCGGGATGCATCGAATAATCAACTTGAGCCGAACCCATGGAACGCGGCCAGGCTCCGAAGATTCTACGCCTAGTGCCGGACTCTATGTTCATCTCCTTCCTCTTTCCATTTTTTACATATATATTTATTTGTCTTTTTTCTCTTTCTTTCTTTTATTCTTTCTGAAGGCCTCTAAAGGCCAACTTGTGCCTTGCTTGCACACTATTGACGCGCTAACCGCGCTCATCATACCTGGGGGCTTCTTACACAGAAGCTTAATTGTTTATCTGGGCTTCATGCCCCACATATGTGTTATTCTTCCGCATGTTACACAGAAGCTTACACAGAAGCATCTCTGCGATTGTTACTGCCGGGTCAGCCGGATGTGTACCTCAGACTGGGTGAAGCCGAAAGCTAGCGTTCTTAAGGGAATATTCGGTCGGTGAACAAAAAATGATTTTTATTTATTTTCCATATGTGCCCCCAGATGCTTTTTCCCTTCGTTTCTATCGCAGTCCGTACATGCACTTTAGGTCATGCGTACCCAGGGAAAGGAACCCTTAACGGAACTATTCTCCCTCGAAGATGTTTCTTACTACCCATGTAATATAACATAACTAGTTGGGCACTTGTCTGTTCAAGCACTAATGACCCCTACGCCTGGTCTCCACGCGTACCCCGGTTCTTATATAACTAAGCGGGTATTCGGATACACTCCGGACTATCGGGTCCCGAGGCTGAAGCGAAAAGGTCCGCCATGACAAATGATCTACAATCTGGCTAGAAGGCATTATACATGTCACTTTAATTACATAGTCATGCAGACTGACTAAATTCCTCTTCTATACCATCCAACAGGCGGTCTAGCCTACAATCCTGTTGGGAATACTTTGCGGCTAATTCTACTTGCCCATAAACTAAGCTAACGGGGATCTCTTTTCCGTTGGGCCCCACAGGTCTGACCTCGGCCATGTGATTCGGGTCAGCCTTGGTATACCGCGTCTTCACCATGGCCCAGGCTTCCCTGGCACCTTGACGGCAGGCCGATATCTTCCATAATCGGAAGTGCCGCCGTGCTCCCTTGAGCTTCTCCGTAAGCTCTAAAATGCCTTCTGGCAGGGAGACAGATGGCCACAAGGCCTCGGCAACACCTTGCATCACCTGCCGAACTTGTTCGTGCAGTTGTGAGAGCTCGGATAGAATGTCACCCGCAGACCCGGGCATTTCCTCCACGGGATGCCTCGTCAGCATACTTGCAGATATAAAGTTGTTAGCTGGCTTCTTTGCCGAACTCCTTCAAAAGGGTCCGTTCAAGCACTTACTGAATATGCCGCGTCGAAGCCGCTTGTTCTCCTTCTCGGAGTCCACAAGCTGAGCCTGAACATATTTCAGTTCCACGCTCAGCTTGGTATTGGCGTCTTGGAGATTGTTTTTATCCCGCCTTACTTCAGTCAGCACGCGTTCGCCAGCCTTTAGCTGTCATATGGCATGCTGCTCCTCTGGATTCTCTCCTGATTCATCTGAAACATCTATTGTTAGATCTGTAGCCATACCGCATGCTATATGGTACTCATCATTCTTTAAAATAAATGTTACCAGCGGGGGACTTTTTAGGTTTCTTCAATGCGGCAACAGCGGCCCGCAGTTGGGTCTTGCATGCCTCCAGCTCCTGTGACAGTCGAGTATTCTTCTCTGTAAGAGCCTGCACAGTAAGATGATCCTTAAATCAGTTCTGCTAACTGTTTCAAGTCTCAGGGGCTACTGATACATATAATCGTCAGATTTGCTTACCCGTACATCCTTTACATACTGATCCGTGGCTCTGGCTAGACCATCTTGAGCAGCACGGAGGTACGCCTCTCCAGAATTGAAGGCATCAAACGCCTCTGGTGAGAAGCAAGAGTCGCGGAGTACGGCCCGGCGACGCCTATGATTCATGGCGCTCTTCACTTCTGAATTTGTAGCGGACAATCAATCCACATCCTCTGTAGGGGGATTATCCGGCGTCCGCCCCATATCGGCTTCCGCCTCTATGTCCGGCCCTGGAACCCGACTGGTGGAAGCATGATCGGCAGCCTCGCCGGACATATTCCGGCGAGCGTTTTTCTGTTAAATAAACATGGACGTCATTACATTTCAAGAAAGACGACAACCACGGAGCAGGGTTTCTATCATACCTCTGCGCCGGCGTCTCCGTCCCGACCGCCTTCCTTTTTGGCCGGCCCGGCCTCGGTGCCTCTTGTGGGCGAGTTGCTGCGGGTTCGGCATGGCGTCCCGAATGCCTTCCCTGTAGAGCACCATGTGTATATGGTAGGTGAAGTGCCTAAAAGGGGATCCTAGTTTTTGGAGTTGGGATTTTTGGTTTTTCTTACATGCGACGTAGGAAGAAGTCTGGGATAGTCGGTCGTAATGGCCACCATGGCATCATCACAGCTTAGTTGATAGAACTGTCGGTTTATCAGCTCCACGAATATGTCCGGATCTTCTTCGAGTCCGGGACCAAGGGCCCGGTCAGGGTCCTCTGGTTGTGGAGATGGGTTGCTGACCTCCCTTATGGATCTTCGCAGTTCCTGCCGCAAAATGTCAAGGTGAGTATCTATGACAAAGAATGCGAGAAGAATGGAAATAAGGAGATATGACTCACCCAGCTTGGAGGGTTGTACATGGAGAATCCATCCCGTGGCTCGATACGGATGAACTCCTCTTCCTCTCCTTTGAACAGTTCGGACAGAATTTTTGCTAATGTGGCAGCATTGTCCGGACCCTTACGCCTGTAACGGGTGTCGTCATCTTCCCCGTTAAAACACCACAAGGGGTGTGTAACACCCCGGATATGATTTACCCAAATGTACTCCAACTCTTGCCGTTTCCGGCGTTAAGTTATTTTATTTTCTCGGGTTTAGGTTTTTGTCTCCGTGTGTTGTTATCGTTGTCATGCATCTCATATCATGTCATCATGTGCATTGCATTTGCATACGTATTCATCTCATGCATTCGAGCATTTTCCCCGTTGTCCGTTTTGCATTCCGGCGCTCCGTTCTCCTCCGATGGTCATTTCTACCTTTCTTTCGTGTGTGGGGTTTAAACATTTCTGGATTGGACCAAGACATGCCAAGCGGCCTTGGTTTACTACCGGTAGACCGCCTGTCAAGTTTCGTACCATTTGGACTTTGTTTGATGCTCCAACGGTTAACCGAGGGACCGAAAAGGCCTCGTGTGTGTTGCAGCCCAACACCCCTCCAAGTTCGCCCAAAACCCACCAAAACCCTCTCCATCATCTAGAGTGTTTGATCACGATCGTGTGGCCGAAAACCGCACCTCATTTGGACTCTCCTAGCTCCTCCTATGCCTATTTAAAGACCCCCCGAAAAATCTCCTTCTCCTCCCCCCCCCCCCGAAAACCCTAGATCCATCTCCACCCGCCGCCGCCCGGGGCCATCTTCCCCGAGGCCAGCTCCTCCTCCGCCGAGGCGCACCGCCCGCCGGCCGTCCTCCTCCACGCCAGTTCGCCGCGTCGCCGTCGCCCGGTCTCCACCGCGCCAGCGCGCGCCTCCCCGCCGCCCATCGCCACCCCGGCGAGCTCCGCTGACGCCTGTGAGCTCCGGCCACCTCCCCAAGACCGGCAAGTCCGACCACCGCCGCGGCCATCTCCGGCGAACGTCAGGAAGCGCACGTGAACAGTAACCGGATCTAGATCTGGAATTTGGATCGGTTGACTTTTTGCCCGAAACCCTAATTATTTTGGCTATGTTCATCGCATCGTAACTCCTCATCCGTAGCTCCATTTTGGGCATATAGCATATCAAAATGTTCGACTCAGAGAGCACATCCTTTCATCTCATTGCATCATTTTCATTTGAGTACATCTTGATGCCCGAAGTGCTGTTAGAAGTATGCTATTTGAGATAATTGTCAGATCTGCTGCTCCAATTAGATATTTGTCATTTTTGCCATGATTATTGTGTGCATGATATGCCCCTGAGCTCTACATGTGTTTTGTTATATGCTTTGCCATCTTTCCAGAGATGCAACCCATGTATTTTTGTGATGTGTGTGGTGACTAGCACAAGCTTGCAAAGTGGGGCATTTGTTAATGCTGATTTCAGGGACTTAGCATTTCCACTAAGTCCTTGATCTGTTTATCTCATTATGCCATATGTTCATGTTGTTTCCTAGTGATAAATGCCTCTTTTGAGGATGATTAGTAAGGATGTTTTGTTAATCTTGTAGTGCTCTATCCATCCATGTCTTTGTTTGCAATTATGGAGCACCCTAGCTTGCGTCAATCAAGCTCTACTTTTGTCATTTCGTGAATCTAGGCAGATTGTCTACTTGTTAGCGATTTTGCCGAGGATGTTATAGTTGATCCGTGCATGCTATGTTATTGTTCTTGCCATGTCTAGCTTGTATAATGTGTATTCTTGATGGGTGTATGCTTAGATTGTTATGAAATGCTCTGTAGTGAGTGCATCAAGCTCGTAAACATGCCTACTTGATATCTGATTTTGCATGCTCCAGTTTTCACCAAGTGTGAGAACTAATTATGTTTTTACCATGTTCACATGCTTGCAAATGTATTTTCTGATCCCTTTTGGCTCAAGGTCACTAAGGGACTTTTGTTAAGATCTTTGAGTAGCTCCATGCCATGCTTTACTTTTCCATGTTAATGTCTTGTAGCATATAGTTTTCATGCTCCAAAGTGTGCTACCTGATCTGAAATTCCAGACAAGTGTTAATTTCACAAAGTCTGAAATCTGTTTACGAAATGCATTTTTGCCATGCTTGTTTGAACCTGTTATTGGATGAATTGGCCGTAGCTCAGTGCTAGTCTTTTGTTAAGCATCATGAGTGGATCCCTGCCATGTATTTTGTTGCCATGTTTGGGTGCTGTAGCATGTTCATCTTGTTGCATTTAGATGGCTACTTGCTGTAAATCGCAGAACGTGGTCATATTTGAATTGCTTGCCATTTCCAAACCGTAACTCCGATTCCGGTGATCTTTATATCATTTTCAAGTGATTTCATCTCCCCTTTCCAGTGGCACACTTGGATTTCCATGTTGAGGCCAGGTTCATGCATTCCTTGTCAAATCTTGCATATGCATCGCATATCACATCCCGCATAGCATACCATGTTTGCATCATATTGTTTGAGCTTTGCACGTGGTTCATTGTGTTCCGTTTGCTTGTTTGTCTTGTTTGGGTAGAGCCTGGAGACGAGTTCGCTAACAAGGATCCCGTTGAGTTTGCTTTCGAGGATCCAGTCAACTCTGACAACTTTGCAGGCAAGATGATCATACCCTCGAAATCACTACTATCTTTGCTTTGCTAGATGCTCTCTCTTTTGCTATGCCTATGCTACGATGCCTACCACTTGCTTATCATGCCTCCCAAATTTCCATGTCAAACCTCTAACCCACCATGTCCTAGCAAACCGTTGATTGGCTATGTTACCGCTTTGCTCAGCCCCTCTTATAGTGTTGCTAGTTGCAGGTGAAGATTGGAGACCGTTCCTTGTTGGAACATTATTTACTTGTTGGGATATCATTATATTATCTTGTTATCTTAATGCATCTATATACTTGGTAAAGGGTGGAAGGCTCGGCCTCTCGCCTAGTGTTTTGTTCCACTCTTGCCGCCCTAGTTTCTGTCATATCGGTGTTATGTTCCCGGATTTTTGCGTTCCTTACGCGGTTGGGTGATAATGGGAACCCCTTGATAGTTCGCCTTGATTAAAGCTTTTCCAGCAATGCCCCACCTTGGTTTTACCATTTCCCACCTAGCCTCTTTTTCCCTTGGGTTTCCGGAGCCCGAGGGTCATCTTATTTTAAACCCCCCCGGGTCAGTGCTCCTTTGAGTGTTGGTCCACCTGTCAGCTACCGGTGGCCACCAGGGGCAACTCTGGGCTGGCCTGCCCGTACCTAGGACAATCTGAGTGTGCCCTGAGAACGAGATATGTGCAGCTCCTATCGGGATTTGTCGGCACATTCGGGTGGTGTTGCTGGATTTGTTTTAACTTGTCGAAGTGTCTTGTAGAACCGGGATACCGAGCCTGATCGGAATGTCTCGGGAGAAGGTCTATTCCTTCGTTGACCGTGAGAGCTTGTCATGGGCTAAGTTGGGACTCCCCTGCAGGGATTTGAACTTTCGAAAGCCGTGCCCGCGGTTATGGGTAGATGGGAATTTGTTAATGTCCGGTTGTAGATAACTTGAACCTTAACTTAATTAAAATGAATCAACTGTGTGAGTTACCGTGATGGTCTCTTCTCGGCGGAGTCTGGGAAGTGAACACGGTGTTGGAGTAATGCTTGCCGCAGGTTGTTCTCTAGTTATTCGTTCGCGCTTTGCCTTCTCTCCTCGCTCTCTTTTGCGAACAGGTTAGCCACCATATATGCTAGTCGCTTGCCGTAGCTCCACATATATGTTACCTTGCCTTACCTATAAGCTTAAATAGTCTTGATCGCGAGGGTGCGAGATTGCTGAGTCCCTGTGGCTCACAGATTACTTCCAAACCAGATGCAGGGCCTGATGATTCCCTTCCAGATGACGCGCTTGAGCTCAAGTGGGAGTTCGACGAGGACTCACGCCGATATTACGTGTCTTTCCCTAATGATCAGTAGTGGTGCCCAGTTGGGGCGATCGGGACCGTGTCGCATGTTGGGTTTATCTTTCATTTTGGCGCCGTAGTCGGGCCATGAGTGTTTGAATGTTGTAATGCTATTTATGTACTTTGATTGATGTGGCGAGTGTAAGCCAACTATGTATCTCCCCTTTTATTATCTATATTACATGGGATGTTGTGAAGATTGCCTAACTTGCGACATTGCTTTCAATGCGGTTATGCCTCTAAGTCGTGCCTCGACACGTGGGAGCTATAGCCGCATCGAGGGCGTTACAGGGTGCCCTCGATATTGAAGTGGTTGCACTCCCCGCATTATGCATATCGACATAACCTCGATTACTGATAATCCTGATTGAGCCAGCGCTTTAATCCGGTTCATCAGGTACATGACTTCTCCCTTATCTTCCTCCTGGGGGCTCCGTGGGCGCCAACTTCGGCGTTTCTTCAGAGGAGCATTGCTGAACTCAGGAAGACCCCGCCGAACAGGGTCCGGAAGGGGGACGTCCTCCATATAAAACCATTCCGAAGGCCAGTCTTCAGACGTCTTCTTCGGAGTACCAGAAAGGTATCTGGTTTCGGCGATGCGCCATATTTCGGCTCTGCCCACTTGATAAAGTGACCCCTTCTGTGTGCGAGGGATGAGGCAAAATAACCTTTTCCACAACTCGAAATGAGCCTCGTAGCCCAGGAATAACTCACAGAGGGCGACATAGCCAGCAATGTGTAAAATGGAAGCAGGGTTAAAATTGTGTAGTTGGAGGCCGTAAAACTCCAGGAGCCCGCGGAGAAATGGATGAATTGGAAATCCGAGTCCCCTTGATAAATAAGGAACAAGGCAGACCTGCTCCCTCGTAGAGGGGCTGGGGAAGCTCTCCGCTTGCTCCCTGCCATTGTAGGTGGCGAGCCCGGCTCGAACGGGCACCATATACGCTGGAGGGAGAAACCCCTTAGTCTACAGTTCAACTAATCGACTGTGTGGGACTGGACATCTCTCCCAATCACCGGGCTTAGGGCTATGGGGGTGAGAGGAGGAGTTGCGAGGTTCGGCCATGCTGGAATGGATATTTCTGAAGCACGCTCTGATGGTTTCTCGCTAGGGGAGGATGGTATGGATCGGATCTAAGAATCCCCATCCCTTTAATAGACAATTTATTTATCTGGCTAGGGGGCGAATGTAAAAACGCCCTGGCGCCTCGTATTCATTTGACGCGTGGGAGATAGCCCTTATTGGGCGCAGAAGCCAAGAGGTCCAACATTTATGGGACCAGACACTGCTTAACCAACGTTTGAAATTTGGAGAAGAACCCGCCTTGCAATGCCGAAGACAACACTCCACGCCGGACTCATCGTCATTGAAGCCTAGTTCGGGGGCTACTGAGGGAGTCCTGGATTAGGGGGTCTCTGGACAGCCGAACTATATCCTTTGGCCGGACTATTGAACTATGAAGATACAAGATTGAAGACTTTGTCTCGTGTCTGGATGGGACTTTACTTGGCGTGGAAGCCAAGCTAGGAAATACGGATATGTATATCTCCTCCTTTGTAACCGACCGTGTGTAACCCTAGCCCCCTCCGGTGTCTATATAAAACGGTGGGTTTTAGTCCGTAGGACAACATACAATCATACCATAGGCTAGCTTTTAGGGTTTAGCTTCTCCGATCTCATGGTAGATCAAGTCTTGTACTACTCATACTATCAAGAATAAACAAACAGGACGTAGGGTTTTACCTCCATCAAGAGGGCCCGAACCTAGGTAAAACATCGTGTCCCCTGCCTCCTGTTACCATCCGCCTTAGACGCATAGTTCGGGACCCCCTACCCGAGATCCGCCGGTTTTGACACCGACACCCGTTGACTAAGCCTCTTCCACAAGCAAAACATGATCAACACCAAGACTCCATGGGCGTTAGAAGCATTACTATGTAATCTAGATTATTGACTCTAGTGCAAGTGGGAGACTGAAGGAAATATTGACGTTGTGTACCTGAGCATGAACAGGAACATATCCTACGCAAGTGCCACTCCGAGGCTTATGGAGGACACCATGCTGGAGACAGAACTGCACACAAGGTATTGCAATCCGGTTTTTATTGGCCTACTCTCTTCAAGGATGCCCGTAAGTTTGTTTTGTCTTGTGATGAATGTCAAAGAATTGGTAATATTAGTAGACGTCAAGAAATGCCTATGAATTATTCACTTGTTATTGAACCATTCGATGTTTGGGGCTTTGATTATATGGGACCGTTTCCTTCCTCTAATGGGTATACACATATTTTAGTTGCTGTTGATTACGTTACTAAGTGGGTAGAAGCTATTCCAACTAGTAGTGCTGATCATAACACCTCTATTAAGATGCTTAAAAAGTTATTTTTCCAAGGTTTGGTGTCCCTAGATATTTAATGACTGATGGTGGTTCACATTTTATTCATGGTGCTTTTCGTAAAATGCTTGCTAAGTATGATGTTATCATAGAATTTCATCTCCATATCATCCACAGTCTAGTGGTCAAGTAGAAATGAGCAATAAAGAGCTTAAATTAATTTTGCAAAAGACTGTTAATAGATCTAGAAAGAATTGGTCCAAGAAACTTGATGATGCATTATGGGCCTATAGAACTGCATATAAGAATCCTATGGGTATGTCTCCGTATAAGATGGTTTATGGAAAAGCATGTCACTTACCTCTTGAACTAAAACATAAGGCATGTTGGGCTATTAAAGAGCTCAACTATGACTTCAAACTTGCCGGTGAGAAGAGGCTTTTTGACATTAGTTCACTTGATGAATGGAGAACCTAGGCCTATGAGAATGCCAAACTGTTTAAAGAAAAAGTTAAAAGATGGCATGAGAAAAGGATACAGAAGCGTGAGTTTGAAGGAAATATGCCCTAGAGGCAATAATAAAGTTATTATTTATTTCCTCATATCATGATAAATGTTTATTATTCATGCTAGAATTGTATTAACCGGAAACATAATACATATGTGAATACATAGACAAACATAGTGTCACTAGTATGCCTCTACTTGACTAGCTCATTGATCAAAGATGGTTGAGTTTCCTAGCCATAGACATGAGTTGTCATTTGATCAACGGGATCACATCATTAGGAGAATGATGTGATTGACATGGCCCATTTCGTTAACTTAGCACTTGATCGTCTAGTTTATTGCTATTGCTTTCTGCATGACTTATACATGTTCCTATGACTATGAGATTATGCAACTCCCGATTACCGGCAGAACACTTTCTGTGCTACCAAATGTCATAACGTAATCGGGTGATTATAAAGGTGCTCTACAGGTGTCTCCGATGGTGTTCGTTGAGTTGGCATAGATCGAGAATAGGATTTGTCACTCTGATTGTCGGAGAGGTATCTCTGGGCCCTCTCGGTAATGCACATCACTATAAGCCTTGAAAGCAATGTGACTAATAAATTAGTTATGGGATGATGCATTACAGAACGAGTAAAGAGACTTGCCGGTAACGAGATTGAACTAGGTATTGAGATACCGACTATCGAATCTCGGGCAAGTAACATACCGATGACAAAGGGAACAACGTATGTTGTTATGCGATTTGACCGATAAAGATCTTCGTAGAATATGTAGGAACCAATATGAGCATCCAAGTTCCGCTATTGTCTATTGACCGGAGGCGTGTCTTGGTCATGTCTACATAGTTCTCGAACCCGTAGGGCTCACACGCTTAAAGTTCTGTGACGATCGGTATTAAGAGTTTTTGTTTTGATGTACTGAAGGTAGTTCGGAGTCCCGGTTATGATCACGGACATGACGAGGAGTCTCGAAATGGTCGAGACATAAAGATCGATATATTGGATGACTATGTTCGGACACCGGAAGTGTTTCGGGAGGTTTCAGACATATACCGGAGTACCTGGGGTTACCAGAACCCTCCAAGGAGTATATTGGGCCTAATGGGCCTTAGTTGGAGAAGAGGAGGGACGGCCAGGGCAGCCGTGCGCCCCCTCCCCCTCTAGTACGAATTGGACAAGGAGGAGGGGGCGCCCCCCTTTCCTTCTCTTCTTCTGTCCTTTCCTCTCCTACTCCTACTCCTACTCCTACTTGGAAGGGGGGAGTCCTACTCCCGGTGGGAGTAGGACTCCTCATGGGGCGCTCCATAGGAGGCCAGCCCCCTCCCCCTCCTCCACTCCTTTATATACGGGGAGGGGGGCACCCCTTGAAGACACAACAATTGATCATTGATCTTTTAGCCGTGTGCGGTGCCCCTCCACCATAATCCACGTCGGTCATATCGTAGCGGTGCTTGGCGAAGCCCTGCATCGGTAGCTTGATCAACACCATCACCACGCCTCGTGCTGACGAAGCTCTTCCCCGAAGCTCTACTGGATCGTGAGTTCGCGAGACGTCACCGAGCTGAACATGTGCTGAACACGGAGGTGCCGTATGTTCGGTACTGAGGATCGGTCGATTGTGAAGACGTATGACTACATCAACTGCGTTGTCATAACGCTTCCGCTTACGGTCTGCGAGGGTACGTAGACGACACTATCCCCTCTCATTGCTATGCATCACCATGATCTTGCGTGTGCGTAGGATTTTTTTTTGAAATTTCTATGTTACCCAACAGTGGCATCCGAGCCAGGTTTATGCATAGATGTTATATGCACGAGTAGAACACAAGTGAGTTGTGGACGATACAAGTCATGCTGCTTACCAGCATGTCATACTTTGGTTCGGCAGTATTGTTGGATGAAGCGACCTGGACCGACATTACGCGTAAGCTTACGCGAGACTGGTTCTACCGATGTGCTTTGCACACAGGTGGCTGGCGGGTGTCAGTTTCTCCAACTTTAGTTAAACCGAGTGTGACTATGTCCGGTCCTTGTTGAAGGTTAAAACAGCACTAACTTGACGAACTATCGTTGTGGTTTTGATGCGTAGGTAAGAACGGTTCTTGCTCAGCCCGTAGCGGCCACGTAAAACTTGCAACAACAAAGTAGAGGACGTCTAACTTGTTTTTGCAGGGCATGTTGTGATGTGATATGGTCAAGGCATGATGCTATATATTATTGTATGAGATGATCAAGTTTTGTAACGGAGTTATCGGCAACTGGCAGGAGCCATATGGTTGTCGCTTTATTGTATGAAATGCAATCACCATGTAATTGCTTTACTTTATCACCAAGCGGTAGCGATAGTCGTAAGCTATAGTTGGCGAGATGACAACGATGCTACGATGGAGATCAAGGTGTCACGCCGATGATGATGGTGATCATGACGGTGCTTTGGAGATGGAGATCAAAGGCACAACATGATGATGGCAATATCATATCACTTATATTGATTGCATGTGATGTTTATCCTTCATGCATCTTATTCTGCTTTGATTGACGGTAGCATTATAAGATGATCTCTCACTAAAAAAATTTAAGGTACAAGTGTACTCCCTAAGTATGCACCGTTGCAAAAGATCGTCGTGCCGAGACACCACGTGATGATCGGGTGTGATAAGCTCAATGATCTTATACAACAGGTGCAAGCCAGTTTTGCACATGCAGAATACTCGAGTTAAACTTGATGACCCTAGCATATGTAGATATGGCCTCGGAACACTGAAACCGAAAGGTCGAGTGTGAATCATATACTAGATATGATCAACATAGTGATGTTCACCATTGAAAACTACTCCATTTCACGTGATGATCGGTTACGGTTTAGTTGATTTGGATCACGTAATCACTTAGATGATTAGAGTGATATCTATCTAAGTGTGAATTCTTAAGTAATATGATTAATTGAACTTAAATTTATCATGAACTTAGTACCTGATAGTATTTTGCTTGTCTATGTTGTTGTAGATAGATGGCCCGTGCTGTTGTTCTGTTAAATTTTAATGTGTTCCTTAAGAAAGCAAAGTTGAAAGATGATGGTAGCAATTACATGGACTGGGTCCGTAACTTGAGGATTATCCTCAGTGCTGCATAAAAGAATTACGTCCTAGAAGCACCGCTGGGTGCCAGGCCTGCTGCAGATGCTACTGATGACGTTAAGAACGTCTGGCAGAGCAAAGCTGATGAATACTCAATAGTTCAGTGTGCCATGCTTTACGTCTTAGAACCAGGACTTCAACGACGTTTTGAACGTCATGGATCATATGAGATGTTCTAGGAGTTCAAGTTAATATTTCAAGCAAATGCCCGGATTGAGAGATATGAAGTCTCCAATAAGTTCTAAAGTTGCAAGATGGAGGAGAATAGTTCTGTCAGTGAACATATACTCAAAATGTCTAGGTACCATAACCACTTGACCCAACTGGGAGTTAATCTTCCTGTTGATAGTGTCATTGACAGAGTTCTTCAATCATTGCCACCAAGCTACAAGAGCTTCGTGATGAACTATAATATGAAAGGGATGGATAAGACAATTCCCAAGCTCTTCGCAATGCTAAAGGCTCCGGAGGTAGAAATCAAGAAGGAGCATCAAGTGTTGATGGTCAACAAGACCACCAGTTTCAAGAAAAAGGATAAAGGGAAGAAGAAGGGGAACTTCAAAAAGAACGGCAAACAAGTTGCTGCTCAGGAGAAGAAACCCACGTCTGGACCTAAGCCTCAGACTGAGTGCTTCTACTGCAAAGAAACTGGTCACTGGAAGCGGAACTGCCCCAAGTATTTGGCGGATAAGAAGGATGGCAAGGTGAACAAAGGTATATGTGACATACATGTTATTGATGTGTACCTTACTAGAGCTCGCAGTAGCACATGGGTATTTGGTACTGGTTCTGTTGCTAATATTTGCAACTCGAAACAGGGACTACAGATTGAGCGAAGATTGGTTAAGGACGAGGTGACGATGCGCGTGGGAAATGGTTCCAAAGTCGATGTGATCGCCATCGGTACGCTACCTCTACATCTACCTTCGGGATTAATTTTAGACCTAAATAATTGTTATTTGGTGCCAGTGTTAAGCATGAACATTATATCTGGATCTTGTTTGATGCGAGACGGTTATTCATTTAAATCTGAGAATAATGGTTGTTCTATTTATATGAGTAATATCTTTTATGGTCATGCACCCTTGAAGAGTGGTCTATTTGTATTAAATCTCGATAGTAGTAATACACATATTCATAATGTTGAAGCCAAAAGATGCAGAGTTGATAATGATAGTGCAACTTATTTGTGGGACTGCCGTTTAGGTCATATTGGTGTAAAGCGCATGAAGAAACTCCATACGGATGGACTTCTGGAATCACTTGATTATGAATCACTTGGTACTTGTGAACCAAGCCTCATCGGCAAGATGACCAAAACACCGTTCTCTGGAACAATGGAGCGAGCAACAGATTTATTGGAAATCATACATACTGATGTATGTGGTCCCATGAATATTGAGGCTCGCGGCGGGTATCGTTATTTTCTCACCTTCACAGATGATTTGAGCAGATATGGGTATATCTACTTAATGAAACATAAGTCTGGAACATTTGAAAAGTTCAAAGAATTTCAGAGTGAAGTGGAAAATCATCGTAACAAGAAAATAAAGTTTCTACGATCTGATCGTCGAGGAGAATATTTGAGTTACGAGTTTGGTCTACATTTGAAACAATGCGGAATAGTTTCACAACTCACGCCACCCGGAACACCACAGCCTAATGGTGTGTCCGAACATCGTAATCATACTTTACTAGATATGGTGCGATCTATGATGTATCATACTGATTTACTGCTATCATTTTGGGGTTATGCTTTAGAGACGGCTGCATTCATGTTAAATAGAGCACCATCGAAATTCGTTGAGACGACGCCTTATGAACTATGGTTCGGCAAGAAACCAAAGTTGTCATTTCTTAAAGTTTGGGGCTGCAATGCTGATGTGAAAAAGCTTCAACTTGATAAGCTCGAACCCAAATCGGAGAAATGTGTCTTCTTAGGATACCCAAAAGAAACTATTGGGTACACATTCTATCACAGATCCGAAGGCAAGACATTTGTTGCTAAGAACGGATCCTTTCTAGAGAAGGAGTTTCTCTCGAAAGAAGTGAGTGGGAGGAAAGTAGAACTTGATGAGATAACTGTACCTGCTCCCTTATTGGAAAGTAGTTCATCATAGAAACCGGTTCCTGTGACACCTACACCAATTAGTGAGGAAGCTAATGATGATGATCATGAAGCTTCAGATCAAGTTACAGCCGAACCTCGTAGGTCAACCAGAGTAAGATCCGCACCAGAGTGGTACGGTAATCCTGTTCTGGAAGTCATGTCACTTGACCATGATGGACCTACGAACTATGAAGAAGCGATGGTGAGCCTAGATTCCGCAAAATGGCTTGAGGCCATGAAATCTGAGATGGGATCCATGTATGAGAACAAAGTGTGGACTTCGGTTGACTTACCCGATGATTGGCAAGCCATCGAGAATAAATGGATCTTCAAGAAGAAGACTGACGCTGACGGTAATGTTACTGTCTACAAAACTCGACTTGTTGCGAAAAGGTTTTCGACAAATTCAAGGGGTTGACTACGATGAGACTTTCTCACATGTAGCGATGCTTAAGTCTGTCTGAATCATGTTAGCAATTGCCGCATTTTATGATTATGAAATTTGGCAAATGGATGTCAGAACTGCATTCCTGAATGGATTTCTGGAAGAAGAGTTGTATATGATGCAACCTGAAGGTTTTATCGATCCAAAGGGTGCTAACAAAGTGTGCAAGCTCCAGCGATCCATTTATGGACTGGTGTAAGCCTCTCGGAGTTGGAATAAACATTTTGATAGTGTGATCAAAGCATATGGTTTTATACAGAATTTTGGAGAAGCCTGTATTTACAAGAAAGTGAGTGCGAGCTATGTAGCATTTCTAATATTATATGTGGATGACATATTGTTGATTGGAAATGATATAGAATTTCTGGATAGCATAAAAGGATACTTGAATAAGAGTTTTTCAATGAAAGACCTCGGAGAAGTTGCTTATATATTGGGCATCAAGATCTATAGAGATAGATCAAGACGCTTAATTGGACTTTCACAAAGCACATACCTTGATAAAGTTTTGAAGAAGTTCAAAATGGATCAAGCAAAGAAAGGGTTCTTGCCTGTGTTACAAGGTGTGAAATTGAGTAAGACTCAAAGCCCGACCACTGCAGAAGATAGAGAGAAATTGAAAAGTGTTCCCTATGCTTCAGCCATAGGCTCTATCATGTATGCAATGTTGTGTACTAGACATGATGTGTGCCTTGCTATTAGTTTAGCAGGGAGGTACCAAAGTGATCCAGGAGTGGATCGCTGGACAGCGGTCAAAAACATCCTGAAATACCTGAAAAGGACTAAGGATATGTTTCTCATTTATGGAGGTAACAAAGAGCTCGTCGTAAATGGTTACGTCGATGCAAGCTTTGACACTGATCCGGAGGATTCTAAATCGCAAACCGGATACATATTTATATTGAACGGTGGAGCTGTTAGTTAGAGCAGTTCTAAACAAAGCGTCGTGGCGGGATCTACGTGTGAAGCGGAGTACATAGCTACTTCGGAAGCAACAAATGAAGGAGTCTGGATGAAGGAGTTCATATCCGATCTAGGTGTCATACCTAGTGCATCGGGTCCAGTGAAAATATTTTCTGACAATACTTGTGCAATTGCCTTGGCAAAGGAATCCAGATTTCACAAAAGAACCAAGCACATCAAGAGACGCTTCAATTCCATCCGGGATCAAGTCCAGGTGGGAGACATACAGATTTGCAAGATACATACGGATTTGAATGTTGCAGACCCGTTGACTAAGCCTCTTCCATGAGTAAAACATGATCAGCACCAAGACTCCATGGGTGTTAGAAGCATTACTGTGTAATCTAGATTATTGACTCTAGTGCAAGTGGGAGACTGAAGGAAATATTGACGTTGTGTACCTGAGCATGAACATGAACAGATCCTACACAAGTGCCACACCGAGGCTTATGGAGGACACCATGCTGGAGACAGAACTAGACATAAGGTATTGCAATCCGGTTTTTATTGGACTACTCTCTTCAAGGATGCCCGCAAGTTTGTTTTGTCTTGTGATGAATGTCAAAGAATTGGTAATATTAGTAGCCGTCAAGAAATGCCTATGAATTATTCACTTGTTATTGAACCATTCGATGTTTGGCGCTTTGATTATATGGGACCGTTTCCTAGCCATAGACATGAGTTGTCATTGGATCAACAGGATCACATCATTAGGAGAATGATGTGATTGACACGACCCATTCCGTTAGCTTAGCACTTGATCGTTTAGTTTATTGCTATTGCTTTCTTCATGACTTATACATGTTCCTATGACCATGAGATTATGCAACTCCCGATCACCGGAAGAACACTTTGTGTGCTACCAAACATCATAACGTAACCGGTTGATTATAAAGGTGCTCTACAGGTGTCTCCGATGGTGTTCGTTGAGTTGGCATAGATTGAGAATAGGATTTGTCACTCCGATTGTCGGAGAGGTATCTCTGGGCCCTCTCGGTAATGCACATCACTATAAGCCTTGCAAGCAATGTGACTAATGGATTAGTTACGGGATGATGCATTACGGAACGAGTAAAGAGACTTGTCGGTAACGAGATTGAACTAGGTATTGAGATACCGATGATCAAATATCGGGCAAGTAACATACCGATGACAAAGGGAACAACGTATGTTGTTATGCGGTTTGACCAATAAAGATATTCGTAGAATATGTAGGAACCACTGTGAGCATCCAGGTTCCGCTATTGGTTATTGACCGGAGACGTGTCTCGGTTATGTCTACATAGTTCTCGAACCCATAGGGTCCGCACGCTTAAAGTTCTGTGATGATCGGTATTATGAGTTTTTGTGTTTTGATGTACCGAAGGTAGTTCGGAGTCCCGGATATGATCACGGACATGACGAGGAGTCTCGAAATGGTCGAGACGTAAATATCGATATATTGGACTACTATGTTCGGACACCGGAAGTGTTTCGGTAGGTTTCGGACATATACCGGAGTACCGGGGGGTTACCGGAACCCCCCGGGGAGTATATTGGGCCTAATGGGCCTTAGTGGGAGAAGAGGAGGGGCGGCCGGGGCGGCCGCGCGCCCCCTCCCCCTCTAGTACGAATTGGACAAGGAGGGGGGGTGCCCCCCTTTCCTTCTCTTCTTCTCATTTCCTCTCCTACTCCTACTCCTACTTGGAAGGGGGAGTCCTACTCCCGGTGGGAGTAGGACTCCTCATGGGGCACGCCGTAGGAGGCCACCCCCTCCCCCAGCTCCACTCCTTTATACATGGGGAGGGGGCACCCCTTGAAGACACAACAATTGATCATTGATCTTTTAGCCGTGTGCGGTGCCCCCCTCCACCATAATCCACCTCGATCATATCGTAGCGGTGCTTAGGCGAAGCACTGTGCCGGTAGCTTCATCAACACCGTCACCACGCCGTCGTGTTGATGAAGCTCTTCCCGAAAGCTCTACTGGATCATGAGTTCGCGGGACGTCACCGAGCTGAATGTGTGCTGAACGCGGAGGTGACGTACATTCGGTACCGAGGATCGGTCGATCGTGAAGACGTACGACTACATCAACCGCATTGTCATAACGCTTCCGCTTACGTTCTACGAGGGTACGTAGACGACACTCTCCCCTCTTGTTGCTATGCATCACCATGATCTTGCGTGTGCGTAGTATTTTTTTGAAATTTCTACGTTACCCAACAGTGGCTGCCTCGCTGCTTCCTTGACGTCCACTCCAAGTCTCCTGGATTGCATTTGTTCCAAAAAAAGATCCTCACGAAGTTTTCATTCCATTTGGATTCCGTTTGACATTCCTTTTCCGCGAAACACTGAAATAGGCAAAAAAACAACAATTTGCACTAGGCCGTCGGTTAATAGGTTAGTCCCAAAAATAATATAGAAGTGCATAATAAAGCCCATAAACATCCAAAACAGATAATATAATTGCATGGAACAATCAAAAATTATAAATACGTTGGAGACGTATCAGTCCTTCCGAGGACGGCGACGGCAGGCCACTCGATCCCGGTGCAAGTCTTGGCCCACAGGAAGCGATGGGGAGCTCCTCTGCTTCGGTGTTGTGTTGGTGAGCAGCGTGGGCGGCAAGGTGGGGCTGGGACGACGCGTCGATTTATGGGCCGGAGCACGTGGTGGTCGCGCGGGGCGGTCTTCACGATGTCGGCAGCACCACGCCAGGGCGAGCTTGATCTGGATCTGAGGAGAGCCATCATTGAGAGGGCTCGCGCTCAGTGTCGTGACAGAGGAGAAGGGTCAGGCGGGAGTGAGACTTCTTTTCGGCGGTGTGCGGGCTGTAGGCGACTCTGTGCACCAGCGGTCGTGGGCCGATTTTGGTGTTTTGATCCTTTTGCTAAAGTTTAGCCCGATCTGATCCTCATCCGAAAGTATTTCAGGATCTGACCCTTTTTCTACCGCCAGGGTTGATGGCGGTAGGGTATGATAGCCTACCGCCAAGGCCCTTGGCGGTAGGAATGCATGTCCTACCGCAAAAATTCTTTAAGTATCAGATACAACGTGTGTACTCACTTACCGCCGGGTTGTTTGATGGTAGGGGTACACAGGCTACTGCCAACCTGTTTGGCGGTAGGCCAGCACTACGCTAATGTGGACAAGTTGCCTACCTCCAGGGTCTTTGGCAGTAGCAAAAGGGTCAAATTCTGAAATACTTTTGAATGAGGGTCAGATCTGGCTAAACTTTAGCCAAAAAGGTCAAAACACGAAAATTAGCCACGACCGTGGGCTCGATGGGCACTAAGGGACGGCGTGTGGCAGAATGGGGCCCCAACATCCTGTTCTCCGGTGGTTGTGACCCAGTTTGAAACTGGTGGGAACGATGGAGATCTAGGCCCTAGCATCCAGATCTGAAGGTGGCTGGGGTGGACGTCGGGTGCGTGGGGCCACTGGGCATGTGATTGAAGTGGTGGTTTGGCCAAGGTAGGTTGTTGGACGTGCAACGTAGAATGAAGACCTTGTTGTAGGTCATTGGGTCGGAGCAGGCGATGACGACACTTGTGGGCACCACTTCCTTCTAGAAAGCGTCGTTGAGGCATTTCTGCTCGCTCCACTGTGTGAGGAAGCTCTAGGGGAAACCCTTGATCCCTTGGGATCAGACGGTGATTGCATTGTGTGTCGCACCTCTTGAGGCATAGTTCCAGGAGCTTCTTATCGACCAGAGAGACTAGCAATAGGTGAGGGTTGTCGTTCGTGTTGCTTGGTCGACGAGATTTAGTTTGGTTTTGATGCAATGGAGGTTTGGTTGAGGTGTTCACCTCATTCACATGCGACACCTCTCCTTTTCTTTTGACGGGTGTTGTCAAGTGGCAACAAGACGGCCAATGCTAAAGGTCGTGCCTTGCTTGGTTAGACAACGATGGAAGACGAAGACCTACTCCACCAGTTGCTTGAACCTGCATGATCTTCGAAGCCGAGTTAGTATTTGTCGTCTTGTTGTGAGTGTGTTGTCATTGTCGTAGCTATTTCATTTTCTCCTTGAAGAAGTTGAACTAGTTGTTTGCTCATCTTGAGTTGTATAACACCTTCTTTACAAAATGAAATGCAACACTGATTGCTTTTTGTTCAAAAAAACTTTGTTGACATCGTAATAAAGCACCACGAGCCAAACTTTTAAAAAAATCTCTTTAGTCAATCCATGCTAGCCAAGTAAGGATGTAGATTGCCGACGAAGCCATGTTTTTCTTATGCGCTATGATCATTTGCAACCGGCCCCCTCAATGCCCCTTTGTATGTCTAGGTGGACAGTCCGGTCACGAAATTACCATCCAATTGGACACCGTATACCCGGCTCAAAAGTCTGAGTTGTATGGCAACCCTCAAACCCATCTCATACATGGGGTGGATATGGGGAGGCCCGAACGCATCCATCATGTTGGACTGATAGGGGGCATCCCAAATCGCCCCCAACCTAGCCCAACTTGCCCCCTTCTTCTCCTATCTTTTGGTTCGTTCACACTGTCGCCGCCCTAGCTCTGTCGTCGTCCTCAACCCACAACACCGTCACCAGAGGCCTCATCCCACAACGTCGATGTCTGTGCCGCCACCGCACGCTATCCCCAGTATGTCCAACTCCTCTGGGCATACACCTCGCCCTCTATGTGTACAATGAAATGTCTGAGCAGTTCTTTTTTTTCCTTTGATCATTTATAGGCAAAACAATGAATTCATCGGATGATGATCATGGAGAAAAGGACCTTGATGAATTCTCGTACAAAGAGTTTGTTGAGTAGTCAGATTCAGACAACGAAGATGTTGGGTGGGGGCAATGACATAGCCTTGAGAATGTTTGGTCAAGTAGCCCTAAGAATGTGGTGTTTCGTTGGTGTGGCCGTGTGGGTGGGTGGGTGGGGGCATCAAATAGAGGAAGTATGCATTTGTGATGAGAACACATAAATACATGGAACACATTTGGACAGTCCACGCCCAAAACAAGCGCGACCTACCAATCCGCTTCCCATTGGTCTAGGGAATGCATGCTAGATCATAACTTGCTAGAGCATCAGAAGCATTCTATCGAGCATATTCTCTGCGGTTTCCAGAATGAATTTTCTCTAATCATGTTGCTTCCATGCGTGCTCCCGATATGCTCCCCAGGTCCTAGTAATCATGTATGCTTCCTTACACAAGCGATGTTTTCTTTCATTCCATAGTTGTTCCCATTATAGAATAAACATGTTTCCAACACTACGACCCATGCTTCATGATTCATAGTAGCGTTTTTCTCCAAGCATTGTCATAGTTAATTTCTATGCCATGAATACTTCTATTTCGGAACACAAACTATGTGATGATAGAAGACCGAAAAATATAGTACCAAAACATTTTTATCATACCCCCGAAAGAAACATGGTATCATAGTGTAAGTGTAAGAATGAAGCACGTGTATGTTCAAGGAAACATGGCATGTTTTATGTGCGTCACATGCAGTACTAGTGCATTTACGTGATAGTGAGCCAGTGGAAACACATTTTGATGGTTGTCTAAGCAGGAACAAAGTAGCACTGAATCATTGTCATTTTGTGTGTAAAACATGAAGCAAACATATGAATACTGGAAAACATGTCACATTTAGACACATTATAACTGAGCACCTTTCCTGCCTTCTTAGGCCATCAGCATTCGCAGCCGTTTGATCATTGATTCTGGACATTTTTGACCGTCTGATTAACTCTGAATCACACTTAGGCTTGCTTTGTTCGCTGCTAACCACCGCTAGCCTTGATGGGTCGCTCCTCTAGTATGATATCAGAAGCATGTATATGGTACTAAACCCAATGAAGCACATACATAAAAGGCTAGGAAATGTATATATAGACCACTGCAACAATTGCATTTACGACGTTCCCACGCGATCTCATGCACATAACAAGTCGCATCGATGGCAGCAAAGATGATGCCAGCTCAAACAAGGGCATCTTTTAAATGAACGTTCTTCCAGGAGGAGCGTCAGCGTCACCCGAGATCGAGGCGATGACCGTGAGAACCAAGGGTGGTGCCGAGTCGACTATGAGTAGTAGGAACGAAGTGACTGTAAGAAGGAATATGGATGCCTCAACATCACAGAAGAGGCCTGCGTGCCGATGAGATCATATCAATGAAAAGCCTCCTCGTCACACTTCACATCGCCATCTTCGTCAATATTATGATTTAAGCCGGTCACTTCTCGTGGTCAATGCGCTCGTCAACATCGCGCTTCATGCCCCTGTTCCCGGTCGACATCCTCACCACTATTTCCTGCGACTACGGTGAAGAGTGTGAATTTCCTGCGACTACGGTGAAGAGCGTGAAGCTTCCGGCGGGCGGCTTGTGGCGGTTACCCTCGTTAGAAAATCTACCCAGACATTGGGTCAATTATCGATATTCAATAGTAATGAAGATGGTTGATCATAGGGTGAGATCAGACATCGGATACAAATAATTCTCCTTCGAAGCTGCTTTTAATAAGGAAAACTAAAGAGAACTTAGACAAAATTACACGTTTTTGTACTAACCCATAACCCAGGCACAAATCTTTCCGTGGGTAAAAAACATCCACTCCTTCGTCTCCAAGGTGAGGTGTACGGGAAGAACAATGGTTGGATCGTTCATCCCAAAGCACCATATGTTAGATGCAGCGACCACCGTGGGCTTACTCGAGCTCGGCTGCGGGGGTCAGTGGCGGCCGCCGGCGGCGGTGGAAGGGGGGATTAGAATTGTACTAAGCGCAATTAGCAACCTCGCGGTAAATTCCGTCAGTATTTGGCGGCCTCACGCTAAATTCCGTGCGCAATTAGCGACCTAGGCCTCACTCCCTGACAACCTAGCTGCTCTGAACTCCGCCCGAAACCCTAGCCGCCCCCATCATCCCCTTCCTCCCACTGTCCCACCCCGCCGCCATGCCCACGCCGGCGCCGCACCTCGTCGACGAGATCCTCGAGGAGATCTTCCTCCGCCTGCCCACCCCGGCCGACCTCGCCCGCGCCTCAACCGCCAGCCCCCGTTTCCGCCGCATAATCACCGACCGCTCCTTCCTCCGCCGCCACCGCAAACTCTACCCACCTCCTCTCCTAGGGCTCGTACACCAGGATGGCGGCTTCCAGCCAGCCGAGGCGCCCCAGGCCTCCGCCCCACTCGCCCGAGCCCTCGCCGACGCCGCTGATTTCACCTACTCCTTCGTCCCCGTGCGCAGCAAGGGCATCCCCTGGCAAGTCCGCGACGTCCGCGACGGCCGCGTCCTCCTCGAGGACTGCCGATTTTTGGAGACCCTCAAAGACATGGCGGTGTGTGATCCCTTGTCACGGAGCTACGTGCTGCTCCCGCCCATACCGACGGACCTCGCTGTCCAGGAAGAGCACCCACTTGATATCGTGCCCATCCTTGCTCCCATTGGCGATGATGAAGATGAGATGTTGTTCAAGGTGATATGCTTAGCCACCTATGGTTCCAAGATAACCGCGTTTGTCTTCTCGTCTGTCACACAGCAATGGTGTATAGCTGCATCTATCGCTCGGAGTTTGTCAGGCGTGGACTATCGTCCCCTTGGACTGCGCATGTCTCCCACTTATGGGTTCCGTGGCTTGTCCGGTTTCGACAACGTGCGCGGATGCTTCTACTTGGCGTCACCTTGGTTAGACAAGTTGTTCGTGCTGGACACACAAAGAATGGAGTTTTTCACTGTGAACTATCACACCGGCTATGATATACTGCTCACACATCTGCCTGGCCGGATACTCAAATTTCTCGCCAGTTACGATAAACCCCCTAGAATTCTACCTGGCCAGAACAGAAGTTTGCCTGGCATTGTAGTAGGTAGAGAAGGATATCTCGAGAAGTTTTCTCTCGTCGGTGATCACAGCCCAAATGGCTCATTTGATCTCTATCATATGACTCAGCAAAACAATGGTGAATCTTCCAGTGATTGGCAGCTAGAGAATATTATACCGTTGCCTCGCGGATATGATTATTTCACTGTGAGTGCAGCTGAGGGACTCTTATTCCTTGGAGCCACTACTCAAGATCAAGTGGATTTTGATATAGCTTCCGGGGTACCATTGTCCAGGACTGATTGGGATATAGATTATTTTTCCCTCGAGGTCAAGACTTCTGAACTGAGGAAGGTTTGTAGGAGCAGGGGGCAATTCTTCCAATCTGAACATGTTCACTGGTACTTTGGCTACCCCCCGCCGTTGTCAAAACCAAGTATATGATGTGGTAAGTTATTTTTTATCATTATCGTTGTGCTCAATGTCCTAATTGTTCGTGTAGATGTGATTGCTTTACGCTGTTACAAGACCTCATCAAAGTAGGGAAGGTGGGCATGCTGTTTCCTGGTCAATAATTGCTTTGCAACATGGTAATAAAGAAAACAACTTCATTTTATACCAAGAAGAGCATACATATCCCACTAAGTTTGCATAACATTTGCTTCAGTTAATGTCTGAGGGCCATTTACATCTAAGGAAAGGCGTTAATTTATCCTTTGTGCATTAGTTTCTGCTACATTTTGTTAACTGGAATTGACTAAATGATCATTTGTCCCTCTTATAGACGCACTACCTCTATTATTTGCCTCTCTTTAGATAACATTTGACCATTGATTTACTCCTGTTTAAATTTTTGTGCGTACTATTTTCGTTTTCTAGTTACTAGGCATAAACCCGTGCAAGTATGATACCGGTTACCTGTAAAAGAAGTATGAAATAGAAATATAGGAAAGGAATAGGAGTACACTCTTGCAAGATTTTAAAACTGCATGTATGTTTCGTGTTGTGGTGAAGCCTGGAACTATATTTTCAGTAACTTTATACAGCTTTATCAAGCTGCTGTTTGGTATTGGTTTGTGAAAGTATAAATATTCTGATATTTGTTAGCTTAATTAAAATTGAGCTATATACTGCTTCATATTTCCTTAATAAACTTAATTGCAAGCCTTCCATGTTAAGGTTTTCAGCCCAGTTTTTCCTAGTAACGGGACAGCTCTATTCTCTTTTCATAAATTGCAGGAACACCCTACCCATTTGGAACAAAAAGTTACCCATATGTCTTTTATTTTTCTTTTCTTTTTTGAATATGATTTGGCACATGCTCCGGGTGACTGGACAGATTATAGTTAGACTCCGCTGACATGGTTCTCTTTGTAGCACTGAATAGTCATCCACATGATATCTAAGACGACACGGACGTAATAAGATTCACACCATGGGATTTCTTGAAGCTACGTGTCATCTTTATCTATTTCCCTTAGGAATAGGGTGAGCCTTCAACCTTTAGACCCCCTATGATTTTTTAAAAACTATCATTTAAATGTCAAAACAGTCTTCAAACACAGTTGGTAACACTAATAGGTGTTTAGAAATATTTACGTACCCTATCAAATTTGATATTATCAAAATACTGTTTACAACAAATACACATACATTATTCTCAAGTAGCAATATAAGTATTTTATATTCAAAGCGTATAAGGTATAACCTTACTAAGTTTCCAAAATCCGGGGGATTACTCAAATAATATTATTGTTTGATACATGATATGAATTTGCTTTATTGGGTACGCACATGAACGTACATCAATTTGAAGAGCGTTTGCTTCTTGAGTTATTTTCAAACTTTTCCCTCTACTGCACAAGCACGAAAGCTGAATTATCTGTTTGCATCCAATTAGTTGTGCTATTTCTGATTTATTAGTAAAGCAGTACAATTTGCTGTTGGTCAATTTGAGCAGCTCCAGTCAATCCAACGGGAGAAAATACTCAAAGCACATGCATCTATCTTTATCATGAATGCATTGTGGCATTGGATGGTTTCCACTAAAAATGAAAAAAAATCTCATTAATTAGGCAATCTTAAACATTTACGTGGACCTCATTACTTCATTAGTATGGGAGAAACCCACCCCAACTAGTAATTTCCGATCAGCTTGAACTCATTTGGCAGGTTTGCTACAATGCTACTGAGATGTAGGTGACTTGAACTATTATGCCGATTGATTTGATTTGGTCGCCATGATCTGTACGGCATCCGAACATGGAGTTATGGTGTGGATGCATTATGATCTGGACCATACAGATAAACCCAATGGGTTATTTCTGTTTTTTTAGAGTCAACGCGGTGGCTTGGAAGGAATCCCAATTGGTAAATATATAACATGCAAAGATATTGATTTGTTGCAACTTCACAAGTCAGCCTTTTTTTCCTTCTCTTTTTACCTTTGCTCCCATGTTGATGTTGGTGTTTGGATTCAACCATATTGATACTAGCATCAGTGGTGGCATGGCTGTACGAGCCCCACCGAGTAGTTTTCTAGGCTGCAAGCTCTTGACGAGACCTGTGGAGAGCTATCGACGAGCTTGCAACACCCCTAGGTGCAACAATGCCCAGCCCTACAACAAATGCAGTGCCACAACAATGACCACCGCACTCTGTGTATGTGGTTCAGTGTCGATGCTTGTACCCCTGCTGACGCTTCAAATTCCAATACTAATGCCACAGTTATGCCCAGGTAGACGGGCATTATCATTAGTTGCGGATCACTGCTTGCGCATGGTTCAATTATTCCCTTCTTTTTTATGAGGTTCTTGTTCAGAAAGAACACAGCTTGGCATGGACAGCTGTGACTTGACAGTTGACAGGAGCAGAATGCAAGAACAAAAATAATCAGGGAAGGGAAAATAAATGGAAGTGACCGCAAAAGGATGGATCATCAACCCAAAAATCCCAGTATGGATATATAATCAATTAGAATCTAGGTTATGCGGGATAAGTAATGTGGGTATGTTCATAAGAGGCTCAGATAATCAAATATCCTACCTAGCATAAGAGGGGCTCCTTTGAAGCATGAATGAGCAGTTTACGTGTCTTTAGTCTTAAGTGGTCAATCTGTGGTGTACTTGTCGATTTTGTATGCAGCGCCTTGTTATTAAACTGCGGAAGCAAAGATTTTTGTTGCATCCACATAATTCTTGTTCTAACTATTAAGTGTATCTGCAGGATGAACTCGCTTTGCTTTCAGTGTCTCTTTTGTGCCATGCATCTGGAGCCTTTGCGGAGAAATGGAGGATGGTCAAGATGGTGCTGCCGACCTTACTTGGGCATTCGTTTTTCTTACGAGGAATCAGCCATCCTGTACCTCGCTATATGTGCGGTATGAGGCAAATGTAAAACAAGAGATGCTGCAAGCAAGGTGGATTAGTCGATGTACTTCGCTACATATGCTTATGTTAAGCGTGTCCTAGCAAGAAATGTTGTAATCGACGTGATTTTTTGTGAACTTTTACATCCAAGAGGCTTTTTTTTGTGTGTGTGTGTATGTGTGTTGGAAAAATTGTCGAGTAACTTATTGCTGTCAAAAGTCTCAGCAGTTGCAGCACATTATCCTCTGCTCAACATGTTCGTGTATCCAATGATCAATTGCTGCTTTAGGTTCTTATTATTGCTCATTCTAGGTTTGAGAATTCAAATTTGTAGTTTTGTCGGATGCCTTTCGAAAGCCACATTCTGAGGCAATCGGCTGAAATAAAACAGGTAAGCTTCATGCCTTCATCGTCGACCGATCAGGATCTGAACAATTCTGATACTCCACATCTTTGCAAGAGATATCTATCTTGTGACTACCCTGTTGGGTTAGACACACAACTTTTTGTCAACAAGTGATAGGAAGCTCAACAAATCTGATACTTATCTAGCTGTGATGGCAGCTCTTTGCTGTCTTCCTACTCTGGCAAATTTTACCTGGTTGTGTTATTTTTTGCTGTGACGAGACAGGTTCTTTATGATGGGTATTGCTGCTACATTTGCTGGAGCATTTGGACTGGGAAACAAAGTCACCTTTGACGCACACCTCTGATAGATATTGTTTGCACGGTGCGTTCGGCTGTTCGTTACTGTTATATTGGTCAGGTTTGCGTAAGGGGGAGAAAGTTCTTCGTTTCAGGATGGCGTTTGTCAGCTGATGCAGATGCTGCTACTGCTGCTGATCGTGGGACGAGAAGGAATATTTATGGCCATATGCTTGTTGGTAGACATGCCAGGTCCAATGGCTGTCCTCTTTTTCTCATCGGTCATGTTCTCTTTCTTACATTACAATTTACAATCATTGTCCTTTCCTCCCTCGGTCTGATGTGTACATGCTTGATGATCAAGAACCGTTCAGGTTCCCTGCTCCGGGCACATGCACTTTGGAACGCAAGAGCAGGTAGCTCTTCGTCCATGGAAGCTTGCACAACTCGTGATGAAATGCGGTTGGCAAGCAAGCTTGGATTTCAAAGAATCGTCATAGAGAGTGATGCCCAGGAGGTGGTCAAACTGTGTAACACATACTGCTTTGATCGTGCGAAGATTGTTGCTATCTCTCAAGATACAAGGGAGCTTATTAGAGGCTTAGGCGGAGGTGTGTTGGTGCATGTGGTTCGTGAAGCAAATGAGGTGTATCATGGATGTGCTAAATAGGCTAGTGAGCTTAGGCGGAGGTGCATGTGGACTAACTACGGCTCTACCTTCCTTCATGATTATATGCAGTTATCCCGTAATCCCTCTAAGTAATATTATAAAGCTCCTTGTTAGAAAAACAAAAAATATTGGTCTAGTAGCCCTGCGAATGTGGTGTTTCGTTGCTGCGTGTGTTGGTCAGAGGGTGGTGGGGGGAGGGGGTGGGGGCGTCGAATAGAGGAAGTATGTACTTACGATGATAACACATAAATACATGCCACACATTTGGACGGTCCACACCCCTAAACTAGCGCGACCTACCAATCCATAGCTTCCCATGGGACCAGGGTATGCATGCTAGATCATAACTCGCTAGAGCATCAGAAGCATTCTCTCCAGCATATTCCCTGGTGGTTTCCAAAATAAACTTTCTCTATCCATGTTGCTTCCACACATGCTCCCGATATTCTATATCCCCAGGTCCAGTAATCATGTATGTTTCCTCATACAAGTGATGTTTTCTTTCATTCCATAGTTGTTCCCATTATTATAGAATAAACATGTTTCCAACACTAGAACCCATGCTTCACGATTCATAGTCGCATTTTTCTCGAAGCATTGTCAAGCTTTATTTCTATGCTATGAATGCTTCTATTTCAGAACACAATTTTGTGATGATAGAAGACCGGAAAATGTAGTACCAAAACATTGTTATCGCACCCTCACAAAAAAAAACATTGTATTGTAGTGTAAGAATGAATCACATGTATGTTCAAGGTAACATGTCGTGTTTCATGTGTATGACATGTAATACTAATGCATTTCCATGATAGTGAGCCAGTGGAAACACATTTTGATAGTTGTCGAAACGGGAACAGAAGTAGTACTGAATCATTGTCATCTGTATGTAAAAAATGAAGCAAACATATAAATACTTGAAAACATGTCACATATGATATCAGAAGCATGTATGTGGTACTAAACCCAATGAAGCGCATACATAAAACGCTAGGAAATGTATATAGAGACCACTGCAACAACTGCATTTACGATGTTCCCACTCCCATGCATACAATAAGTCACAACGATGACAGCAGAGATGATGCCGACTCAAACAAGATCATCTTTCAAAGGAACGTTCTTCCAGGAGGAGTGTGAATGTCGCCCGAGATCGAGACGATGACCATGAGAACTAAGGGTGGCACTGAGTCGACTACGAGTAGTAGGAACGAAGTCTCGGTTAGGAGCAATATGGATGCCTCAACACTACAGGAGAGGCTTGCGCACCAATGGGATCATATATCAGTGAAAAGCCTCCTCGTCACACTTCCCATCCCCCCGTCTTCGTCAATATTATGGCCTCACCCTGTCATCTCTCGTGGTCAATGCCCTCGTCAACGTCATGCTTCTCGCCCTGCTCCCGGTCGACATCCTCGCTCAACGGTGAAGAGCGTGAAGCTTTCGACAGACGGCTTGCGGTGGTTATTCTAACTCTTATTTACAAGACCTTGGATCGATTATCGATATTCAATAGTAAGGAAGATGGCTTGGTGAGATCAGACATCGGATAATAATTCTCCTTAGAAACTGCCTTTAAGGAAAACTAATGAAAATTTGATAAAATTACACGTCTTTGAAAGCTGTGTTTTGAGGCAATCAGCTAAAACAAAACGACAAGCTTCATGCTTCACGCCGACATTCCTTTATCCACATCTTTGCAAGAGACATGCATCTTGTGAAAGCCCTGTTGGATTAGACACTATGTCAACAAGTGATCAGAAACTCAATAATCCTGATACGTATCTAGCTGTGCTGGCAGCTCCTTTATGGCTTCCTACTCTCGGCAAAATTTGCCTGGTTGCATTCTTTCTCGCCGTAACGAGACAGGTTCTTTATGATGTGTATCTCTGCTACATTTGCTAGAGTATTTGGACTGTGAGAAACAAAGTCACCTTTGATGCACACCTCTCGCAGAGATTGTTTTCACGATGCGTTAAACTGTTCGTTACTGTTATATTGGCCAGGTCTTCGTAAGGAGGAAGACGGTTTTTCTTTTCAGGATGGTGTTCGTCAGCTGATGCAAATGCTGCTAATCATCGGACGAGAAGGAATATTTATGGTCAAATGCCGCTGACGCACATGCACTTTGGAACGCAAGAGCAAGTAGCATGTAGGCCGTGAAGCAAATGAGGTGCCTCATAGTGTGCGAAACAAACTAGTGAGCTTAGGTGGAGGTGTTTGTGGACTAACTACACCTCTACCTTCCTCCATGATTGTATGCAATTTCTTCGTAACCTAATATATAAAGCTCCTTACTAGCAAAATAAATGTTTGGTCAACTAGCCCTGAGAATGTGGTGTTTCATTGGTGTGTGTGTGTGTGGGGGGGGGGGGGGGGGGGGGGGGGGGGGGGGGGGGGGGGGGGGGGGGGGAGGGGAATGAGGTGCCTCATAGTGTGCGAAACAAACTAGTGAGCTTAGGTGGAGGTGTATGTGGACTAACTACACCTCTACCTTCCTCCATGATTGTATGCAATTTCTTCTAATATATAAAGCTCCTTACTAGCAAAATAAATGTTTGGTCAACTAGCCCTGAGAATGTGGTGTTTCATTGGTGTGTGTGTGGGGGGGGGGGGGGGGGGGGGGGGGGGGGGGGGGGGGGGGGGGTCGTATGGAGCAATCTCGAGGAAGTATGTCTTTACGATGAGAACATGGAACACATTTGGATGGTCCGCACCCCAAAACTAGTGCAGCATACCAATCCCTAGCTTCCCGTCGGACCATGGTATGCCTGTTAGATCAGAACTCGCTGGATGCATTCTTTCGAGCATATTTCCCGGTGGTTTCCATAATGAACTTCCTTTAACCATGTTTCTTCCATACATACCCCCAATATTCACTCCATGTCCCAATAATCGTGTATGTTTCCTTATACACCTAATGCTTCCTTTCATTCCATTCGTGTATGTTCCTTATATACCCAATGCTTCCTTTCATTCTATTAGTTGTTCCCATTATAGGATAAACATGTTTCCAACACTACAAGCCATGCTTCATGATTCATAGTCGCATTTTTATCCAAGCATTAGCATGGTTCGTCTTCGCGCTCTGTCGCTGAAGACGCCGACGCTCGCGGGCGCCGCTATCTTCTTGAAGACGTCGTCATGACGTTCCTCTCCGTGTCCGGGTTCTGATGAAAACCTCTACCTATTGTAGACTCGGCAACAACGACGCCTAACGCCATTATCCCTCGGGGCGTTGTTGTGGAGCTTAGGTGTTATAGGTCTTAGCACGGTGTTGCTTTAGTTCATCTTGTACTTTATTTCGGTAGCATAGTCGCGCTCGTTCTGCGTGATCCGATTATCTTGGGATCGGCAGTGTTTGGAGGCCACCCCATCTCCTTGTGTCCTTCGGCCGCCTCGACAACGGTGCAGCCCGCCTCGCCTCCAATGCGGAAATCTCCTCTTGCCTGCAGCCAACGGAGGGAGTGCGCCACGATTGCCTTCGGCCTCTGCCCCGAGATGGTATGCGCCATCGCGGTGGCCAGCGTGAGGGCCGACACCGCTCCTCGCATCCGACGTGGAGAGCTCCTTTTGGGTGCGGCCACCTGAGGGAGTGCGCCGTCAGGGCCAGTCCTAAGGGGGGCCGAACGGGGCAGCCGCCCCGGGCCCCCGGTGCGAGAGGGGGCCCCAAAATGCTGAGCATTAGGTATTGTCCTTGATTTTGTTTTTCCTTTTTCTATGATTTCCTTTCATAATGCGGGATGCCCTTCCTTAATCCACCATTTCCTTAATTAATTATGATCCATAAAATAGGGGTACTACTATTTATTCCTATTTTCCTTCCTTACCAGCAAAGGTGCGATTGGGAAACACGTAGGAGTTATTGTATGCGATTAATTAGGGGTAGTTATGAATAAACATCTCCTGATTTTTTTCCTTAATCCATGAGATTACTAGTGTACAACCATGTACTCAGAGAACGGATCACCCCCTGCATGGAGATTGATATTCATCTCATGCGTGCAACCGCCGCCTAGTGCAGGCCTGAGTCGGAGGAGTGCGACCTCACTAAATCTCCGAGATCATATACAAGTTACAAAGACCCGAAAAAATGTACAAGTTACAAAGAAGAGAAGGTATGTTTCTGATATCTATTTATGCATGTAGTCTATCCCCTATGAGATTTTACCAAGATGGTTGATCAAAGTTTATAAATGATTGCCAACATTGCCTCTTCACTATCGCAACTAGCCTGTTGGGGATATTACTACTGGGCGTAAACCGGTCTATCTGGGCCGGGTTAACTTCGTCAGTAGTTAAGTATGTTAAAGCCCAAGAAGACAGAGGAGGGCTCAAGGCCCATGGTCGGTTCAAGGCCTGTAGCCGTAAACCGGCATTAGTAATTAACCTGAATTGTAAGTTAGGAATAAGTAGAGACCAAACTGGACACATCTATGAGCCGGTATTGGGACTCCGTAAGCCGACGGGAGTCACCCGTGTATATAAGGGGACGACCCAGCGGTGATTCAGGAACATACAACAACTCGAGACATAGACGAAGCTTGTTGGCTCCCTAGTCATCGAAACCCCATCAATTCCATAACAACTAGACGTAGGCTTTTACCTTCATTGAAGGGGCCGAACTAGTATAAACTCTCTTGCGTCCTTGTGTCCGCTTTAACCCCTTCAAGCTAACCCGTCGCGATGGCTCCACGACTAAGTCCTTTCTTTAGGACATCTGCCGTGACAAAACCACGACAGTTGGCGCCCACCGTGGGGCTGTCGCACGATGGTTTCCGGTTTTTGGAGGGCTGCTTTGAAGGACTCGAGGGCTACGCTATAGGCCGGATGACTAAGAGTCATCGCGGTAAGCTCTACATCGACAACGCAGGCTGGGGCCCCGAGGCCGGCTCAATTGAGTACGGGTACCGGGTCCCCTTTGGTAGCATTCACGTTTTCATTGGCAAGATCGGTTAACCGGGCCCTGAGATGGACATCTGCACCGACCTCGTCGAGACGGCTCAGCGTGCGCGATCCGCCCGGGTTAAACCGGCCATGAAGCATGCCTTCGTGGGAGTCATCCATGGAGGAAGTTATGAGGACGGATCGGAATTTCGCGGCGCGACCGTCGTTTGTTCCGGTGACGAATCTTCGACCGGGGAAACCGAATCTCTTTATCAGCTACAAGATGGCCAGATTGGGAGTTGTTCCGATGGCAATAGTATTCCGGACCCCTCTGATCTGCCCAACCGGGTTGGAATATTCATGGCCGGAACACAAGCAGCGCTTCATTCTTCGACAGCTGCGGCAACGGTCTCCGGTTCGGCAGCGGCGACGGCTGCCGGGGCAGGAGGCCCTGTGCGCCCGCCGGCTCAGGTTCTATCAGAACTATTTGATGTGTTGGTTGTGCTTATGGCGGAAGTTAATCCGCCGGATCAGGACGTTCACAACGCGGAGATTGCAAAGGTAAAGGAACAGATCACCCAAGCCAAGGCGGATCTGGCGGCTGAGGACACCAGGATGGCCGCAGAGCGGGCCGCCTTAGATGCACAGGCCTACAAGCTTATGTTGGACCAGAGCGCGTCGCATGAAGTCATGAGGAGGAAGCACCGATCCCGCTTACCTCCGGTTTTCGAGGCCAGAGACCTTTTCAACACTCCAGGACCAAGAGCCGGCAATCCACTGGAGGGAAACCGAGCAGAAGCCCCTGGGATCGGTGCACCAGTTCAGCCTCGTCAGATGGACCCGCCCCGTCAAAACACCGTTGTACCTCAGACCGCTTTAACACCTCCGGGTCACTACTCCAACCCAATGGACAATCTTGTTGCCGCTGCTGCACGGCTGGAGGCCATTCCAATTGAAGGTGACTCGCCGCAGGCAGTAGAGATGCGACGGGTCAAGGAACTTCTGAGGACAACTTTGGCCCAACAGGAAGCGTACTCGTACAGCCGCGACCGGATCCACTCGACCCCCCGTCCAAGCCGGAGCTATAGCAGACACATGGATGAACCGGCAGTGTCGAGTAATGAACGACATGGGGCACCCCGTGACAACAACCCGACGGGTGGTGCTGATGACGCTCAGGGAGTGGTGGACCGGGCCCGCGCGCAGGGAGGCCGAGTTAGCCACACAGCATCAGGCTCGGCAGCTCACGCCGGTTCGTCCAACCACCTTGACTGAACCTGGTGTTACTTCTAGTTCTTTGGGGGTGCCTTGCCTTATCCCCGCTTTACGCAACATGCGCCTGTCCAAGGATTTCAAAGGCCCACGCAAGGTACCAAATTACACGGCGGATCAACCTCTAGAGACATGGGTGGAGAGCTATGAGATGGCCATGGAGATGCTTGATGTGGATGACGCGGCGTGTGCGAAATACTTCACCATGATGCTCGAAGGAACGGCCCGTACTTGGTTAAAAAGCTTGCCGGCTAATTCTATCAGTTCATGGGCCCAATTACGAGCCCGGTTTATCAGCAATTTCAAAGATACATGTAAACAGCCTATGTCGATAGTGGACTTAGCTGCATGCGTCCAGGAGGAAGGAGAATCAACGACTCATTGGGTGCGCCGGGTTTCACAAGTGTTGCACTCCTCAGACCGCATCAACGCTGACACCGCAGTATTAACCCTAGAAGGCAACTGCCGGTTTGGACCCCTGAAGCTGAAGTTGGGATGGATGAAGCGTCATTGCACCGACATGGGGACCCTCATGGCCGCTTTGGTGAAATATGCTGATTCTGATAGCACCAAGGATCCCGAATATGATGATGACAAGACAAGGAAAGGGAAGAAGAACAGCAGCTCCAAAGGTCAGCAGCATCACTGGGCAGGCAAAGGTGGAGGAGGCAAGAGTAAAGCGGGTGGTAACATGGACTTTCTGGCTAATACCAACGCACAGGACAATGGCCAGCGACGCAATGGTAGGCCGAAAAATCGTAATGGAGCGCCCAACCCTAACCCAAACCACCTAAACTATCTGCTAAGCCAGCCCTGTCAAGACATGGGACGAAGGAGGCGCCGGCAAACCACCTTTGGAAAGATTGCTTTATTATGCAGGAGTTCAAGAATTCTAATAATTTCCGGTATGATCACGAATCTGGCGGAGGCTCGGGATCCGGGCCGGGTTACGGAGGAGGAATTTCCGGTTCAGGATTCAATGGTAATCCGGGCGGACATAATGGTCAAAATAGTCAGAACAACCAGGGTGGTTACAACCAACAGCAGCAACAATCAGGTTACTAGAGCAACCCAAAGCAGTTGAGTAATGGGCAGTACCATGTCTTCACCACTAGCTTGGACAAGCGAGACCGGAAAGTTCAGAGGCGGGCGGTCAACTCTGTTGAACCGGCCATACCCCGTTATCTACGTTGGTCTAAACAACCAATCATATGGAGCAGAGAAGATCACCCTCCCCAGGTCGATAATCCGGGTCAGCTGGCTTTGGTGGTGGCGCCTCAGGTGGGAGGTTACAAGTTCACCAAGGTGCTCATGGATGGAGGGAGTAGCATTAACATCCTGTACTATGAGACCTTCCGTCGTATGGGACTAACAGATAAGAATCTCAAACCGTCTAATACAGTATTCCACGGTGTAGTGCCTGGCAGATCAGCATATCCCGTTGGTAAGATAGCTCTGGAAGTGGCCTTTGGGGATTATCATGATTCCAGGTCGGAGATATTGACGTTTGAAGTGGTGAAAATCCAAAGTCCATATCATGCCCTGTTTGGGCGACCGGCCTACGCCAAGTTTATGGCTCGGCCCTGTTATGTGTATTTGCAGCTCAAGATGCCGGGTCACAAGGGGACAATAACGGTTCACGGAAGCCGCAAAATCGCTTTGGAATGCGAGGAAGGAGATGCGGCTTATGCAGAGTCGGTTTGTGCCACCGAGGAGTTGAAGTACTATAAAGACAATGTTGATCCGGCGGACATGACTCCGTTGAAGAAGCCAACTACGGAGCATGATCCGGCCCTGAAGTTCAAATCGGCAGCAGAAACTAAGCTTGTTGACTTCGTACCTGGTGATTCGTCCAAGCAGTTCAGCATCAGTGCCAACTTGGATCCGAAATAGGAAAGCGCGCTCATCAAGTTCATCCGTGGGAATCAGGACATTTTTGCATGGAAGCCCTCTGACATGCCAGGTGTACCGAGGCAACTCGCTGAGCACACACTTAATGTGGATCCTAAATATAAACCGGTGAAACAGTTCCTCCGCCGGTTTAACGAAGAAAGACGCAAGGCAATTGGAGAAGAGGTAGCCAGGCTCGTAGCAGTTGGCTTTATTGTTGAAGTTTTTTACCCTGAGTGGCTTGCCAATCCGGTGCTGGTCCTCAAGAAAAACAGCACCTGGCGCATGTGTGTGGATTACACAGATCTTAATAAGGCTTGTCCAGCAGATCCTTTTGCTCTCCCCCATATTGATCAAATTATTGATGCTATGGCGGGCTGTGAGTGTTTAAGTTTTTTGGATGCGTATTCTGGCTATCATCAGATCAAAATGGCAGTTAAGGACCAGGAGAAGACGACATTTATAACTCCCTTTGGAGCCTTCTGCTATGTGCCTATGCCCTTCGGGCTCAAGAGTGCCCAAGCGACTTACCAACGGTGTGTACAAAATTGTCTTCACAAGCAGATTGGCCGTAATGTACATGCTTACATGGATGATATCGTGGTTAAGTCCAGGGAGAAGGAGACTCTGATTGATGATTTGAAGGAAACCTTTGATAACCTGAGGACATACAAGATGATGCTTAATCCGAACAAGTGTGTCTTTGGTGTACCGGCGGGCAAGTTATTAGGCTTCTTGGTGTCCAATAGGGGAATTGAGGCTAATCCGGAAAAGATCACAGCCATCACCTCCCTCGCTAAACCGAAGTGTATCAATGATGTTCAGTGCCTGGCAGGCCGGATTGCTGCATTAAGACGGTTTATCAGTCGCCTCGGTGAGAAGGCAATCCCTTTGTATCAGATGTTGAAAAAGACGGATCAGTTTGTCTGGAGTTCTGCTGCTGATGAAGCATTTGAGGACTTAAAATGGCAATTGGCCAATCCACCTGTGCTCGCTGCGCCCATTGACAAGGAGCCATTGCTGCTATATGTTGCTACTAATGCTCGAGCGGTCAGCGTGGCTATTGTGGTAGAGCGAAAGGAGGCAGGTAAGGAGCATCCGGTTCAACATCCGGTCTATTATATCAGCGAGGTGCTCATTGAGTCCAAGCAAAGGTATCCGCATTGGCAGAAGCTGGTGTATGGAGTTTTTATGGCAAGCCGGAAGCTTAAACAATACTTCCAAGGGCATCCAATTACAGTGGTCAGTTCTGCTCCTTTGGGAGATATCATCCAGAACCGGGAAGCAACTGGCCGGATTGCAAAGTGGGCTATAGAGCTGGGGCCGTACGGTTTGAAGTATGTGCCTCGGACAGCGGTTAAGTCTCAAGCACTTGTTGATTTCATCAATGATTGGACGGAAATGCAAGCACCTGAAGAAAAGCCGGATCATACGTATTGGACCATCCATTTTGACGGATCCAGGCAATTGGAAGGCTCGGGGGCTGGAGTCGTATTAACCTCCCCACGAGGTGATAAGTTTTGTTATGTTCTCCACTAATGTTCCCTTGTACTAACAATGCAGCTGAGTATGAAGCCTTGCTCCATGGTCTCCGGATTGCTAAGGAGATGAATCTAAGTCGAGTTAAGTGCTTCGGTGACTCGGACCTTGTGGCTCAGCAGGTGTCTGGCACTTGGGACTCCAAGGACCCACTCATGGCAGCATATCGTCGTGAGGTGGATATTGTTGCAGGTTATTTCAGAGGCTATCAGGTGGACCACGTGGACCGGCGGAAAAATGAAGCGGCGGACGCTTTAAGCCGGCTGGGCTCTCAACGCAAACCGGTCCCGCCCAATGTTTTTCTGGATGTGCTACACAACCCGTCAGTGAAGATCCCTGGTGAAGAGGATTTGGCTATTCCTGATCCGGAGGCTCAATTGGTGGCAGCTCTTCATGTTATTCCGGATTGGACGCTTCCTTACCTGGCGTACAAGAACCGGGGCGAGTTGCCAGAGGATGAGATTCTAGCCCGACAGATAATCCGGCGATCCAAGTCCATGGCTATCATCAACGGCGAGTTGCATCATTGCAGTGTATCAGGAGCTTTTCAACGTTGCGTGTCCCCTGAAGAAGGTCGTGAAATTTTGCGTGAGATCCACGAAGGAGATTGTGGTCACCATGCCGGTTCAAAGTCTCTGGTGGCTAAAGCATTTCGCCATGGCTTCTATTGGTTAACTGCTCATGCTGATGCGGAGGATCTGGTCAGACGATGTGATGGTTGCCAAAGGTTTTCAAGACGTGCTCATGTACCGGCTCAAGAATTGAGAATGATTCCAATTACTTGGCCGTTTGCGACTTGGGGGCTGGATATGGTTGGGCCTTTCAAAAGGTCCAAAGATAAGAAGACCCACCTCCTGGTGGCGGTTGACAAGTTTACAAAGTGGGTGGAGGCAGAACCTGTTAGCAAGTGTGATGCGGCCACGGCGGTTCAGTTCATCAAAAAGGTGATTTTCCGGTTTGGCTTTCCGCATAGTATTATCACAGATAATGGTACCAATTTGTTCAAAGGTGCTATGAAGGAGTTCTGCGAACGGGAGCACATCCGGCTCGACGTTTCATCAGTGGCACATCCACAGTCCAATGGTCAAGCAGAAAGAGCTAATCAAGAGATCCCGAGAGGCATCAAGCCCCGGCTCATGGTTCCTTTGCAGAGAACGCCGAGTTGTTGGGTAGAAGAATTACCATCTGTGCTATGGAGCATCAATACAACACCCAACAGATCAAAAGGATACACACCGTTCTTCATGGTTTATGGAGCGGAGGCGGTTCTCCCCAGTGATATCCGTCATGATTCACCTCGTGTAATGGTTTATATTGAAGCGGACAACGAGACAGCACGGCAAGATGCTTTGGACCGGTTGGATGAAGAGCGTGACATCACAGTCGCCCGATCGGCGATTTACCAGCAGGATCTTCGTCGTTATCACAGTCGTCGGGTCAGAACCAGAACCTTTCAGGAGGGAGATTTGGTGCTTCGGCTCATCCAAGATCAGACTGATATGCATATGTTATCCCCACCTTGGGAGGGGCCTTTCATGGTCAGCAAGAATCTGCACAACGGGTCATACTATCTGATCGATATTCGAGAACATAAGGACTCACGTACATCAGAGGAGGAGACCAACAGGCCGTGGAACATAGCTCATCTTCGGCCTTATTATACCTGAGCCATTGGTTCTACTTATGTACATATTACAGCGATGTATATATTAACTATAATAAACTGGAACCTCAGCTAAAGCGGGGTATCTGTTCTTTTACATCATGTGTGGTTACACGGAGTTGTTTTAAAGCGACTTCCGGTTTACCCCTTGAGTTCGCTTTGCTAAAAGCATCGTATTATATCACTTGGAGGATTGGTCGTGTCCGAACCAATACCATGCCTCTTGATAGGCGAGAGCCACCAGATCACTTGGGGACTTGGTCATGTCTGAACTAGTCATGCATCTTGATCGTCCTAAGGCCACAGAATCACTTGGGGGCTTGGTCAAACCCAAACCATGACCATGCCATTTGGTCGGCATAAATGCCACGGTTTCATTTGGGGACCTGGCTGACTAGAACTATAGTTACACCTAACGGGAGCTTGGTCATGTTTGGCCATGGTAACGCCATTTGATCAGCTTAAATAAACCTTTTTTGGCAAACGGTTTTTTCATTGCTTTTGCTTCACACTTTTCTTTGAAGGGTTTTTTTTTCTTTTTATTGCGTTTTTAAACCGACAAAGTTTTTTAACCAATCAATTGACGGAACACAGTTCACGTCAATCCGGAGACTATTTTGCCCGGTTTGATCCTTGTTGTTAACATCCTCTTATGGAGTAACACGGTGTTTATTATAACCCGGCACAGTTTACATGGTAAACCAGCGTCATATATATATACAGGAGCTGTTATCTCCTCCAACAGTGTGGGTTTGCAAAACTCCGCTTCAAGATTGGCCAAGCCAACTTCACACTCAACGATGGCAGGTATTATGTATCTCAAAATTTTGATCATATATTTAAAATTTCGTTTTGGATGTTTTGATTTCATATATACAGACATCATATTCCGCCTGACGGTACAACCGCGGTGGCACTTGATGAATTTATCATTTCAGAAAGTGTTTTGGAAAGTTCATTACCACAGGAAGAACAAATTATGCACGAAGGCATATCAACATCAAAGGTATCAGCTAGCCTATTACAAGGCAACATGGTGCCCATAATAATATAATTGTTTTTCACAAAGGAGAGGCAGTTTTAAAACCGGCTTCCGGTTCAAGCTTGCTCACCAGCCTGGCCTGATGGTTGTGGGTCATCCTGCGCCGCTTCAGCCTCTGTTTCTCTACCCAGTGGCTGGAAATCCACAGTTGTCCAGTCGATTCCCATTAATGCTTGAAAAACAGCTTCATCATGGATCAGCAATGACGGGTCAATATCGGGAGCGTAAGTATGCTTACGGATTGGAGGGATCAGATTTTCCGATTCATGGATTGCTGCAGCTATTCGCTTGTTCTGACTGTCATATTGCGCTTGATAATGAGACAAGTCTGCTTCCTCAGCCAACTGACAAGCTAGCGGACGTACCTCCCAGTTTATTGCTCGCAGATCCGCTTCACCAAATTCTGACCCATCTTCCTTCAAGCTGGGATAGCCCTGAGCCGCTTCAATAGGATCAAAATCCGGCACCCAGGCTTTTGCCCGGATTAAGGCATTGATTGCACCGGTTCGAGCAGCAGATTTCTTCAGCTCTTCAACCCGGGCAGGAAGCACTGACAGTTTCATCAGAGTATCTTGAATCAAAGTGGGCACCGGTTTGTTATGAGACGCGGTACAGATGATCCGCTGGGCACCAGTATACAATTGTTCAACCAATGTATAGGCGGCTTTCAATTTCTTCCGCACATCTGACCCCAAGCGACCAATGCGTGAACCTGAAATACCATAAAGGGTTAATAACCGGCGACTCTGTAAGAAGGCAGAGCCAATTCAGAAGGCAAGCTGGCTTACCAAAGATATCAGTGGTCATGGCATGCACGTGCCGCTTTATGCTGGTCAGTTCATCCGTCACTGGTTTTAGTGCAGCCTCGGCATCCTCTGCTCGTTTGATCAAAGCGGACTTTTCAGTGGCCCAATCCGCTCGTTTCTTCTTGAAGTTCTCCTTAAGTTGTTCCATGGCGCTTAAAGCGCTGGCCAATTCCTCTTTTGCTTTGGAGGTTTCAGCCTGTTGGGTTTTCAGATTTTCTTGAAGATCGATGACTTGGTTTTCTTTCGTCTTCAGCTCCGCCTGCATGTATACAGATATATGCTTCGACAAATCGGTATAAGGATTCAAGTACCAACCACATAACAAGTTATGCGCTTAGCACTTGGGGGCTAATGCATATTCGATCTTCATCTTTCAATTGTTTACAAAGTCCCAAGATCAATACAAGTATTCAGCTTGGCACTTGGGGGCTAATGGCTATTTGATCATATATATTCTAATGCGACAGTTTCAATTACTTAAAGTACCGGTTTAACTACGCTAAGTTGAACCGGCCCTTGGGGGCTACATCAGCGAATTTCAAAGCATCAAGATTTATATTATTAAGTCCCAGTTTGAAACAATATTTCAAACCGGCCCTTGGGGACTAGGAGAGTCAGCAAGAATGGAAGCATACAAGCAGGAAGGAGCATATGGAAGTTACCTCATATTTATCTTTCATCATATTAACCAGACCGGCTTCATAGTCACGACTGGTATACAGCCGGTTCAGATAGCCGGAATGGATATCTTGGGCGTTCAGAGCAGCGTAAGTCATCAGATCAGCGTTCCACTTGCCTTTGCCAAAGGCAGCAAATTCTTCCTTGGCAGAATGTTTGGATAAAGCGACAGGATTGCTTGGCTCAGTATGGCCAGTGCCAGTAATGACAACCTCATCATCCTTGGTACCGCTGGTTTGCATTGGAGCTGTTGGCTTGTTAGTAGGTTTTGTTGGACCGGTGAAGCTTTCAATCTGAATGGAACCTGTGGGCTGATGGATAGGACCTGAGGTATCAGTAGGTCTCTCTTCAGCAATAAGATCATCATCTTGCTGCGGTGGATCGTTGGGAATATCCTCAGGAATAGCCGCTTCAGCATTGGGTGTCTTGCCTGCTTCAAGAACGACATCTTCTTCGGCCATTTTGTCCAGGCGGGCCTTCTTGCTTGGCCTAGGTTTGGCTCTGAGAAGAATAATAAATCAAATACAGCATATGTTCTAAGGCGATGTACTGCAAACATCACAATAAGTATAGCTTACGCAAGCACCGTTTTAAGCGGTGGGAGCTAAGTAGCCGATGACTCGCCAGAAGATGAGTGGGAAGTAACCTGGTAATCGGAGTCAGACAGATTAAGAGGTTGATGAAAGCAGCCCGCTTTAGGACAAGCACTGACAAGCAAATTAGAGACCTCTGAATGGCGTTTCCGAACCGGACTATTCGGTAAACCGGCGGAGGTAACTACCTGGCCGCTGTGCCGGGTTGTGCGACGAGCTTCGTGTTGTTGGGTCTTCATAAGAAATTTAGGATCCAAATAAGCAAGAGGATGAGAAAATTTAACTTTCCGGTTTGCCTGGAGGATTTTTTGTGAAGGCAAAGTTTCTGAATCGGAAGAGAGAATAATTACCTCTGCAACATCCGCGTGGCTGGCTTCGGCATCATCCTAACAAATATCATCATCAATAAGACGCATGAAAAATAAACCAAGTGAGTCAAGCTCTACCTCAAAGTCCGGATTATCCACATCATCATCAGGGGCCGGATTAGAAGATGTAGTGGTTCTTTTTCTGTGGGCAGTCTTCTTCACAGCTTTAGTTTTTTGCCGGGTTGCTCTTTCCGGTTTGTCTGGTTTTTCTGGTTTCTCCTGCGGCAGTTTTTTGCTCCAAAACGGATCATTGCCCTGATTATGCAGACACTGATATTAAACAATGACCAGACATATCAATAACAGATTCAGCAAAGAGAAAAATCAAAATCTTACAGCTGGCGGTTTGTTGGTGGCACAGAAGGGAAGCAGGCCGGTTCTAGCGCAGAAGTGTTCCGGTTCATTCAGCATCTTATTTACAGCCTCTTTGATTTCTTCATCGGAGAGCTGGATTTTTGAATGTCGCAGTGGGTCATCAAGATTGTCAGTATACTCGCACATCAAACCGGAGCGCTGACTAAGGGGCAGTATGCTCCATGATATCCAACAGCGAGCGAGATCAACCCCTGTTAAACCGTTGGCCATAAAGGCTCTGAGCTTTGACAGTTGGGTAGCATATTTGCTTCTCTCCTGGGCAGTAAATCTTTGAGGAAAAGGGTGTGTATTGCTGAGCCGCTCCGGACGAAATCCAGGCAAGGGATTCTCACCAGCAGGGGAGGTGTCTTTGCAGTAGAACCATGTCTGATTCCACTCCTTGGGGATGACTGTGCAGCTTGGCGTGAGGGTATGTGACCTCTTTCCTTTTCTGAATCGCCACGCCACCCAACTCTGTATTAGAGCCATCATTAAACTCAGTACAACGGTTTAGATGGAAAATGTCTCTGAACAATTCCACTGTGGGCTCCTCTTGAAAGAACACCTCACAGAGTACTTGGAAGTGACACATATTTGTAACAGAGTTGGGGCCAGTGTCTTGCGGATGGAGTTGGAAATCGGCTAAAACATCCCGGTAAAATTTAGAACCGGGCGTCTTAAAGCCCCGGGCTAAGTGATCTACGAAAACAACAACCTCTCCTTCTCGAGGTGTGGGAGGGCATTCTTTGCCAGGAGCCCTCCAATGGATGGTATCTTTGCTGCCTAAAGCGCCAATCAGGACTAAATCGTCCAGTTGATCCTCTGTAACACGAGAAGGAACCCAATTGCACTCATATACTTGCTTGGCCATGATGGAATCTGCAAGGTAGAAGGTCCCGGTTCAAAAATGCATTTGATCAAGGTACGTTGGTATGTGCACTGTTAAACCTGAGACAGAACTATCTGAACCGGAGTTTCATGAAGCAACCAACATCTGGCGGTTCAACAAGGGGACTAATGGCATATACCGGTTTGGAAAATTTTCTATAAGGTTAAACCGCCTGATCTAAGCATTGAAAAGTTGAGATTGCGGATGGACAAGTACGCAGAAACAGGTTTCACAAGATTTCTTTACAGCATTGGATCTGAAGCAAGTTCAGAAAAGAGATAAATGCTTAGAGGTTCAAAGGAGCAGTACCGAACCAATGAGCAAAACGTTCATATAGATCTATGGTTTGAGATGCATAAGTGAAGGCGAAGGTCAAACAACTATCGTTGCACGGAGTAAAGACTTGCAAATTCATCTAAAGATCTATCGTATGAGCAAGATGCAGACGATGAACACTGAAGAACTGCGAAACCCTAGGCCAGATCTGCGGGGGAAAGGATAGAAGATTTACTGGAGCTGAGGAAGATGCGGAAGGTTGCCGCGATGTTCTGGTGCGCTCAGGTTGATGCAGCGGCCAAGGATGAGGCAGAGGTCGACGGCGGCGGCGGAGCTCCGAGGCTGGCGACGCGAGGAAGACGAAGAAGGCACGGAAGGAGAAAAGAAATGACCCTTCGGTCCTATTTATAAGGCGAAAGAACATGCGTCAGGCGCCACAATCAAGGGGCCACAAAACGGAGCTGTCGCCTCGATTTCCGCCAATCTATTAAACAAAGAAGCATAATGGATAGCTTCGTTATGACAGGTGACGTCACTCCGGTTTACAGCAATCAGAGAAGATGACATCATGGCGGTTTACCAAATTATAAAAAGATGTTGAAGATGAAGCTTTTATCAAAAGGATTGACATGAACCCGTTCAAATCAATCTGGGGCCTAATGTTGGGGATATTACTACTGGGCGTAAACCGGCCTATCTGGGCCGGGTTAACTTCGTCAGTAGTTAAGTATGTTAAAGCCCAAGAAGACAGAGGAGGGCTCAAGGCCCATGGTCGGTTCAAGGCCTGTAGCCGTAAACCGGCGTTAGTAATTAACATGTATTGTAAGTTAGGAATAAGTAGAGACCAAACCGGACACATCTATGAGCCGGTATTGGGACTCCGTAAGTCGACGGGAGTCACCCGTGTATATAAGGGGACGACCCGGCGGCGGTTCAGGAACAGACAACAACTCGAGACATAGGCGAAGCTTGTTGGCTCCCTAGTCATCGAAACCCCATCAATTCCATAACAACTAGACGTAGGCTTTTACCTTCATTGAAGGGGCCGAACTAGTATAAACTCTCTTGCGTCCTTGTGTCCGCTTTAACCCCTTCAAGCTAACCCGTCGCAATGGCTCCACGACTAAGTCCTTTCTTTAGGACATCTGCCGTGACAAAACCACGACATAGCCTGTGCTAATTGATTTATTAGATACTTTTTTTTGCGAATAAATACTGTTTATACAGAGCTCTTATTGGGGCTATCAATTTTTTAATACAGCGATATGCTGACTGTTGAAATGGAGGAATAAGTCGAGAGACTTTATACATATCAAAGCAAGTGATCATAGACACTTAAATCATCTGCTAGTCTTGCCGATGAACTCGCTTCTAGATTGTGATCCAAAATTAGGTTAATCTTAATTGAATATATTAGTAAAGAAAGAGATTTATAAGAGAAAAACTATATTTTCGTTGGTTGACATTTAACATATTTTCTTGTATTTTTACTATGTTTATGTTAAGGCCCTTGAGATTGGGATCTAGTATTCTAGTTTCGTCTCGGACCCCGAAATCTCAGGACCGTCCCTGTGCGCCGTGATTGCCTCCGGCCTCTGCATCGAGACGGTAGGCGCCGTCGTGGTCGTCGGCGGCCTCGCGACCACCCTGGTGTTATCCACTCTCTCTGCTCTCACTCGCTTGGAGGCCAACTAATGAAAATGAGAAGCGGTGTGAAGTGGCACGGAAAGGGAATACGATACATGCGGCGCTCGCGACGGGGCGTTGCTTTTCCAAACGAGAAAGAGTGTGATGTGGCTGATCCCCTGCTCTAAGATTCGTGCTAATGATCCAAGGGTGGAAAAGACGTTCAGACTGGGGTCATGGAAACCTGACATTCGGGGGTTATAGATTCCCAAGAATAATGGTTGGATACAGCGCCGCCGACGGCTCAGCGGCTCGGCTGCCGGCAGCAAACGAAGGGGGATAGAATTAGCAACCTCATGCTAAATTCCGTGAGCCGCAATTAGCAGCCTCTCGCTTAATTCCGTGAACAATTTGGCTCACTCCCTGACAAGTGACAACCTAGCTGCTCTGAACTCCGCTCGAAACCCTAGCCGCCCCCATCATCCCCTTCCTCCCACCCCGCCGCCCGCCATGCCCTCGCCGGCGCCGCACCTCGTCGACGAAATCCTGGAGGAGGTCTTCCTCCGCCTGACCACCCCGGCCGAGCTCGCCCGCGCCTCAACCGCCTGCCCCCGTTTCCGCCGCATCATCACCGACCGCTCCTTCCTCCGCCGCCACCGCAAACGCCACCCACCTCCGCTCCTCGGGCTCGTGAACGTGGATGGCAGCTTCCAACCAGCCGAGGCGCCCCACCCCTCCGCCCCGCTCGCCCGCGCTCTCGCCGACGCCGCTGATTTCACCTACTCCTTCGTCCCCGCGCCCAGCAATGGCATCCCCTGGCATGTCCGCGACGTCCGCGATGGCCGAGTCCTCCTGGAGGCCTGCCAGGTTTTGGAGACCCTCAAAGACATGGCGCTGTGTGATCCCTTGTCACGGCGCTACGTGCTGCTTCCGCCCATACCGACGGACCTCGCTGTCCAGGAAGAGTACCCATTTGATATCGTGCCCATCCTTGCTCCCATTGCGGATGATGAAGATGATATGTCGTTCAAGGTGATATGCTTAGCCATCTATGGTTCCAAGCTAACCGCCTTTGTCTTCTCGTCTGTCACACAGCAATGGTGTATAACTGCATCTATCGGTTGGAGTTTGTTAGACGCGCATCACCCTCCCCTTGGACTGTGCATGTTTTCCACTTATGGGTTCTGTGGCTTGCCCGGTTTCGACAACGAGGGCGGATGCTTCTACTTGGCGTCACCTTTGTTAGACAAGTTGTTCGTGCTGGACACACAAAAAATGGAGTTTCTCACTGTCAAATATCACACTGGCTATGATATACTGGTCAGACACCTGCCTGGCCGGATAATCGAATTTCTCGCCAGATACGGTGATCCCCATATAATTCAACCTGGCCAGGACAGAAGTATGCGTGGCATTGTAGTAGGTAGAGAAGGAGACCTCGAGATGTTTTCTCTCATCGGTGATCACAGCCCAAATGGCTCATTTGATCTCTATCATACGACTCAGCAAAGCAATGGTGAATCTTCCAATGAATGGCGGATGAAGAATATTATACCGTTGCCTGGAGGGCATGACTATTTCACCATGAGTGCGGCTGAGGGATTATTGTTCCTTGGAGCCACTACAGAAGATCAAGTGGGCTTTGATAGAGAGTCTGGGCCGCCATTGTCCAGGATTGATTGGGATGTAGATTATTTTTCGCTTGAGGTCAAGACTTCTGAAGTGAGGAAGGTTTGCACGAGCAAGGGGAAATTCTTCCATGCTGAACATGTTCACTGGTACTTTGGCTACCCCCCGTCGCTGTCAAAACCGAGTGTATGAAGTGGTAAGTTAATTTGTTTTATGATCGTTGTGCTCTGCTGGCCTAATTGTTCATGTAGATGTGATTGCTTTATGCTGTTATACAAGACATTGTCAAAGTAGGGTAAGTTGGCATGATCTGTTTCCTGGTCAATAATTGCCTTGCAACATGGTAATAAAGTTAACAATTTCATTTCATACCAAGAAGGGTGTATATACCCCACCAAGTTTGCATAACATTTGCTTCAGTTAATGTCTGAGGGCCATTTACATCTAAGGAAAGGCGTTAATTTATCCTTTGCGTATTAGTTTCTGCTACATTTTGTTAACTGGAACCGGCTAAATGATCATTTGTCCCTCTTATAGACATACTACCTCTATTATTTGCCCCTCTTTAGATAACATTTGACCATTAATTTACTCTTGTTTAAATTTTTGTGCGTACCATTTTCGCCTTTCTAGTTAGTAGGCACCAACCCATGCAAATATGACATCAGTTACCTGCAAAAGAAGTATGACATAGGTTACCTGTAAAAGAAGTATGAAATAGAATTATAGGGAAGGAATAGGAGTACACTCTTGCAAGATTTTAAAACTGCATGTATGTTTCCAGTTGTGGTGAAGCCTGGTACTATATTTTCAGTAACTTTATACAGCTTTGTGAAGCTACTGTTTGGTATTTGTTTGTGAAAGTATAAATGTTCTGATATATGTTAGGTTAATTAAAATTGAGGCATATCCTGCTTCATATTTCGTTAATAAACTTCTGGAAGCCATTCATATTAAGGTTTTCGGCGCAGTTTTGCCTAGAAACCGTGCAGCTTTATTCTCTTTTCATAAATTGCAGGAACACCCTACCCATTTGGAACAAAAAGCTGCCCATATGTCTTCTATTTTTCTTTTCTTCTTTGAATATGATTTGGCACATGCTCCGGATGATTGGACAGATTATAGTTAGACTCCATTGACATGGTTCTCTTTGTAGCACATGAATAAGAGTCCACATGATACCTAAGACGACACATACGTAATCAAAGATTCACATCGTGAGATTTCGGGCATCCATTTCTTGAAGCTACGTGTTATTTTTATCTATCTCTAAGGAAAAGGGCTAGCTGTAGGGCATAAGTGAGCCTTCAACCTATAAACTCCCTAGGACTTTTAAAAGCTATCATTTAAATATATCAAAATAGTCTTCAAACACAATTTGGAACACTGATGGGTGATTAGATATATTTAAGTACCCTGTCAAATTTGATATTATCAAAATACTGTTTACAACGAATACACAGACATTATTCCCAAGTAGTAATATAAATATTTTATATAAAATATTATTATTCAAAGTGTAGAAGGTATAACCTCACTAAGTTTCCAAAATCTGGGGGAGTAATCAAATAATATTATTGCTCTTAACATGATATGAATTTGCTTTATTGGGTACGTACATGAACGTACATCAATTTGAAGAGCGTTTGCTTATTGAATTGTTTTCAAACTTTTCCTTCTACTGCACTAGCACGGAAGCTGAATTATCCGTTTGCATCCAATTAGTTGTGCTATTTCAGATTTATTAGTAAAGCAGTAAATTTTGGTCAATTCGAGCAGCTCTAGTGTCTAGTCAATCCAACGGGCGAAAAAACTCAAAGCACATGCATCTATCTTTATCATGAATGCATTGTGGCATTCGATGGTTTCCACTAAAGAAGGAAAAAAAGCTGATTAATTAGGCAATTTTAAACGTACACATGGACCTTATTGCTTCATTAGTATGGGAGAATCCCACCCCACCTTGTATTTTCCAATCAGCTTGAACGCCTTTGGCAGGTTTGCTACAATGCTACTGAGATGTAGGTGACTTGAACTATTGTTCTGATTGATCTGATATGGCCGCCACGATCTGTACGACGTCCCAAACGTGGAGTTATGGTGGATTCATTACGATCTGGACCATACAGATAAACCCAATGGGTTATATCTGTTTTATTTAGAGTCAACATGGTGGCTCAGAAGGAACCCCCAATTAGTAAATATATAAGACAAGATGCAAAGATATGGTTTTGTTCCAATTCCACAATTCAAAGCCTTCTTTTCCTTCTCTTTTTACCTTTGCTCCCATATTCATGTTTGGCTTGGACCATACTGATACTAGCATCGGTGGTGGCGTGGCAGTGCGAGCCCCACCGAGTAGTTTGCTAGGCTGCAAGGTCTCGACGTGACCTGTGGAGAGCTATCGACGAGCTTGCAACACTCCTAGGTGCAACAATGCCCAGCCCCACAACAAGTGCAGTGCTGCAACAATGGCCGCCGCACTCGTTGTATGTGGTTCAGTGTCGATGTTTCTACAGCTGCTGATGCTTCAAATTCCAATACTGATTCCACAGTTATGCGCAGGTAGATGGGCATTATCATTAGTTGCGGATCAGTGCTTGCGCATGGTTCAATTATTTCCTTCTTTTTTTATCAATCAGGTTCTTGTTCAGAAAGAGCACAGCTTGGCATGGACAGCTGTGACTTGACAGTTGACAGGAGCAGAATGTAAGAACAAAAACAATCTCAGGAAAGGGAAAATAAATGGAAGTGACCACAAAAGGGTAGATCATCAATCCAAAAATCTCGGGTATACCATCAATTAGAATCTAGGTTATGCGCGATAAATAATGTGGGTATGTTCATAAGAGGCTCAAATAATCAAATATCCTACATGGAATAGAGGGACTCCTTAATTAGAACCTTGAATGAGGAGCTTACGTGCCTTTAGTTTTGAGCTGTGAATCTGTGATTTACTTGTCGATTTTGTACGGAGCGCTTTATTGTGAAACCCTTGGAAGAAGAGTTTTTTGTTGCATCCACATGATTCTAGTTTGTTCTAACTAGTAAGTATATCTGCAGGACTGATGAACTTGCTTTGCTTCTGTTGTCTTTTTTTGGGCCATGCATCTGGAGCCTTTGAAGAGAAATGGAGGATGGGCAAAAAGATGGTGCCGCGCAAATAGTACTTGAGCATGGTATTATTTACAGGGAATCATTGGTACTTGAGCATTGGTATTAGTATTTTAGTCGACGTATACTTTGCTACATATGTTGATGTTAAGCGTGTCAAAGCAAGACATGATGGGAGCAAGGTGAATTTTGGCGAATGTTTGTATGTAAGATGCTTGTTGTTGTGTGTGTTTGGAAAATGGTCGTATACTTTTGTCGAAACTCTCAGTGGTTGCAGCACATTATCCTCTCTGCTCAACATGTTCATGGATCTGATGATTCATTGCTGCTTTCATTGCTCGTGCTGGCTTTGAGCATTCACAATTTTGTGTTTTGTTGGTTGCCTTTTGAAAGCCGCGTTTTGAGGCAATCAGCTACAACAAAATGGGCAAGCTTCATGCTTGGCGCCGACATTCCTTTATCCAACATCTTTACAAGAGATATGTATCTTTTGAATGGCATGTTAGATTAGATACATAGGTTTCAGTCAACAAGTGACCAGGAACTCAACAATCATGATACTTGTCTAGCTGTGCTGGGAGCTCCTTGTTGTCCTCCTACTCTTTGGCAAAGTTATAATACCTGATAGCGTTCATCTTCAAGCGAGGAGATAGGTTCTTTACTATGGGTATTTGCTAGAGTATTTGGACTTTGGGAAACTCACAAAGTCATCTTTGCTGTTCTTTTCTCCCTTTGTCTGATGTGTACATGTTGCCACAAACTTGCCACTGGGAGCACATTCTTTCTTTCCTCCCTCACCGATCAAGATCCTATGTTACTGCAAAACATGGAAGTCGGCAGGAGACCAACCCAAAACATGCATGAGATCTACAAGGTAGGCTGACTTGGTTTGGCATATTTCCTATCCTAGCATAAATACGAAGAAACATGAGATAGAAATGCTAGGCTGACTGGTTTGTTTTCGCAAATAACAATAATACTAATACTATTCTATAACATGTCATACCAGCATAGATGGAGATCTTTCATTCCTTTAAAGGGGGAATTGAAGTTCGGAACTTGCCGAGTAGCCGGTGAGTGAGTCAGTGCCACAAGAACATCCACGATACTCATTGTTATGCTTTTTAACCAAGCTACCATATAGACTATAGACTTAAATGGTCACCAAATTTTAATTTAAAACTACATATATTTTCTTTTCATTGATCTTTCTTTACTACTCCCTCCGTCCCATAAAACGTCTTATATTGTAGGACGGAGGGAGTATTTATTTGCCTGTGTTGAGGTTCCAAAAAGTAAGACTTTGCATAGCTGAAGCACTACAACCTTTAGAGGTAAAGTATCATCGTTGTCAAGAATATTATAGATTGAATTGCATATGAGGCTGGTAAAAACATCTCTTGCAACATGCAAGCCATAATGGCTCTCTGCCTAGCACCGCCGCTCCTCCTCCCCCCCCCCACCCCCACCCACCCACCACCAGAGCCAGATTAGATCTTCTCTTCCAGCTGCGCCGTCGTCTGTGCCTTTTTCTCTTTTCTTTGGGCTTATTGAGTTGTGCCCTCAGCAGAACCTGTATACCTTGTGATGTGCTACTTTGCATGATGCGTGTGTGTGCCTGAGCTGTGAACTTTATTGAACGTTGTGCTTCAGTGGTTTGCTTTATATATAAAGCGAGACAAAAGCCTTTTTTGGTAATGTGTTCAAGATCAACTACGATAAGAATGGCAGCTGGCACGAAGATGCATGAGTGATTTGATGAGATGGTCGGTTCTCTGTCTGGGTGATCCCTCCTCCGTAAGTGTTATCTTCTCCTCATATAGCTCCTGGCGTGCAAGATTAGGTTTCTGTGGCGATTCTGCCCCTGGTGCCTTCAGGAAAGTTGTTGATGGTGATGTCAAAGAGGCTGCGGTAGGGGGTACGAGTGTTTGTGTTGGTACGAGGGCTTGTGCTCATACCAGGCGTTGTCTTCTCCTCTGGTGGTTATTCCATCCCTCCGGCTGGCTGGACTTGATTTCTCAACTTCATATCTTTCATATATGACTTCAATTTTCTTCTAAATTGGCATATTCCCGCAGAGAACAAAATAAACCAAAGGGTTCATGACATTTTGCTTTTATTAGTCATTAGTGATCATATGAAAATGATTATCTTGAAAATATGAGATTATTAGGTTTAAACAATGGTGAGAATGAATATAAAAATACACTCATCAGAGGTACCACACCTTCGACCCCGCGGCTGGTCTCACAGCTTGCCCCGTGACAAGCTCCATGGGCTCCTGCTAGGCACATGCCATGACACCGCCGCTAGCACGTCCATGGTGAGCCCTGACGTGCACCTCGGCTAGGTGCGTCTAGGGGGTGGCGCGGGCGTGGACTTGGCGTTCGCCACGGCCGCATCGTGGGTCCATGGGAAAGGAGTCAGAGAGGGGTGAGATTGACGTGTGGCCGCCGTAGGGCGGAGGTGCAACCGGGACGGAGGGATGGATAAGAGCCATCGCCGATCAGGAGAGAATAGGGGCGATGAGGCGTTGATGGGTGAAGGCGAGCATGAAAACAAAGTCTCCTGGAAAGGTCGACGGGCACAAAAAGATCAAAAAGGTATCATCAACAAATGGCAGCCCACCTATTAGGACTCAAGGAGACACGGCGACAACCCAATCAAAATCTACTACTGTAGATCAAATCTAAAATTTGAACACTTTTGAGAAAGCTCTGAAATTAGGAGCTAAAGCTTTTAAAGATAAAGTTGCTCTGAGCCACCATCGACGGCCTCTTTCTCCTCCGCCCTACACATGACTATATCTCGCCATGGGATACCCGAACGATTTGCCCACGGGCCAGGCCTGGGCCTGAGATCTAGGCCCGACAGCTGGGCCGAGCTTCAGCCTGACATATTTACGATTTAGGGAAGGTCCCAGCCCAGCAACCTGATGCACGACAGGCTTTTCCACGGATTAGTCTCACCCTGTGCATTTTAAAACCGAACCAAAAAAACCATACCGAAAATAAACCAAACCGAACCAATCTTATAGTTTTATGGTTTTCATATGGTATGAACTTTTCATACCGTTTTGAATTCTTGTTTTTATGGTATATACCCAAAACCTAATTGTTTACCGAATAAACCGAAGTAAAAAATATGTATATATCTTGGAGAGAACAACCATACAAGTAGTCGTTTTTTGTACATAAGCTAGATTTCTTGTTAAGCGCATCCATTTTTCTTGTAACATAGTCATACTTCTCTTCGAAAGAATGCTAAGCACGTCCATAACCATCGAATCATATACACTCGCATATAGTTATATACTCTTTGTATAAAAAGATATGTGTTTTGAGTCATAAATTTGCAAACTATTATATGACATTTTCAAATTCGCGTCAACTTTGGTTTTTATGGTATATACTGAAACAATTTGGTATATACAGAAACCAAACCATATCTAAATTTCATACTGCATTTACCGAAGTATTAATGACGTACTAACCAAAAACCATATAAACCGAACCATGTAAACCGAATAAATCGAATGCACAGAGTGAAATGGGTCGGGCCTGAGCCTGATATCTAGGCCCGACGGCCAGACCGGGCCAGGTCCGAGCCTAGGTTTTTTGCAGCGGGCATTGTTAGGCCCATCCCGAAGCCTGGGTCAGCCCAAGTTATGGCCTGGTATACACGTGACGCACCCAGTTCACCACACACCCATCCCGTCCAGTGCCTCGCGTCCATTCTCTCCTTCCAAAGTTACACAACACTGTGAGGCAACACAATGTTGGGGAACGCAGTATTTCAAAAAATTTCCTACGATCACGCAAGTTCTATCTAGGAGATGCATAGTAACAAGCGGGGAGAGTGTGTCCACGTACCCTCGTAGACCGAAAGCGGAAGCGTTTAGTAACGCGGTTGATGTAGTCGAACATCTTCGTGATCCAACTGATCCAAGTACCGAACGCACGGCACCTCCGCGATCTGCACACGTTCAGGTCGGTGACGTCCCTCGAACTCTTGATCCAGTTAAGGCCGAGGGAGAGTTTCGTTAACACGACGGCATGGTGACAGTGATGATGAAGTTACCGGCGCAGGGCTTCGCCTAAGCACTACAACAAATATGACCAAGGTATAAAACTGTGGAGGGGGGCACCGCACACGGCTAAGTGATTGTCTGTTGTGCCTTTGGGGTGCCCCTGCCCCCGTATATAAAGGAGGGGAGGAGGAGGCTGGCCAACAAGGGGTGCGCCAGGGAGAGGGGAGTCCTACTAGGACTCCAGTCCTAGTAGGATTCGGCCCCACCCTTTTTTCCTTCTACCGGAGGGGAAAAGGGGAAGGAGAGGGAGTAGGAGAAGGAAAGGGGGGTGGCGGCTCCTTCCCAAGTCCAATTCTCGGAGGGGGGTGTCGTAGTTCTAAGTCTGACAGTAGAAAGGGGGGTACGTAGGAGGAGGCAAGATCCTAGCTACGATGAGGTTGTGCATGCAAGATTTACGAGTTCAGGCCCTTCTCGGAGGAAGTAACAACCCTACGTCTCGGTGCCCTGAGGCGGTCGACTGGATTATGCATGAAGTTACAGGGGGTGTGAACCCTTGTGCTAGAGGAGGGTGTGGCTTATATAGAGTGTGCCAGGACCCCAGCCGTTCCATGTTACACAGGGTTCAATGTACATTAAGGTGAGACGTTACTGGTAACGCCAACAGTAAAGACATATAATTGATCATTAACACTACAGAGTGAACGCCTGACCATTGCCATCCTGAGTGACTTTAGATCTTATGTACTCCGAGTGGTTTCTTGTTCGGTCGAGTGATGATATACTGGTGAAATGGAATTGGGTTATCCGAGTGGAATTGTTGGTCGAGTGGGTTGCACTCTGAGGTGATTCCAGTCGGTGAAAACTGATGTGCCTTGAATGCCGTTGATCTTGGGGTACTGACCTTGGGGAGGGCATCTAGGTCAGGCCTATTACCCTACCCTAGGTACATGTCCTCGTCATTAGCCCCCGAATGTATCGAGGTCCAAGGGTAGAAGAGGTTGAAGATGGTTCCAACTCAGTTCTCATGCTTCTGGGGCATCGTACCTGTGTTGGTGAACCACGCTGGACCTTCAACTTTATTTTCAATCGCCTTGATCCATTCAGAATTTTGTTGAGTGAATTTATCCTAGAACGCTTTGAGTGTTGGAGTCGAACGAAATCTTCGGCGTGACTGATTGCGCTGCCATTCTCGGATCTCACGGGATCCGAAATTTGGGGAAGCGCGTGTGTCACATCCCTAGTTGCTGGTAGTGCTCTAGGCTAGCTCATGTGTGCATCATGTTTAAATTCTGAAAATTTGAACTGAGGAATTCAGAAGCCTCAAAACTTAAATAAAAGAGGGGCAAGAAACCCTAAAAATTGCAATCAGTAAATCCAAAATGCCCTAGAAATAACTTTGACAATTTTGGCAAGAGTTATAAATCAAACCAAAATTTTGGGACATTTCTAAGGAATTATTGGGCTCTGATTTTAAATCAATATTTTATTTGAATTTGGAGTTATATTCATAATATATAATGAATATATTTTCAAATGACCTGAGATATTTTTATTATGTGTGGAGAAGTCCATTCGGTGACTTAAAAATATCCAGGGAAGTTTAGGCACTGTTTTCAAATTCTGTTTGAATTAAAATTCAGTGCCAATTAAATAAAACAGAACAAAAATAGAAAACAGTAAATAAAAGAGAGAGAGAGAGAGAGAGAGAGAGAGAGAGAGAAGCCCAGCTTACCTGGCGCCACGAACCGGCCCAGCTTTGCCCCCCCCCCCATCGCTGGCCCAGCTGGTGGCCCAGCCCACCACCGCAAACCCCCTCGCCGCTCGTCGTCTTCCTCTGCCAGTAGGCAGAGGCGAGGCGTGGCGCGCGCCCGAGAGCCCCGACGCCACCTCCTGCTTCGCGGCCCTCCTAGCGACCCCACGACGCCGCCCCACGCTCCCTCTCGCTTTCCCCTCCTCTCCCTGGATCTCACTCTCTCCCCGAGCTCGTCTCTCTCCCTCTCTCTCCCGAACCCGAGCACTATCGCCGCCGCCGACGAACACCACCCCGGCCATCGCCTCCCCCTCGTCCCCTCGAGCAGTCCACGAGCTCCGTCGTGCCGCCCTCGCCCTCCCCGCCGTCACACGCGACCGGAGAAGCCCCGAAGCGCCGCCCTGACGCTTTTCCCCTCCTCGGCCACCGAGGACCGCCGCCGTCGATTCGCCGGACCCCGTGCCTCCCCTGCCTCGCCAGCAGCACCAGAGGAACCGCGGTGAGCCGCTGCATCGTTTCCCCCATGCCTCGTTGCCTAATTCGCCCCCTAGCCGCTCCCTCCACCGGAGCCGAGACGCTCCGCCGCACGGGCTCGTCGCCGGTGAAGCTCCGGTGACCTTTTGGTCCCACGCATGCGTCCGTTGCACTCGTTGCGACAACCATCTTGTTTGCACACCGCAGCGCCGGTCCCGCGAACCCCCGAGCTCCGGCCGCCGCCAGGATCGATGCCGCGCTCAACTCCGGCCACCCCACGCCCTCTCGTGGGTCCCCCTAGATGCGCGGGAGCACGGGCTCACTCTTGGTGCCCTCAGCGCGACCAGCCGCGGGCCGTAGCGCCGTCCCGAGCAACTCCGGCGAGGTCTCGCCGTCGCCGTGGTCGCCGGCGTCACTCGCCGACGTGGCCACTTAATTAGGTCGTAAACACCCCGCTAATCACCCACTAGAGCCACTGCCAAGTGGGCCCCCGTGCCTAATTAATTAGTTTAACCTCTCTGTTAAATTAGCACTAATCTCAGAGGGCCCCGCCTGTCACGTTGACTTTGCCATGTCAGCATTGACCGGACCCACCAGTCAGCCTCTGTCCCTGCCTGTTACACTGACGTGCGGGTCCCAGCCGTCAGGTTTGACCTGGACCAGCCACGTTGACCTGCTGATGTCACTAATACGTCATGCTGACGCAGTATTTGTTTCTGGAATTAAAATAAATCAAAAATGATTTATTATTTCCAGAAAATAGCTAAAACTTCAATAAATCATAGAAAATTAACCGTAACTCCAAATTAAATAAATTATATATGAAAAATTATCAGAAAAATTCAAGGAATCCATCTGTACCATTTTCATGCATGTTAGAACAACTTATCACTACTGTTTAGGACAAATGAAGTGAATGACATTTAAATAATCACATATGGAGTTTGAATTTGAATCTTGTATTCAAACCAACTTCATTTAATCTGTTGCTAGTTGCATTAGCCCAAAACACATTCATTTTGCCATGTCATGATCATGCATCATATTGTGCATTGCATTGATTGTGTTTCCTTCTGTGTTGCCGGTATTTGTCCCCTCTCGATAGACGTGATACCGATGATGTGATCGTTGACACTGATGAAGACTCAATGTTATCTTCAGAAGTGCCAGGCAAGCAAAACCCCCTTGTTCATTCCGATACAATCCTACTCTCTCGCTCCTGCTCTCTTTTACTGCATTAGGACAACATCGATTCATCTGTTACTTGCTGCGGTAGCTGAACCCCTTTATCCTTTGCATGACCTGTCATTCCACAGTAAATAGATGAAACCCACTAGCATGAGTAGGAGTTGTTTGAGCCCTGATGTGCCTACTCATTCATGCTTGTTTGTCATGCCTGCTACTGCTTAGAGTTGAGTCAGGTCTGATTCATTGGGGATGAATCAGAGGCGTGTGAACATGTCCTACTGTGTGTGAGCTAAGTGTGTGAACACGATTTGGTAAAGGTAGCGGTGAGAGGCCATGTAGGAGTACATGGTGGGTTGTCTCATTGCAGCCGTCCTCAGGAACTGAGTTCTGTGTTTGTGATCCATGATCCAGCTACTACCATACATTGGGCCCTGAAATATGACCCCGCTCGACTTCTTATTCACCCTTGTCCTCTGTCCAGGAGTTGCAAGTAGTTTCTGGTGTTTGTAGTATGCTGGAGGCCGTGGACAGCGCTGACCGTAGGGGTGGGCTGTGATGCGGTAGGCACGTGGCCGGGTAAACCGGGCGCCCGTTTGGTGTCACGGAACCCTGTTCACATCGTTTGGGGCTGTGAGCGAAACTCCGGCCGGATCTCCTCATGGATGGAACCCGAATAGGCGATAAACCTGGACTAGAGACTTGAGTGTTTAGGTAGGTCGTGGTCTACACCCACGTCGGCTTTCGCTTGAAGTCTGCCGAGCACATGTCGTGTGCAGACGCTAAGTGGTGGAAACATGTATGAAGAAGTACACCCCTGCAGGGTTAATATCATCTATTCGAATAGCCGTGTCCGCGGAAAAGGACTTCTGGGTTGCTTATATCAGTTCATAGACAAGTGAAAGTGGATACTCTAAAATACGCAAGATAAGCGTGAGTGCTATGGATGGCGCTCTCGTAGGGAGACGGGAGCGGATCCATAGTGGTGTATTGATATGGTGAATATGTGGACTCGTGTGCGCCACCTCAAAAGAGTTACATTGCAGTCGTAGTTCAGGATAGCCACCGAGTCAAAGCTGGCTTGCTGCAGTTAAACCCCACCATCCCTTTGTTGATAATGATGCATATGTAGATAGTTCTGATGTAAGTCTTGCTGGGTACATTTGTACTCACGTTTGCCTACTTTATGTTTTTGCAGAGAGACTTCGGTCTCACTAGTAGTTCCACGTGGACTTCGACGTTTAGCTTGATACCTCAGCTACGATCTTGTGCCCTCGGCAGGATCTGATAGATAGTCAGGCTTCTCAGCCTTTTTCATTTATAGATGTCTGTACTCAGACATGATAGCTTCCGCTTGTGCTTTGATTTGTATGCTCTGAGTGTTGGGTCATGAGACCCATGTTTGTAATATCTCGCTCCTCGGAGCCTAATGAATAAATTACTTGAGTAGTAGAGTCATGTTGTGATGCCATGTTGTATTTGCACATATCGAGCATATTGTGTGTATGCTATTGAAGTGCTTGGTATGTGTGGGATCTGACCATCTAGTTGTTTATCTTTAGTAGCCTCTCTTACCGGGAAATGTCTCCTAGTGTTTCCACTGAGCCATGGTAGCTTGCTACTGCTCCGGAACACTTAGGCTGGCCGGCATGTGTCCTTCTTCGTTCCTGTGTCTGTCCCTTCGGGGAAATGTCACGCTTTGAGTACCGGAGTCCTGTTAGCCCGCTACAGCCCGGTTTACCGGAGTCCTGCTAGCCCAGTGCTACAGCCCGGACCCACTTGCTGATGACCGACATGTTCGAAGCTGGATCATGGATGCCTGTCCCTGTAAGTCTGTGCCACTTTGGGTTTACGACTAGTCATGTCAGCCCGGGCTCCTTATCATATGGATGCTAGCGACACTATCATATACGTGAGCCAAAAGGCGCAAACGGTCCCGGGCAAAGGTAAGGCGACACCCGTGGGGATACCGTGCGTGAGGCCGCAAAGTGATATGAGGTGTTACCGGCTAGATCAATGTGACATCGAGTCGGGGTCCTGACAGCGTTGGTATCAGAGCTTGACTGCCTGTAGGATTACCAAGCCAAACTGGTCGAAGCTGAGTCTAGAAATTCTTTAGTTATATGTAGGGGAATTGATTGTGGGATGGAACGTAAGGCTCTTTTACTCCTTATACCTCATGGCCTTCTGATCTGAGTCATCATCTTCTCTTCTACGGGGATTAAGAACTAGGCTATCTCTTCTCTCTATTAGGATCACGTGTTACTAATCAGTGGACTTATAAGATTGTTGGATTTAAGTCTCAGTTCGGTTCCTGCTACTTCCGTATGTTAATTGTTGATCTCGAAACCTTGATATTGTGCTTCTGAGTGGTTATGCCACCATTTTTGTGAATGTCTCAAATCTTTTCTGAGCATTTACAGCCGTTATGCTGTCCGAGTCATCCCGGGTTTCTAAGTAGTCTGATGCAATTGCAAATCCTTTCTTCCCGTTTCAATGTTCCCATGGGCCAGATTAACCACACTAATCAGTGAGTTGAGGTACTCTGTTACCTTGACATATATGTTGGAGATATTATTATGACCCTAGGTGTCTTAGGGGATCATCTAGTAATTCAGCCATGATTTGTTTCCCAGTGTGATGATTCTGGCCATCATTCTCGAAAGCATCCCGTGATGCTACTTAGTAGTAGGTATTCTACTCCTTGGGTTTTGAACCCGAGATTCACTCTACTTACTTCATGTTGATAGGGTTTGCTAGTTCCTTTAGGATATTAGTAACCTTTGCGATAGTCCTCGAGGTTCGTGGTACATCCTTCTTCCAATTACCATGAACCATTCTTGGCAGAAGTTCTTCTGAACCAAAAGATGACAACAAGAGTGCTCTCGATGAGTTCTCCTTTATATATTGTGACTCTGCCAGTTCTACCTTTCTGCATGGGTTATCCGGAAGAAATATGTTGAACCTGGTTCGACAAACTAATCTATGCATCCACAACTCAGAAAATCATATGTTTTTTGAGTTGTCCCATCTTTAGTTGTCTACTGACCTTCGTCTATCAATTGATAGTCAAGGGTATGCATGCATTCGTTTATCGATGCCTATTACCCTTGTGGTCCGTCAAGCCATTCTGTCCTGAATGACTTGGAGAAACAAACTCCAGTACCTCATCCATATCTAGGATTGGGTCAAAGTAGTTGTATTCCGCAGATCAAATGCCAATCCAGCTTTTGGTTCTGTTCTACCTTGGAGTATTACCCCCTTTATGTCAGAATTGTCATGAGAACTGCACCAACTCTCATTAATTTTGACGTACTGATACTTCTCACCATCATTACTCATTCCTCGGTTCTGTGTGGTTATAACCGGAATGCCGACAAATGAATTGTGATGTGTGAAATCAATACTCCTAGCAACCTTGTTGTTTGGTAGTTAAATGGACGATAACCTCATTCTTAGCGTGTTGGTTAGTGAATCATCATTCTAAGATTGATCGTGCTACCTAGTCCATTCTCCTGGTTCACTCCTCGATCGATGAGTTAGGATTATTTCAAATCCTTGCCCTATTGATCATATCGTCTTGCCCTGAAAAGCAGGATTGTCCTCGATCTTAGTAACATATCGGTGGTTCGTGATTTTCCGGATATCTTCTCGAAAGTATCACCAGGTTGTCACCTGACTGTTATGTTGAGCTCGTGATCAAGTTGGTTTATCCTGTAAACCACCCCTTCTCCAAGAATCCGTGTTGGATACCCTGAGCTAGTTGGATAAGCTAAACAACAACTTGGAGAGTTGGAAGATAAAAGCTTGTCCGACTTAGTTCATGTTAAGGGTTATCTTTTTGTGTGTGTGTGTGTGTTGAAGAAAGATGATATCTTCATCAATTGGTCCTTGTGAACAATTGTTGGATCTATTATCTTACCCAAACCTTTGATTGAGTATGGGCTATCATCCAATCAGACCAGAACCAACGATATTCGTAATGTTGTCTTACTCGTGGTTGATCCCTCGAGCATACACCATTATACCTTTTGGGTCTGACCAATGCTATCACTTGTTCACTTAACTATGGAATTCCTTTTAAAAGGAAACCCAGATGAATTGTTGTTGTGCCCATTGACAACATCCTTGTCTTCTCCATAATTTTGCTGAACATTAAGCTAGTGTTGGAAACTTTTGAAAGCATTTGTTCATGCTAGCTCATGAAGCATATGTTCGGAGGTAAGAAGTGACTTCCTCTAGTTCATGTGCATTTGATGCAAGTTGCCGCCGTGGACTCGAGAAAGTCAATGTTGCTTCCTCTGGAATCATCGCAAGTCAGTCATGCACACGTGCGAAGTATTCTGTGGTCTGGAGACTTGCAACCTTCATTCCATATGTGTATCCTAGCACACCAAGCCACTGACTGATTTTTTCAAGGAGAAGGAGTATCTTCATAAGAGCTAATCCGGACTTATGAAAGAACTTCGATATCCTCGCTGATGGTTCCCAACCAGAACTCGGCAGTGTTTTATTGTAAGACTACCATGTGGGCATGCTTGTCTGGGACAACGTGTTCACATGTTTGTAGCAGAACCAGCTCATGTTTTGGAGCTTGCTATCGTAGTTCATCTCCCGAGAATCCCGCAATGTCATCTCGTCGATTTGTGTTGCAAACTTTCATTTTTCTTCCTAGACTCGATGGGTCTGGAATATTCTGACACCAACCAGATCTGAATCTCAGGCAGATATGATGGTTGGAACATTTCCCCAAGAACTATAATATTGGTTCCTCGATAACTGGTAAAGTGGATGTCGTGGCCAGCACCACCCATCCGAAAGACCTATTATTGTAGTATCTTGATTGAGGAAGTTGGCCACCTCCCCATAGGGATTTCGTAGGGTTTACTCCCTAGTTGCCCCTATGGATTTTTGTGTTCCCGAAGTCCGACCTTTTACTTGATGTTTTAGATATCAAACCATATCTATGAATGGGCTATACTAGCACATCAAGGAGAACATTAGAAGCGGAGTGCCAAATGTCTCTCGGTCGATCGTCCAGATTTTATTTCCTTGGCCCCGCCAAGGGTGAAGTCTGAGAAGGTGTTATCTTCCTTTGCATCTGCATCATCCATCATTAGCCATCAGGGTAATATGTTGTGTTGTCAGCACCCTTGACACGGTTGTTGATAAAACCTTGATGATTGTGGAAATGCTCAAGTTCTTGAGAGCATGCACAAGCGCTACGTCTTATCATCGGCACTAGCTGGGATTGCCCCAGATTTCCTCGGTTATGCTATAACCACTCCAACAGTGAATTCACTCTCTATTGTTGGGTTCTTCCCCAGTTACCAGAATCATTCCCCGCATTTGCATTTTGTTCCCAGCTTGCACCGCCAATGTGTCATTCTACCATGGGTCCCTTCCATTTACGGTGATAAGCAAAATTCATCCATTGCGTTGTCTTCAACAAGGTAATCCACATCATCCAAGTCCGAGTATGCCATTCTACCGACCCCCTCCAAACGATCGTTGTGAATTGCCTTAGGCTGGTATGAAGAGTTTCAATGATCTTTGAATCAAAAGTAATTCTTTTTGCCACTTAAGATAATAATCTACGAATCACCCTCCTCCAGGATGTTTCGTCGTGGTATCATGGCAACTCAACTCCTCGCTACGTTGACAATCGTTTACCACCCTCTTAAGCGTGAAATTGTTGTCTACCTAGTGAACCCTCGTCATCTGTTCCACTCCATCCCTCTAGAGGTGTGCTTCGTCTCTCAGCTCGAGAGATGTTGTTATGTCTCATTCCGTGAGTTGTTCGATCTTCGAGAAGATCGACCCTTCTAGAGTCTCCCTCTTCCCTCCATGTCATGTTGACAGGATTTCTTAGAGCAAGACGACAAGACAAAGATGGTGTTCAAATCAACGTTCATTTGAAGTGCACCCTGGATCGTGAAGTTTGTGCTAGGTCGCGTTCCCCCTCCACCTTACCCTACGCTTGAATCTCGAGACGAGATTCTTGTTTAGTGGGGGTGAGTTGTCACATCCCTAGTTGCTGGTAGTGCTCTAGGCTAGCTCATGTGTGCATCATGTTTAAATTCTGAAAATTTGAACTGAGGAATTCAGAAGCCTCAAAACTTAAATAAAAGAGGGGCAAGAAACCCTAAAAATTGCAATCAGTAAATCCAAAATGCCCTAGAAATAACTCTGACAATTTTGGCAAGAGTTATAAATCAAACCAAAATTTTGGGACATTTCTAAGGAATTATTGGGCTCTGATTTTAAATCAATATTTTATTTGAATTTGGAGTTATATTCATAATATATAATGAATATATTTTCAAATGACCTGAGATATTTTTATTATGTGTGGAGAAGTCCATTCGGTGACTTAAAAATATCCAGGGAAGTTTAGGCACTGTTTTCAAATTCTGTTTGAATTAAAATTCAGTGCCAATTAAATAAAACAGAACAAAAATAGAAAACAGTAAATAAAAGTGAGAGAGAGAGAGAGAGAAGCCCAGCTTACCTGGCGCCACGAACCGGCCCAGCTTTGCCCCCCCCCCATCGCTGGCCCAGCTGGTGGCCCAGCCCACCACCGCAAACCCCCTCGCCGCTCGTCGTCTTCCTCTGCCAGTAGGCAGAGGCGAGGCGTGGCGCGCGCCCGAGAGCCCCGACGCCACCTCCTGCTTCGCGGCCCTACTAGCGACCCCACGACGCCGCCCCACGCTCCCTCTCGCTTTCCCCTCCTCTCCCTGGATCTCACTCTCTCCCCGAGCTCGTCTCTCTCCCTCTCTCTCCCGAACCCGAGCACTATCGCCGCCGCCGACGAACACCACCCCGGCCATCGCCTCCCCCTCGTCCCCTCGAGCAGTCCACGAGCTCCGTCGTGCCGCCCTCGCCCTCCCCGCCGTCACACGCGACCGGAGAAGCCCCGAAGCGCCGCCCTGACGCTTTTCCCCTCCTCGGCCACCGAGGACCGCCGCCGTCGATTCGCCGGACCCCGTGCCTCCCCTGCCTCGCCAGCAGCACCAGAGGAACCGCGGTGAGCCGCTGCATCGTTTCCCCCATGCCTCGTTGCCTAATTCGCCCCCTAGCCGCTCCCTCCACCGGAGCCGAGACGCTCCGCCGCACGGGCTCGTCGCCGGTGAAGCTCCGGTGACCTTTTGGTCCCACGCATGCGTCCGTTGCACTCGTTGCGACAACCATCTTGTTTGCACACCGCAGCGCCGGTCCCGCGAACCCCCGAGCTCCGGCCGCCGCCGGGATCGATGCCGCGCTCAACTCCGGCCACCCCACGCCCTCTCGTGGGTCCCCCTAGATGCGCGGGAGCACGGGCTCACTCTTGGTGCCCTCAGCGCGACCAGCCGCGGGCCGTAGCGCCGTCCCGAGCAACTCCGGCGAGGTCTCGCCGTCGCCGTGGTCGCCGGCGTCACTCGCCGACGTGGCCACTTAATTAGGTCGTAAACACCCCGCTAATCACCCACTAGAGCCACTGCCAAGTGGGCCCCCGTGCCTAATTAATTAGTTTAACCTCTCTGTTAAATTAGCACTAATCTCAGAGGGCCCCGCCTGTCACGTTGACTTTGCCATGTCAGCATTGACCGGACCCACCAGTCAGCCTCTGTCCCTGCCTGTTACACTGACGTGCGGGTCCCAGCCGTCAGGTTTGACCTGGACCAGCCACGTTGACCTGCTGATGTCACTAATACGTCATGCTGACGCAGTATTTGTTTCTGGAATTAAAATAAATCAAAAATGATTTATTATTTCCAGAAAATAGCTAAAACTTCAATAAATCATAGAAAATTAACCGTAACTCCAAATTAAATAAATTATATATGAAAAATTATCAGAAAAATTCAAGGAATCCATCTGTACCATTTTCATGCATGTTAGAACAACTTATCACTACTGTTTAGGACAAATGAAGTGAATGACATTTAAATAATCACATATGGAGTTTGAATTTGAATCTTGTATTCAAACCAACTTCATTTAATCTGTTGCTAGTTGCATTAGCCCAAAACACATTCATTTTGCCATGTCATGATCATGCATCATATTGTGCATTGCATTGATTGTGTTTCCTTCTGTGTTGCCGGTATTTGTCCCCTCTCGATAGACGTGATACCGATGATGTGATCGTTGACACTGATGAAGACTCAATGTTATCTTCAGAAGTGCCAGGCAAGCAAAACCCCCTTGTTCATTCCGATACAATCCTACTCTATCGCTCCTGCTCTCTTTTACTGCATTAGGACAACATCGATTCATCTGTTACTTGCTGCGGTAGCTGAACCCCTTTATCCTTTGCATGACCTGTCATTCCACAGTAAATAGATGAAACCCACTAGCATGAGTAGGAGTTGTTTGAGCCCTGATGTGCCTACTCATTCATGCTTGTTTGTCATGCCTGCTACTGCTTAGAGTTGAGTCAGGTCTGATTCATCGGGGATGAATCAGAGGCGTGTGAACATGTCCTACTGTGTGTGAGCTAAGTGTGTGAACACGATTTGGTAAAGGTAGCGGTGAGAGGCCATGTAGGAGTACATGGTGGGTTGTCTCATTGCAGCCGTCCTCAGGAACTGAGTTCTGTGTTTGTGATCCATGATCCAGCTACTACCATACATTGGGCCCTGAAATATGACCCCGCTCGACTTCTTATTCACCCTTGTCCTCTGTCCAGGAGTTGCAAGTAGTTTCTGGTGTTTGTAGTATGCTGGAGGCCGTGGACAGCGCTGACCGTAGGGGTGGGCTGTGATGCGGTAGGCACGTGGCCGGGTAAACCGGGCGCCCGTTTGGTGTCACGGAACCCTGTTCACATCGTTTGGGGCTGTGAGCGAAACTCCGGCCGGATCTCCTCATGGATGGAACCCGAATAGGCGATAAACCTGGACTAGAGACTTGAGTGTTTAGGTAGGTCGTGGTCTACACCCACGTCGGCTTTCGCTTGAAGTCTGCCGAGCACATGTCGTGTGCAGACGCTAAGTGGTGGAAACATGTATGAAGAAGTACACCCCTGCAGGGTTAATATCATCTATTCGAATAGCCGTGTCCGCGGAAAAGGACTTCTGGGTTGCTTATATCAGTTCATAGACAAGTGAAAGTGGATACTCTAAAATACGCAAGATAAGCGTGAGTGCTATGGATGGCGCTCTCGTAGGGAGACGGGAGCGGATCCATAGTGGTGTATTGATATGGTGAATATGTGGACTCGTGTGCGCCACCTCAAAAGAGTTACATTGCAGTCGTAGTTCAGGATAGCCACCGAGTCAAAGCTGGCTTGCTGCAGTTAAACCCCACCATCCCTTTGTTGATAATGATGCATATGTAGATAGTTCTGATGTAAGTCTTGCTGGGTACATTTGTACTCACGTTTGCCTACTTTATGTTTTTGCAGAGAGACTTCGGTCTCACTAGTAGTTCCACGTGGACTTCGACGTTTAGCTTGATACCTCAGCTACGATCTTGTGCCCTCGGCAGGATCTGATAGATAGTCAGGCTTCTCAGCCTTTTTCATTTATAGATGTCTGTACTCAGACATGATAGCTTCCGCTTGTGCTTTGATTTGTATGCTCTGAGTGTTGGGTCATGAGACCCATGTTTGTAATATCTCGCTCCTCGGAGCCTAATGAATAAATTACTTGAGTAGTAGAGTCATGTTGTGATGCCATGTTGTATTTGCACATATCGAGCATATTGTGTGTATGTTATTGAAATGCTTGGTATGTGTGGGATCTGACCATCTAGTTGTTTATCTTTAGTAGCCTCTCTTACCGGGAAATGTCTCCTAGTGTTTCCACTGAGCCATGGTAGCTTGCTACTGCTCCGGAACACTTAGGCTGGCCGGCATGTGTCCTTCTTCGTTCCTGTGTCTGTCCCTTCGGGGAAATGTCACGCTTTGAGTACCGGAGTCCTGTTAGCCCGCTACAGCCCGGTTTACCGGAGTCCTGCTAGCCCAGTGCTACAGCCCGGACCCACTTGCTGATGACCGACATGTTCGAAGCTGGGTCATGGATGCCTGTCCCTGTAAGTCTGTGCCACTTTGGGTTTACGACTAGTCATGTCAGCCCGGGCTCCTTATCATATGGATGCTAGCGACACTATCATATACGTGAGCCAAAAGGCGCAAACGGTCCCGGGAAAAGGTAAGGCGACACCCGTGGGGATACCGTGCGTGAGGCCGCAAAGTGATATGAGGTGTTACCGGCTAGATCAATGTGACATCGAGTCGGGGTCCTGACAGCGTTGGTATCAGAGCTTGACTGCCTGTAGGATTACCAAGCCAAACTGGTCGAAGCTGAGTCTAGAAATTCTTTAGTTATATGTAGGGGAATTGATTGTGGGATGGAACGTAAGGCTCTTTTACTCCTTATACCTCATGGCCTTCTGATCTGAGTCATCATCTTCTCTTCTACGGGGATTAAGAACTAGGCTATCTCTTCTCTCTATTAGGATCACGTGTTACTAATCAGTGGACTTATAAGATTGTTGGATTTAAGTCTCAGTTCGGTTCCTGCTACTTCCGTATGTTAATTGTTGATCTCGAAACCTTGATATTGTGCTTCTGAGTGGTTATGCCACCATTTTTGTGAATGTCTCAAATCTTTTCTGAGCATTTACAGCCGTTATGCTGTCCGAGTCATCCCGGGTTTCTAAGTAGTCTGATGCAATTGCAAATCCTTTCTTCCCGTTTCAATGTTCCCATGGGCCAGATTAACCACACTAATCAGTGAGTTGAGGTACTCTGTTACCTTGACATATATGTTGGAGATATTATTATGACCCTAGGTGTCTTAGGGGATCATCTAGTAATTCAGCCATGATTTGTTTCCCAGTGTGATGATTCTGGCCATCATTCTCGAAAGCATCCCGTGATGCTACTTAGTAGTAGGTATTCTACTCCTTGGGTTTTGAACCCGAGATTCACTCTACTTACTTCATGTTGATAGGGTTTGCTAGTTCCTTTAGGATATTAGTAACCTTTGCGATAGTCCTCGAGGTTCGTGGTACATCCTTCTTCCAATTACCATGAACCATTCTTGGCAGAAGTTCTTCTGAACCAAAAGATGACAACAAGAGTGCTCTCGATGAGTTCTCCTTTATATATTGTGACTCTGCCAGTTCTACCTTTCTGCATGGGTTATCCGGAAGAAATATGTTGAACCTGGTTCGACAAACTAATCTATGCATCCACAACTCAGAAAATCATATGTTTTTTGAGTTGTCCCATCTTTAGTTGTCTACTGACCTTCGTCTATCAATTGATAGTCAAGGGTATGCATGCATTCGTTTATCGATGCCTATTACCCTTGTGGTCCGTCAAGCCATTCTGTCCTGAATGACTTGGAGAAACAAACTCCAGTACCTCATCCATATCTAGGATTGGGTCAAAGTAGTTGTATTCCGCAGATCAAATGCCAATCCAGCTTTTGGTTCTGTTCTACCTTGGAGTATTACCCCCTTTATGTCAGAATTGTCATGAGAACTGCACCAACTCTCATTAATTTTGACGTAGTGATACTTCTCACCATCATTACTCATTCCTCGGTTCTGTGTGGTTATAACCGGAATGCCGACAAATGAATTGTGATGTGTGAAATCAATACTCCTAGCAACCTTGTTGTTTGGTAGTTAAATGGACGATAACCTCATTCTTAGCGTGTTGGTTAGTGAATCATCATTCTAAGATTGATCGTGCTACCTAGTCCATTCTCCTGGTTCACTCCTCGATCGATGAGTTAGGATTATTTCAAATCCTTGCCCTATTGATCATATCGTCTTGCCCTGAAAAGCAGGATTGTCCTTGATCTTAGTAACATATCGGTGGTTCGTGATTTTCCGGATATCTTCTCGAAAGTATCACCAGGTTGTCACCTGACTGTTATGTTGAGCTCGTGATCAAGTTGGTTTATCCTGTAAACCACCCCTTCTCCAAGAATCCGTGTTGGATACCCTGAGCTAGTTGGATAAGCTAAACAACAACTTGGAGAGTTGGAAGATAAAAGCTTGTCCGACTTAGTTCATGTTAAGGGTTATCTTTTTGTGTGTGTGTGTGTGTTGAAGAAAGATGATATCTTCATCAATCAGTCACTTGGATACGGGCGAATAAAAGGCTTCGCGGCCGGTGTGCCTGCGCAGCGCATCCCATTCCCCTTCTCCTTCCTCTGTTTCTTCATCTCTTCCTCCGCCACTCTCGACACCCCCACACCACCCATGAGCAGTCCGCGACGATGGGGAAGGACAAGACGACGGATCCGGAGCGTGCTAAGAAGGCGACGGCGACGGAGGCGGGGAAGCCGAAGGGTAAGAAGATGAGTCAGGGGGGGATCTTCCTCGAGGTCCGGCCTGCCGCCTGGCTGGATCTAGGGCGACTGGATTCGCTCCATGATTCAGCTGGAGGATGTGGAGGATCTGGCCGCATGGGACTTGATTGCCTATGAATCCTGGAGGCTTCCTCGCAATGAGACCGAGCCGCAGCCGCAGGAGGGTGAGTACGTCCTCCTTGCGACTCATGTTGACCGCGGTTTCTCTCTGCCTCCTCATCATTTCTTTCAGGGTTTTCTAAACTTCTTTGGAAGCCAACTTCATCACTTTTCCCCCAACACCATCACGTACCTCGCTGCGTTCGTTCCTATGTGTGAAAATTTCTTGGGCTGTCGACCGCATTGGGGTCTCTTCAAACACATCTTCACCTGTCGCTCCCAGTCCGTGAAAAAAGCTAATCCAAATGACGAGAAGACTCATTTGATCCAGATGTGTGGAGGTCTAGGTATTCAAATGAGAAACAAAAGTGCTTTTCCAGCCGTGATCCTACCCGAGTCAGTCAGAGGGTGGCAGTTGACATGGTTCTACTGCAAGGACCAACCGACTCCTGGTCAGTCGACCGGTCTCCCCCCCTTCTCCATGGAACAAGTCCAATAGCCCACTTCTTTGAAAGTAACTCCAGCAGAGAGAGCAAATGTGAACATGCTGATGGAGCGAGTAGTCCAATTGGTTCGAGACGGCGTGACCGGCATGGACTTGCTAGAAGTGTTTCTCAGTCGACGCGTTCAGCCACTCCAGGCCGGCGATCATCCTATGTGGATGTAATCGGGCATTGAGGACGCTACTTGGATCCACCCAGAGGAGGTCACCAAAGAGAAGGTGGAGCTATGGTTGCAGGGCATCACTGGGAACAAAGATAACCCCTATCGTGGAATTGTCACGGCAGATGTCCTAGTGTGAGGACTTAGTCATTGAGCCATCACGATGATGTTAGCTTAAAGGGGTTAATTAGGACAAAGGACACAAGGAGTTTATACTGGTTCGGCCCCTTGCGGTGAAGGTGAAAGCCTAATCCAGTTGTAGGTGGTATTGCTAGGGTTTCGATGAGCAGGGAGCGAATACGCTTGACCTGGCTCTCGATCTCTTCTTTCTTCTCCTAAGCCACCGCTGGGTCATCCCCTTATATACACGGGTTGACACCCTGCGGCCTACAGAGTCCTGGCCGGCTTATACAACGTATCCGGCTCAGTGACCTTTCTTTCCTACCTTACAAAACAAGTCTACATACATGGCGGTTTATATCCGTGGGCTTTAAGCCACCTACGGGTTTGGGCCCTCTACCAAGCTTATCTATGAACCGCCATATGCTCTTGGGCTTCATTGAGATGAATCGCCATAGGGATGACCCGGCCCCTCCTGGGCGGGTCATACCTAATAGTTATATCCCCAACATTAGGCCCCAGGTTGATTTGAACTTGTTCATGTCAATCTTCAACACTTAGAAAAATCCTTCCTCCTCTTATTGTGAAGTATTGTAACCCGCCATGACGTCATGTCCGGAATTTGCGATAACCCAACATGACGTCACCTGCAATTAATGTTATATAGAATCCAAATCTTAATTAATCTTTTTCTTTATCGACTCTCCAAAAATCGAGGCGCCCATGCCAACACATATCCATTTTACTCTTCCTCGATTCCCGTGCCTGCCGTTTGTACTTCTAGGCCTATAAATAGGGCCACAGAGTCACCTTCCATTCTTCTCATTTTCCTTCTCGCCTTCTTCCTCCTCACGACGCATCGACTCGCACAAGCTCCGCCACCGTCAACCTTCGTCCTCGACCTCAACTCCGGCCACTGCATCACCCTGATCAGACCAGAGAACCGCGGTGCCACTCCACTGCCCTAACGGCATCAATAAGCCATCCCTTCTTTCGCCATAGATCTGCCATTAGGTTTCATCGGTGTTCGGCGATGTTCGTCGCTGCCCTTCGTTCTCTTTGTTTTAATCCATGGACTAGATCCTAAAACCACATGAATCTTTGAGCGGTAGTATAGTTTTTAGCACCTATTTCTGATACTAGAATATATCCTCATCGCAACAGATCTCTTCTAGGGCACCTCTTCCTTTCCACTGTCGCCTATGTAGGTTTCGAGTTTATTTTATTTTCTAAACAGCGGTAGATCTGAATTTGTGGCCTCAACCAGTGGAACCTGTTTGCCCTAACACTTAGCAAATTATAGCCTTGGTAGATCTTGAACGTCTTTAGTCATGGCGACTTATTCTGCCGGCTTATCGTTACTTCATATATCATAAGCCCTTGCTTAAGCCGCCATTCTGAACATGCACTGTACTTGTTAACTTGCAATTTTATCAACCATCTTGAGCTGGTAAATTATTTTCTGTCTTTTAGGTTGTCCTTTCACCATGCCGCCCAAGACAATCACGACCTGCAACTGCGTTCCCTCCACCGTCACTGAGAGCATCTTGAAGGATTTTGTCACCGTTGGATATTTGACAGATAAGAGTGTCATGCATTACCGTGCTCCTGACCTGGGCGAAGAGAGACCTCAGTCTAAGGACGGTGAAGTTATCGTATTGACTGATCATATGAACCGGGGCTTCTCGCCATCCGGCTCTAAATTCTTTAGAGATATCCTACACTTCTTCAAACTCCATCCGCAAGACATTGGACCCAATTCCATATCAAACATCCGTAACTTCCAAGTCTTTGCGAGGTATACCTTCAAGAAGAGCCTAGTGTTGAGCTTTTCAGAGAGTACTTCTACTTGAACCGGCAGAACGAGTTCACAAATGGGCTCAGCCTGGAGCTTGGCGAGATTTCAATTCAACGCAGATGATACGCCGTCTTCCCTCAAGTTGCTCTGCCAAGCCATCCCAAAGACTGGAACCAAACATGGTTCTACTGCAAATATATCTCGCCGTCTGATGAAAATTCATTGCCGGGTTATCGTGCTGAGCGTCTCGACTCAAATTACCAACTCCCTGATAAACTTACCGCCGCCGAATGCAAGAAACTTGTCCCTAAATCAAAAAAGTTCAAGCCTTGCTAGGAAACGGCTTAACTGGAGTCGACTTAATCCGCTGCTGGGTCACATGGCGGATCATACCCTTAAGCCGCCGATCCGGCTTGATGTGTACATATACCGGAGGAACAGATGATCCCTTACGCCATAGCTCTCTACGAATGACTGAAGAGGGCATCATTGAGATGGCAATGATGACCCACAAGTGTAGGGTATCTATCGTAGACTTTTCGATAAGTAAGAGTGTCAAACCCAACGAGGAGCAGAAGGAAATGATAAGCGGTTTTCAGCAAGGTATTCTCTGCAAGCACTGAAATTATCGGTAACAGATAGTTTTGTGATAAGGTAATCTGTAACGGGTAACAAGTAATAAAAATAAATAAGATGCAGCAAGATGGCCCAATCCTTTTTGTAGCAAAGGACAAGCCTGGAAAAACTCTTATATAAAGGAAAGCACTCCCGAGGACACATGGGAATTATCGTCAAGCTAGTTTTCATCACGCTCATATGATTCGCATTCGGTACTTTGATAATTTGATATGTGGGTGGACCAGTGCTTGGGTACTGTCCTTCCTTGGACAAGCATCCCACTTATGATTAACCCCTATTGCAAACATCCGCAACTACAACAGAAGTATTAAGGTAAACCTAACTATCGTGGGTTTGTCACGGCAGATGTCCTTGTGAAAGGACTAAGTCGTGGAGCCATCGCAACGGGTTAGCTTAAAGAGGTTAAACCGGACAAGGAGACACGGGGAGTTTATACTAGTTCGGCCCCTTCGGTGAAGGTAAAAGCCCACGTCTAGTTGTGATTGGTATTGCTGGGGTTTCGAAGGCCAGGGAGCGAATCCACTTTGTCTGGCTCTCGAGTTGTTGTCTCTCTTCTAAACCACTGCCGGGTCGTCCCTTTATATACATAGGTTGACGCACGCCGGTTCACGGAGTCCCGAAGCCAGATCATAAACGTGTTCGGTTCGGTCTCTACACTTCCTATCTTACAATGCAAGTTACATAATTAGGTCGGTTTACATCTACAGGCCTTAACTCGCCTCTGGGCCTTGGGCCTTCATAAAGCGCCATCATTCTTACATCTTCATGGGCTTCTAATCTTCGTAAAGCTAACCCGGCTATTCCCGGATGGTTTACATCCAGTAGTAATATCCCCAACATTAGGCCCCAGATTGGTTTGAACTTGTTCATGTCAATCTTCAATACTTAGAAAAATTCCTCCCTTGCATCTTCACCTTGATCTTGTAAACCGCCGTGACGTCATACTTCAGGATCATGATAGACCGCCCTGACATCATCTATCCGTTGAAGCTGAAGATTACCTTCATTAATACATATCCAGTCATCGAAGCGACACCATTATTAACTATCCGTTTTTGAGCTCCTCGATTCCCGCACTTGTCGCCTTATCGCTTCACCTTATAAATAGGGCCACGGGTCCTTATCATTTTTCCCCTCATCTCATTCGCTTCTTCTTCCTCCTCGCGACACCTCCGCACCTGAGCGCCGCCACCATCGTCAAGCCTCGCCTCTGCCTCACCATTGGCCGCTGCATCAACCTGTTCGTACCAGAGTTCCGCAGCATACCTCTACTGCTTCCGCGGCCGCAGTAAGTCTTTCCTCCTTCCTTAGATTCATTAGGGTTTCCCTGTTCTTCGCAGTTCTCTGAAGTTCATCAGTGCTTCGGTGTTGTTCTTCACTGTTCCTCCTTAGTCTATAGATGGACACTTCACAGTTGACGTATCCCTTGCCGTGGCTAATCTTCTGTTACCACCACAAACCCTTATGCACAAAAAACTGATCTAGTCCTTCATAAACTATTTTAGGTCCTACCCTTTTTAGATCAAAATATTTTTGCCTTTCTGTCTTTGGTATATCCAAAATTCCCATGTGATCCTGTGAAACTTGTTTTTCCTTACTAAGCCCTTTTCGCCTTAGATCTGTATCTTCTATACTACATAGGCGGTTTACCTTTGTAAAAATAATCTATCTCATACCATTAGTCCCCTAGTAAACCGGCAAACCTTCTTTATGTTGATTGTAATAGTCCGGTTTAACAACACATTATGCCCTCGATATGACCTTGTCATTCACTATTGTCTTCGTCTCCGGTTTACGCAATTTCACATACCTGTATATCTTTATTCCACTTCATCTTGTATACCAATGTGAATGATTTGTAAACTGGCATTTCTTTTCGAGCTTTCTGTTCCACAATGGCCAAACAGTTTGCCGCTTGCAATTGGGCTCGTTCCCGGGTCACCGAGGAACAGTTGAACAGGATGGTCAACATTGGCACCTTGCCTAAGAAAACTGAAATTTGATGGCGAGTTCCAGGAACAGAAAATCCTCCAACCCCGAGGCAGGGTGAGGTTGTGGTATTTGTCGACCACATAGGCCGTGGTTTCAAACCGCTAGGGTCAAAGTTATACCGAGATGTGCTTGCCAGTTTCCAACTCCATCCTCAAGATATCGGACCCAACTCGGTATCCAATCTATGCAACTTCCAGGTCTTCTGTGAAGTGTATTTACAAGAATAACTGATTGCTGAACTATTCCAGGACTTCTTTCATCTGAACCGGCACAGAAAATTTGTAAATGGACCCAATACTGAACTTGGTGGCGTTTCTATTCAAAAGCGGAAGGAAGTTGAATTCCCTCATGCCAAACTGCACATCCATCCTAAGGAATGGAACCAGACTTGGTTTTACTGCAGAGATACTTCTCCTGATGATGAGAATCCCCTCCCAGGCTAACGTGATCACCGGCTTTCCAACACCCATCCAATGCCGCAACGCTTAAGTTCTGTAGAACGGGCCAAATATGCCCTTCAACTCACCAAGCTCCGGGATTTTATGGCCAATGGTTTAACAGGCGTTGATTTCGTGTGCTGTTGGATATCTTGGAGTGTCTTGCCGCTAAGCCGCCGCCCCTGTTTGATGTGTGAGTACACCGGTGATGTTGAAGACCCTCAACGCCATATCAACATTCAGGTGACCGATGAAGAGGTCACTCAAAGAGTAAAGAAAATTTTGAATGAATCGGAATCAGTCTGTAGTCAAACCGGCTTGAACCCCTTCTATACTAAGAACAAACCGCCTGCTATAAGCAGTATACTTCCTTTTCATCTTTGATATCTTTAACTTGTTCAATCTTGTAATCATTCTTCTGTGTATGTATGAATAGGGTGATGATCCCTTCTGGAAGCGGAAATCCATAGATAAAGCGGTAAAGCTAACCGGGGATAAAGCAGCCAAACCATCTCGTCCCAAAACCAAAGCCATCAAGTGGACCTCAAAGCGGAAAACGGCTGACCGGATCAACATGGAACTTGATGAAGATGCTGAGGATCCGGAAGTTGAGGTAGAACTTGACTCACTTGGCTCCCTTTTCATGCACCTCATTAACAATGATCTTTATCAGGAGAACGTAGAAGGCAGCCAAGCTGATGATGTAGAGGTAATTACCCTTTCCTCCGGCTCAGACTCTATTCCCACACAAAAAAACCCGTCAAGCAGTCCGGAAAGTAAGCTTTTCTCATCCTCTTGCTTACTTGGGCCCAACATTTATTTTGAAGACACAGTAGCATGAAGCTCGCCGGACAACCCGGCACAGTGGCCAACAGGTCACTTAGGCCGGCTTACCTGATACCCTGGTTCGGAAGCGCCGGTCTGAGGTCTCTTCCACTTCTGACCATTCTTATCCCAAGGCAGGTTATTTCAGACAACCTCTTAATCCGTCCGATTCAAATTATCAGGTGACACCTCCCTCATCCTCTGGCGAGTCGATAGCAACCCAACTCCCTCGTCTAAAGACTACGGTTGGGTAAGTTTTCAAACTCCTTCTTCCAATGCGTTAAAAATCTTGAATAAGATGCTAACCCTCTTTTAATTTATTTGTAGCGCCAAAGCCAGACCCAGCAAGAAAGCTCGGGTCAACAATCCGTCAGAGGACCAGGCAGTTTTTGAAGAAGAGCAGAGAGGCGAACCAGACCAAACTCATGAACCGGAGGGTCCTCATCCTGAAGCCGCCTCTGATGAACCGCCCCTTCAAGATCGGAATACTGATGAACCACCAGAAGCTGACCCTGCTGTACCTGACACTGAACCGGCAGCTCCAAACCGGGCTAGTCCGATGAGAGATACTGAAACTCCGTCCTCACCCGCAAAAACCACTGAAGGCCAAGGAGATGATGCTATCGTTACTGGCATGGGCCACAACTCTCCTGGCCATCCCATAATCTTGGCCCAACATAGTGCCAAAGAAGAGCGTGCTGCTAGGGAAAAAAGCAAATGGAGTACCGACTTATCAAGTTATGCCCATCTCAACGCTGAAGAGCTTCACTCCGATTTCTTAAACCGCCTGCACTCTGTCAGGGGATTGGTGCGACATATGCCAACGGATGGCTTATCATGGTGGGGGCGAGTAGAACGTCGCCGATGCCTGGAAACGGGATGAGGCGAAGACATGCACGCCGGCGAATCTTACCCAGCTTCGGGGCTCTCCGTGCAGATAATACCCCTACAGCTGCTCTACGGGGTCTCCGCATGATCACTATGGCCAAGTGTTTACACGGTTGCTCCTTGAGCTGTTTCTGGTGGTAGAAGAGGGCAAGGCTAGCTCTCTCCTTCTATATGTATGGTCTAGAAGTACTGGGATCCAACCCCTTTGCATGGGTGCCCTGGGGGGTTTATATAGGCCTACCCCCAGGGTACAATGGTAATTCGACTGGGCGCGGGCCCAGCCGTCAGTGCCTCCGACCTCCGGCTTCTCCGCCGACTGCTGGGGACTGGTGGGCCCCACCAACTGGTCTGGTACGGAGCCGACAGGCCACGTCCGCCGCAGGCGGGTCTTGCCGGCCGCTGATTACTGTAGCCGTGCTTCTGATGACGCAGGCTTGGTCATGGGGTCATGGCAACAGCCCCGCCGCCTGGCGGGCGATCACTGTGGCCATTCCCCATCTCATCTTGATTAATGGCGCGTGGGCCCCGGGGGAGGGCTCGGCCGACTCCCCTGGGCCAACTCCCGACGGGTCCGACTGGCGGTTCTCCCGCCGTCTCCTGAGGTCTCGCTGACTGGTGGGCCCTGCTGCCTCCAGGCCGTACAGACAAGCCGTCGTGGGCGCAGGACTTGGTACTGTGGTGCTAATGTCAGGGTCGGCCGGGCAACAGTGCCACGCCGCACAGAGATCTTCCCGGGTACGGCGTGCTGTGGCCATGCCTTCCCTTGGCAAGGGGCGGGAGTGGGCTTCACTGTAGCCACGCCTCTGCCCCGTCCCCTTTGATGAGGTCATGGGTTTGCTGGAGTCGCCGGCCGAGTCCCCAAAGCCGGCTTCTCTGGAAGTCGTCCCTGGAACTCGGCTGTGAGCGGGCAGTCGGCCGCCCTGCCGTCGACTCCTCAGGAGACGGCTCTTCGCCCTGGGGTCTTGAGGGGCGCAGCCTGCCCCGATGTCTTAAAAGGTTATGGGACTCGGGTTGGCCTACCCGTGGCCCATTACTCCGACAGCAGTCCCCGAAGCTGGTGAGATGCTACGGACGATCGGCCGAGAAGCCTCAACAGTTTCTCTTTCCGGGTGCTCAACACATGGTCTTGATTGACTTCTGCCGGGCCGTCTAGAAGGAGTCGGACTTGCTCAACTCGGACTTCACTCAATTTCGACTTGCTCGGTATCTCGAACGTCGCGACGGGATTTTAAGTGGCATGCTAGCTAAGCCTCCAGACCGCCGCCCGTTCTTGGCCTGTCATGCGAGGGCACGTGGCTAGGCTATCCTGCCAGCCCACGCGTGCGGCGGGACAGGCCCACAGGCAGGGCCCGCCACTACCGCGCCTCGGCGCCCAAGCAGATCCGCTGCGGCCCGGTGGACGGTTGGGATTCCCGTGGAGTTACTGCGCGCAGTAACTTTACGTGGATCGTGGGGGTTGTGGGGTTGTGGGTGCAGTAAATCCCCACGTCCGCCCCCTCGGCTTCGCAGCCCACAGGGCTATAAGTAGGGGGAAGAGGGGGGCACGCGCGCCCCACCTTCCCACTACTCCTCGCTCTCTTCCTCCTTGCCGCTCCTCGCACTCCTCCTTCCTCTTCTCTTCTTCGATCCGCCGCACGCCCAAGCTCCGGCGAACGCTGCCACGACAGCTCATGATGAGTTCTTCCTCCGCTGCCGCGCCTTCCCCAGTGCATTCTGGCACCTGGGACGGTTCCGAGGTTCATGAAGACCACATTGAGTTCCTCTGCCGGACCCGTCGGCTTCCCGGCGAGGATCACGTGCAGGTGCGTCTTGCGCCGGAGGGGGAGATTTCCCCCGCCCCACAGGAGGGCGAGCGGGTCATCTTCCGCTCGCACTGCCTGCGCGGGCTAGGGCTGCCGGCGAGCAGCTTTTTCTGGTCTTTCTTGGAGTTCTACGGCCTCCAGCCGCACCACCTCACCCCCAACACAGTGGTGCTGCTGTCCGCCTTCGTGGCCTTGTGCGAAGGCTTCCTCGGAGTCCTCCGCACCCTCGAGCTCTGGGGGAGTTCTTTTTCTCCAAGCTCGGCACCCAGGCCGCGGGCGTGCCGGCTCAATGCGGCGCCTTCATCGCCGTGCGAAGGTCAGGAGCCGACAACCCCTTCCCCTCCATCTCGCTGATAAAGTCGGTGAAGATGTGGCAGAGATCCTACTTCTACGCCAGGAACGTCGCCACGAGGGGCGACTGGGTCAATCTGCCGGCTTTTGAGGCGGGCCCGCCAGCTGGGAGGCTGCCCAACTGGTCGTATCGGGCCAGGTCGCTGACGCCTGTGGGAACCGGTGCCATCACGCGACTCCGAGTGCTGACGCAGTCGGAGGGTCTGACTGGTCCGGACCCGCTGGCTGCCTTCGTCTCGCGCCGAGTTCTCCCACTCCAAGGACGCCCTCACATGATATGCCAGATGAGCGGGCACGGCGACCCAAGTCGGATGTGCACCAAGGACAAGTCTCACGAAGAGGTGGCCTTGATGGTGAACTACCTCTCGGGCAGCAGGCTCCTAGAGGACTGGCGATTCGGCAAGGAGCCGTACTCCCGCGCCAACCCCCCGCCCGTGGTGAGTCGCCTTTCTTTTCTTTCTTTAGATTGTCTTCTTCTTGCCGAGTTTTGTTTTGACCAGTTGGCTTTGGTTAGAATCCCCTTCTTCACCCACCAGCCGGCACCTCGGGGTCGGCCCGTGAGTTTGTTGCCGACCGGGCGGAGAGCGACGTCGACGACCCCGATCTGGGGTCGGCGGCTCTGGAAGACGACGCCGAGGGAGGAGGAGGGACAGCAGGCAACTTCAGGCCTTCGGCTACCTTCGCCGACTGGCCTGAAGACAGCACCGAGGGATAAGTCGCCCCTCGCCATCGGCCAGGAGCCAGTCAGCCTGGCGCGGGCTCTTCTGCCGTGCCGGGCGCTCCAGGCGGCGGGAAGAAACGCAGGACAGCGCCGACTTTGTTCGGCAGTCGGCCGAAGAAGCCCAAGGGCTTGGCTGCGGCGACCCGGCGGGACGAGGCAGCCGCGAAGGCCAACCGCTTCCGTAAGGAAGTGAAGAAGCCACCGTTGGTCTCCGCGTAAGTATTCTGTCTTCAAAGTTTTATTCTTTCTTCGTGATTTGTCTGAGTCTCTACTTGTCCCTCTTTCTTCAGGGCTCCCCTCTCTCTTGAGCGGGTCGCCGCCGCCTCCGTCATGGGGTCACCGGAGACGTCCGCCACCACTCGGCAGATTGACCCCGCTGCTGACCTCTGGGAGGCGATGGAGCGGAATGCGCAGGAGAGGCGCAACGAAGAAGAGGCCCTCTGCCTGGAGAAGGCGGAGGCCGATAGGTCGGAGGCCTCCCCTAAAAAAAAACTAGCGGAGGCCGAAGCCGCCGCCGCGGTGAAGCAGCAGGCTGAGGAAGCCGCACGCCGCCAGTCGGCCTTGCTTGTCACCCCGCTGAACTCTGCGCCGCCGCCTCCGGAGTTCACGGGGCCAACTGGAGAAGCCGGCAGGGAGAACCTCGTCGAGGAGAGGGAAGGCGGCGACCCCTCTACTCCGGACGCGCATGTTCCACCGCCGCCTCCGCCACCATCTGAAGGCGCGCAAGGTGAGCAGCCAGCGGACCCTTCGGTGCCGCCGACCGAAGACGAGGCCGTGGTGAGGCTACTCCTCCAAGTTGTCTCGCCAGCGCGCCGTTGCCTGGAGAAGGCGACTTCGGCACCCCGCCCCCTGGAAGCCGGCACCGCCAGCTCGGCGGCCCCAGACGCCGAAGCGACGAGCGCCACACCTGTTTGGTGGGTGCGAGGAGGCGGCACAGGCCGCTGAACCGGGCGCTCCTGGACGTCCAGGCGAAGCTCCGTGCTGAGGGCGATGCTCTCCAGAGTTGCACCAAGGCGTTCCTAGCGTCGCGGGCAGCCGTCCGGGTATGTTTTTTCCTTCGGTCTTTGTTTTCTTGCTCCTCTCTGTGGGGGCGCGCCAGCACACCCACTGGGTGTAGTCCCCGAGTTTCGGGCCAGCTGCTCAGTAGGCGGCCCGGAACTCCAGTTGATGAACTTTTGGGTACTAACTTTGTCTGAAATGCTTGTTGCAGGATTACCACAACCTCCGCATCACTGCCTTCAACCGTAACATTGAAGAGCTGGGCAAGCGGACCGCCGACTTGGCGGAGAGCCGGAGTAAGTCCCCCCCTTTTTTTTCTGCGGGGGCGCGCTAGCGCACCCGCGGGCTGTAGTCCCCGAGATTCGGGCCGACTGCTGAGCAGTCAGGCCGGATCTCCCCGGCGACCTACTTTATTGACGACTATTATCTTTCTTCCTTTCCTTCAGGAGCCAACACTGCTCTTCAACAGCAGCTGAGCGAAGCCAACTCCGCCCTGCACACCAAAGGGGAGGAGTGCAGCAAGCTCGCCACAGAGCGCGATCTGCTGGCCACTCAATTGGCAGAGTAGAAGGAGCTGCTTGTGAAGTCGTAGAGGGAGGCGGAGGAGACAGAGGCCGCTCTCTTGGCCGAGTTCGCGAGCGAGCGCTCCTCCTGGTCTGACAAGGAGGCGCTGTTATCCTCCGGCTTCCACGAGATTGAAGACATCGTTGATGGTGATCCTCGTTATTTTCTTTCTTCGAGCTGCCGACTTAGATCGTGCCGACTCCTGGTTTTTGACCTGCTTCTTCGTTTCTTCGTGTCTGTGCAGACTTCTTCCCTGGGCAGTCGCAGGCCGCCATCCAAGCCATCAAAGCTGACCGTGAAGGTCGGAGGGCGGAGGGCGCAGAGATCGCCGCCGATGCCCCCCGAACTCTTGACGAGCACGTCCTGAGCATCGAGGCTCGCCTCCGGCCGGCTCACGGGATGCTGCGCCGGCTCTAGCGCCTCGGTGCTCAGGCGATTGCCGCCCTTTGGCCGGATATGCAGGCTCCGCGCACCCCCAGCCTGACGGCCAACTGGCTGGAGGTCGCGGCTGGTCGTCTTGAGTCCTGGAAGGGCTCTTCGGCCTGGGCTGGAGTGCCCCGGGCCTTGGAGTTTGTCAAGGCGTGGTACCTGGGGCTGGATCTAGACCGGTTGGCCACGCTTCGGTTGGAGGCCCAGCCGGAGCTGGCGGCTGCGGAAGACGCCCTCGTCAAACGTGCTGTGGCGATCGCCGAGTACACTGACACCAGCATCTTCGTCCCCGAGCGGTCTGAAGACGGCGAGGAGGTACCGCCGGAGTGGTTTGGTATGAACCCAGACTACGGCGAAGACTCGGCGGAGGTGATTGGCTCCAGCATCGAGGAGGAGGACGAAGCGGAGGATGGAGGCGAGGCAGAGGAACCAGAAGACGGAGCAGACGACCAGCCTCAGCCCGACCGCGCCTCTAGCAACAAGCCGCGTGTGACCGAGTCGACTGCCGTTGGAGGTGATCAAGCTGAGACTAGCCAGCCGGCTGCCCCGACGCCTAACGTTGGCGCCTGCTCCGACCCTCTGAATCCGTCTGCTGTCTCCTAAGCTGCCGCTGTATCTTTTATTTTATCTGCTTCAGTAGTCTTTGAAGAACTTGTTAATTCGCACAATTCCACCCGCGGGGTGTATTTTGAATCTCTACTAGATAATTCGGCCAAAGGCCTATGTTATGTAAATATATATATCTATCTTTTCTTGCTCATTGTTCTTTTGGCTTTTTTCCGTTGCCAATCGGACAGCCGCTCTGCGGACTGTTGCTGGATCAAGTGCTAGGCTACTTTGGGAAAGCAAGTACTTAGCTGATTTCAAGATTGTTTGAGCAAGTTGGATAGAAGACGACAATCTGACTATCCGAGAGTCGGTTTGCGAGAAAGGCTGGAAGCCGTCTTGAGCTATGTTTTATGCTTTGAGCCCTTAACCCTTTTTCATGCAAACACCCATTCTACCTTACTTCTGCCCACCGTACAGTCGCTCTGCAAGCTGCGGCTTCTGACAGAAGACGGTTTAGGTGTTTACACACTACTTGTCCGGCTGCAGGAAGCATTTCATAGTGCAAGGCGGCAAGTCCCCGGGTCGACTTGTCGAGCCCGATGCCAAGAGGCATGACAAAGAGTAACATACTTGTAGGCATAATTTTTATCATACAGACAAAAGAGGGCAGTCCCCGAGCTCGTCTCGGGGGACCCGAAGTCTTGGTACTTTAATACAAAAGGTATCGTGGTACATACTGCATCAACTGTAAAATCTTCGAAGGAGATTTGCATTCCTTGGCCGCTCTGTCTCCTTGCCGGAGTCGTCCCTCTTGCATGCTCGGGGCTTCTGAGTGTCGATCAGGTAGTAGGAATCATTGCCCAGCACTTTGCTGATGATGAAAGGGCCTTCCCAAGGCGCCGACAGCTTGTGCTGGTCGGCTGTTCGCTGGATCAGCCGGAGCACAAGGTCACCTTCTTGGAAAGATCTTGGCCTGACCTTCCTGTTGTGGTATCGACGCAGGCTCTGCTGGTAGATGCTGGACCGGCTGAGTGCCAACAGCCAGCCCTCTTCCAGCAGATCGACGCTATCTTGTCGTGCTTCTTCTGCTTCCTCCTCGGTGTACATGGTGACTCGTGGGGAGTCAAACTCTATGTCCGTTGGGATGACGGCTTCGGCACCATAGACGAGGAAGAAGGGCATGAATCCGGTTGACTTGTTTGGAGTCGTGCGCAGACTCCAGAGGACGGCTAGCAGCTCGTCGAGCCAGCAGCCAGCCGAGCGCTCCAGAGGCTCGATCAACCGAGGCTTGATGCCGAACAGGATGAGGCCATTTGCTCGCTCCACTTGGCCGTTTGACTGTGGATGGGCGACGGACGCTAGGTCCAGTCGGATGCCCTGTGTTGCGCAGAAATGGGCCAAGGCACCTTTGGCAAAATTTGTGCCGTTGTCGGTGATGATGCTGTGTGGTATGCCATACCGAATCGTGATATCAGTGATGAAGGTCACGACAGTTGGACCGTTCAGTTTCTTAATTGGCTTCGCTTCCACCCACTTGGTGAACTTGTCCACTACGACAAGTAGGTGAGTTAAACCACCTCGTGCTGTCTTGAATGGTCCCACCATGTCTAGACCCAAAACTGCGAAAGGCCAGGCAATGGGGATGGTCTTGAGCGCAGAAGCCGGCTGGTGCGGCTTGGAGCTGAACTTCTGGCACCCTTTGCATTTTTGGACCAACTCCTTGGCCTCTTCCAAGGCCGTCGGCCAGAAGAAACCGTGCCGAAAGGCTTTGGCGACGAGTGCTCTTGAAGCCGCATGGTGGCTGCATTCGCCTTGATGGATGTCTTTGAGAATCGCCTGGCCTTGCTCTAGCTCTACGCAGCGCTGGTAGACACTAGTGATGCTGCGCCTGACCAGCTCTCTGTTGATTATGGTATAGGCTGCCGCCCGGCATTGTACTTGCCGAGCTGAGGTCTCATCAGTTGGTAGCTCTTTGTTCACCAGGAATTTGAGGATGGGCTGGGCCCATGAGGGTGCTGCTATTTCTTCGTCTACCAGAACTGCGACTTGGACGAGGGCGGCTAGGCTGGGAGGCGGCGGGTTGGAGTCAACAGCCGCTTGCTGGGTTGATGAAGTCCCCAGGCCGACTGGCACGGTCCTTGGGCCGAGTTCTGGAATCTTCGCGTCCGCCACCGCAGTCCCCGGGCCGGGCTCGACTGTGGCGGCTTTGGAGTCATCCGCCAAAGTCCCTGTTCTGTCTGCCGGAGCTCTGGAGTCGGATCCGCCGTCTTCGGGAGGAGCCGACACAAAAATGGAGTCTGATTCTGGTGAAGGCTTGATAGACGGCTTGAGGAGGCGTTGAAGGGTGACGCTAGATGGTATTGCTTGGCGGGTAGAGCCGATTCGTGCCAAGGCGTCTTCTTGGTCGTTATCGTTTCTTGGCACATAGAGGAACTCGCACCCTTCGAAATACCCGCTGAGTTGCTGCACGAGGAAACGGTAGCTCGCCATGTTTGCGTCTTTCGCGTCCCAGCCGCCAGATGACTGCTGGACCACTAAGTCCGAGTCGCCATAACACAAGATCCGGCGGATGCCAAGTTCTTTGGCAAGCCGGAGCCCGTGAATGAGCGCCTCGTACTCGGCAACATTGTTGGAGGCGGCAAAATGGATTTGCAGTGCATACTTGAGCTTGTCGCCTTTGGGAGAGGTGAGGACGACGCCGGCTCCCAAGCCGGTGCGCATCTTGGAGCCGTCAAAGTGCATCTGCCAATGAGTGGAGTCAGGCGCTGGAGGCAGGTACTGGGTCTCGGCCCAGTCGACGAGGAAGTCGGCCAGTGCTTGTGTTTTAATAGCGGTGCGGGGCTGGTAGTAGATGGTGTAAGGAGCCAGCTCTATGGCCCACTTGGCCACTCGACCAGAAGCGTCTCGGCTACCGATGATCTCGGCAAGTGGAGCCGTGCAGACCACCGTGATTGGATGCTCTTGAAAATAAGGCTTCAATTTCTTGGCAGCAAAGTGTACGCCATAGCACATCTTCTGGTAGTGGGGGTAGTTCTGCTTGGAGGTCGACAGTACCTCGCTCAGGCAATATACTGGTCTCTGGACAGGCAGTGCCTTGCCTTCCTCCTTGCGCTCTACTACCATGACTGTGCTGACTACCCGGCTGGTGGAAGCGATGTATAGGAGCATAGGTTCCTTAGGAGTCGGAGCCGCCAGGACGGGTGGAGTATTCAACATCTTCTTCAACTGGCGAAAAGCTTCGTCCGCCTTATGGTTCCACTCGAAAAAAGTGGTCTTCTTCATGAGTTGGTATAAGGGGAGAGCTTTCTCGCCTAGCCGACTGATGAATCGACTGATGGATGCTAAGCAACCGGTGAACTTCTGCACATCCAGCAGTCGGCTGGGTACCTCCATTCTCTCGATGGCCTTGATTTTTACTCGGTTGCATTCTATGCCGCGTTCAGAGACCAGGAAACCTAGCAGCTGGCCGGCTGGTACTCCGAAGACACACTTCTAGGGGTTGAGCTTGATCTGGAACCGACATAGGTTCTCAAAGGTCTCCTTGAGGTCTTCCAACAGTGTTCTATGCTTTTCCATCTTCACCACCACATCATCTACGTAGACATGGGCGTTCCTGCCGAGCTGCTTGAGGAGGCACTTCTGCATGCAACGCTAAAAGGTGGCGCCGGCATTCCTTAAGCCGAACGTCATGGTGAGGTAGCAGAATGCTCCAAACGGCATGATGAAGGCGGTCTTCAATCTGTCAGCCGGGTTCAGCTTGATCTGGTGATATCCTGAGTATGCATCCAAGAAACTCAACAACTCGCATCCAACTGTGGAGTCTATCACCTGGTCAATTCTTGGTAGAGCAAATGGGTCCTTGGGGCAGGCCTTGTTGAGGCTCGTGTAGTCAATACACATTTGCCATTGCTTGTTCTTCTTTAGCACCAGGACCGGATTTGCCAGCCACTCCGGGAAGAAAACTTCCATATTGAAGCCGGCTGCTAGGAGTCGGGCTATCTCTTCTTCGACAACTCTTCTCTTTTCTTCTGATAAGCGACGCAGGGGCTGCCTGACCGGCTTTGCATCAGATCAGACATGTAACTTGTGCTCGGCGAAATCCGTCGGTACACCTGGCATGTCTTTGGGAGACCATGCGAAGATGTCCCGATTCTCACGGAGGAAATCAACAAGCTCGCCTTCCTATTTGCTGTCGAGGTTTGCACCTACGATGGCGTACCTCTCTGGGTGCTCCGGATCCAAGGGTATCTTTCTTTGTCTCTTTGGCCGGCTTGAACGAACCTTCGGCTTCCGACTCCTTTGGGTCGGGCGACATCTCCGGCTGCTTGCCAGCCATTGCCACAACTCGTTCAAGGAGTCGCTTCTCGGCTGCGATCACCAGGGACTTGGCCAGCCGACTGCTCTCAGCCGCGCAAGCGGACGACTTCCGGTAGTCGCCGGCCATAGTCAGAATTCCCCTGGAACTGGGCATCTTCATCTTGAGGTAGGCGTAGTGGGGGACCGCCATGAACTTGGCCAAGGCGGGTCGGCCAAACAGCGCATGGTATGGGCTCTCAAGGTCCACCACCTCAAACCAAACAGACTCTCTTCGGAAGTGATCTTTTTCCCCAAAGAGGATGTCAATCAGGATCTTGCCGATTGGTGAGCAGGAAAGCCCAGAAACGATGCCGTGGAACATAGTCCGGCTGTTCTGAAGCTGTCTTTGCTTGATTCCTAACTTCTCCATGGTGTCCTTGTACATGATATTGATGCTGCTGCCCCCGTCTATCAGAACTCGCGAGAAACACGCGGCCCATTTGTCTGTGGCAAAGGTGGCGTCCAGGACCAAGGCGTAGGAGCCCGGACTCGGCATCACTTCTGGGTGGTCAGCCCTGCTCCAGCTGATGGGCTTCTCAGACCAGTGCATGAACTCTGGCGTCTCTGAGGCTACTGCGTTCACCTCTTGTCGCTGCAGCCGCCTACTGCGTCGATCATCAGCCACATTGGTGAACACCACATAGGCTCCATGCTCTTCAGGGTATTCATCTTGTAATGCACCGACTGGCCTGACTGCCGGCTGCTGGGGCGGAGGTGGAGGCGGCTGCCCAGCAGGCGGGGGTGGCAGGAGGCCGTCTCCCTTGGCGATCCTGGTGAGCCAGTGGCACTTCCGGGTGGTGTGATTCGACGCCTTCGCACCGCTGTGGAACTTGCAAGGTCCATCCAAGGTCTGCTCATAGGAGAAGGCCGGCAACCAGTTCAGCTTGCCGCCTTTCTGTCACTTGGGCGGAGGCTGCTCTTCTGGCTGCTGGGCTTCAACATTCGCGACTTGCCGGCTGCCGGAAGCCGGCTGCGGGGCCTTGCGCTTGTTGTCGCCCTGCTGTTGCCGCTGGCCGGCATCTGCTGCCGGAGTTATTGGAGCCTGAGGAGCTACTTTGCCAGTCGTGCTGATTTGAATTTCCGCCTTCATGGAGGAGACGGCTGTGGCGTACTTGTCCGCTATGATCAGCAGCTCATTGAGGGTTTCTGGCTCGTCGCAGAGGAGCTTGTGCTTGAGGAGGGTGCCTTCTCGGCACCCGGCTGTGAAGTACTTGATGGCCTGCACCTCGTGCATGCCCTCGCAGGAGTTCCGGAGCTCAGCCCAACGCGTGAGGTAGTCGCGAGTCGACTCGTCAGGACCTTGCACGCACAAGGAGAGCTGACGAGGCTTGGGAGGACGCTTGTATGTGCTGGTGAAGTTGCGAACGAACGCTTCAGTGAAGTAGACCCAGCTGTTGATGCTGCGGGGCTTTAGGCTGTTCAGCCATGTCTGGGCCGTGCCCTGGAGCATGAGTGGAACGTATTTACCGTGACACGCTTGTTGCCGTTTGCTATGCTGACAGCCGTGGAATAGTCGACTAGCCAGTCTTCCGGCTTCACGGAGCCAGTATTCTTGGGCGTGTCTCTTGGGAGTGTGAACCCTCTGGGAAAGGGCTCGTCTCGAATGCGGGGCCAGAAACAAGGCGGACCCAGCTCGTCTTCTTCTTCCAGCGCCAGGGACCGGTGAAGTCGGTCGATCCGGTGGCGGGCGTCATTCTCTCCAACTCCCTCTCGGCGGCCAAGGCGGTCACTGAGAGTCAGATGGTCAACAGGCGGCGGGGAGACTCGCCTCTCCTCGTGGGGAGGGGGAGGCGGACAGTCGTCTCATCGTTCCACTGCTCTCGGGCGGCCATCTCGGTCGCGCTCTATTGTAATGCGAGTCCGACTGTGGCTGACAGCCGGCTCCTTGTCCTTTCTTCCTCGGGTGCCGCCAGTCGGCGTCCGAGACGTCGCGCCTTGATCTCAGTGCGGGTCGTCGTTTGGCTGCTGTGGCGCCTCCATGTGGCAGCCAGCCTCGTTCTGCGCAGCGGCCGCGTCGAGAAGCCGCTGGACTCGCTCCATCATGAGGTGGTGTTTTTCGCCCTCGAAATTGTCCAGCTCATCCGCCGCTGCCTGGGCGGCTCGGATGTTCTCCGCTGGTGTAGCGTACATGGGGCGGCTAGCCCCAAACAGGCTGGCGATGGCTACGCCGCGCTGCTGGACCACGCCAAGGCGGCTGGGCCCTGCCGGGGCCGGCGAGCCGCCAACGGCGCGATCCATCTCCCGCTGGTAAGCTTCTGACAAGCGTCTCATGCTGGCCAGCTTCTTCGCGTCTTCAACGAGCTGAAGGCGGCGCGCTTCTAACGTCTCCCCGTCAGCGTCTTCCGAAATGGGCACAGTCAGGTCTTGCAACACTGCGCCGAGTGAGTTGGGCGCTCCTCCGCCAGGGGACTCGTCATGTCTGATGACTAGCAGCTCAGTGACGGTGCTTCCGTCGCTCTCTGTGTGGGGGAGAGGTTCGTCGTAGACCACCACATTGGTGGGGAACGCGTCGATCGACGCGGTGTCGGAGTAGACTAGCATCGGGTCGGTGGAGCCTACGGACTCCAAGTCTACGGCAGGCTCATCGGAAATGTGGAGTTGATCGAGGAGGCCCGCGAGGAGGTTTTCGGGGCCGCCCGCGCCTGCGTCGGACGCAGGTTCGTCAGAGAGGTGGACCTCGCCGACAAGTTCGACCAAGGAGCTGGCTGCGCAGGCGATCTCAACGCCGCGCAGCGCGTCGATGCAAACTTCGCCTGGCGTGCCTGGCTGGCTGCGCTCGCCAGGGAGGAAAAGGGTTCCCGTCCAGAACAGATCTCCGGACGGCGGTGCACCAGGCCCCACGGTGGGCGCCAAGTGTCGGGGGTTTGGTGCGACATATGCCAACGAATGGCTTATCATGGTGGGGGCGAGTAGAACGTCACCAGTGCCTAGAAACGTGATGAGACGAAGACATGCACGCCGGCGAATCTTACCCAGCTTCGGGGCTCTCCGGGGAGATAATACCCCTACTGCTGCACCACGGTGGGCGCCAAATGTCAGGGGTTTGGTGCAACATATGCCAACGGATGGCTTATCATGGTGGGGGCGAGTAGAACGTCGCCGGTGCCTGGAAACGGGATGAGGCGAAGACATGCACGCCGGCGAATCTTACCCAGCTTCGGGGCTCTCCGGGGAGATAATACCCCTACTGCTGCTCTACGGGGTCTCCGCATGATCACTATGGCCAAGTGTTTACACGGTTGCTCCTTGAGCTGTTTCTAGTGGTAGAAGAGGGCAAGGCTAGCTCTCTCCTTCTATCTGTATTGTCTAGAACTACTGGGATCCAACCCCTTTGCATGGGTGCCCTGGGGGGTTTATATAGGCCTACCCCCCAGGGGTACAATGGTAATTCGACTAGGCGCGGGCCTAGCCGTCAGTTCCTCCGACCTCCGGCTTCTCCGCTGACTGCTGGGGCCCGCCGACTGGTGGGCCCCGCCGACTGGTCTGGTACGGAGCCGACAGGCCGCGTCCGCCGCGGGCGGGTCTTGCCGGCCGCTGATTACTGTAGCCGTGCTTCTGATGACGCAGTCTTGGTCATGGGGTCATGGCAACAGCCCCGCCGCCTGGCGGGCGATCACTTTGGCCACTCCCCATCTCATCTTGATTAATGGCGCGTGGGCCCCGGGGGCTCGGCTGACTCCCCTGGGCCGACTCCCGACGGGTCCGACTGGCAGTTCTCCCGCCGTCTCCCGAGGTCTCATTGACTAGTGGGCCCCGCTGCCTCCAGGCCGTACAGACAAGCTATCGTGGGCGCAGGACTTGGTACTGTGGTGCTGATGTCAGGGCCGGCCGGGCCACAGTGCCACGCCGCACGGAGATCTTCCCGGGTACGGCGTGCTGTGGCCATGCCTGCCCTTGGTAAGGGGCGGGAGTGGGCTTCACTATAGCCATGCCTCTTCCCCGTCCGCTTTGATGAGGTCATGGGTTTGCCGGAGTCACCGGCCGACTCCCCAAAGCCGGCTTCTCTGGAAGTCGTCCCAAGAACTCGGCCGTGAGCGGGCAGTCGGCCGCCCTGCCGTCGACTCCTCAGGAGACGACTCTTCGCCCTGGGGTCTTGAGGGGTGCAGCCTGCCCCGATGTCTTGAAAGGTTATGGGACTCGGGTTGGCCTACCCATGGCCCATTACTCCGACACACTCAAACCGTGACTATGAAGCCGGTTTGGTGAATTTGATGAAGGAACGCTATGAGATACTTTCATATCCCTTTACTTCTTGATTCCAAAGTTGAAATGCTAGCCCAAGTAGCCCCCAAGGGCCATTTTATGATGTTAATCGTGAACCGGGTCTTTGTAATACTTTAAGTCTCTCCCACTGACCCTCAAAATGTTAGGTCCTTTGTGAAAACCAAGGCTGATACTTTACCAATGTGATGATATAGCTTTGCTCAGCGTAGCCCCCAAAGGCCGATTTAGCTTTGCAAGGTAATCCAGGTTTTAATCCATGCGTCCGTTTTGAACAGATGTACATTAGCCCCCATGTGTCAAGGATAATGCTTGCATTGCTCTGGAGACTTTATAAAAGATGTAGTGAATCAGAGCAAATAGGCATTAGCCCCCAAGTACGAAGTGCATAACTTGTTATATGCTTTGTACTTTAGAAAATATATATCCTGTTGTTTGACATTTCTTCATTGTTGTAGGACGAACTAAGCAATAGAGATGCCCGGACCGATGATTTGCAAGAGAATGTGAAGTCCCAACAAACAGAAGCTGCGAAAGCTAAAGAGGAGCTGACCAAAGCCCTGGCAGCGATGGAAAAGCTAAAAGAATCTTTTAACATAGATTGTGCTGACTAGGAAACTGAGAAAGCTGGTTTAACCAAAAAAGCTGAAGATGCCGAAGCAGCCCTGAAACCAGTTGTAGATGAACTAGCTGGTTTGAAATGGCAAATCAACGCCATGACTTCCGCTGTCTTTGGTAAGTATCTCCTTATGCATTTTATCTAATTCATTGAACCTTATCATTGATCAGAACACTGATTTTAAACCGTCACAGGCACTCGTATTGCTCATCTGGGCACAGATATGTGGATGAAGCTTAAAGCGGCGTATACTTTGATTGAACAGTTGTACTCTGGATCCCAGCAGGCTATTTGCACCGTGGCTTACAATAAACCGGCACCATCATTGATAAAGGAAACTCTTGAGAAGCTGGCCATGTTACCAGCCCGGATTACCGAACGGAAGAAGGCAGCTGCAAGAGCAGGCGCATTAACCGCACTAATCCAAGCCAAGGCATGGATTCCAGACCTTGATGCGGAGGACATCATTAAAGGATACCCAGGTGTAAAGGAGGACGGTTCAAACTTCGACAATGATGACCTTCGAAGGCTGACCAAAGAAATGCGGCCAATAGCTAGCAAATTGGCAGAGGACACAGACTTGTCTCATTTCCAGCCGGCTTATGATGCTGAAGGGAAGAGACAGCCTGCCAAAATCCATGAAGTCGAAGAACTTGTGCCTCCAATCCATAAGCATACCTTTGCTCCAGATATTAACCACTCCAGCGTTATCCATGAAGAGGCCGTGTTTCAAGATTTAACTGGAGTCGATTGGTCGATGGTTGATTTCCAGCGTCTGGGGAGGGATGAAGAAGAAGTGATCAGACCAACTGATCCTCAACCTTCAAACCGTCCAGACGAAGTGTCGTAAACCGGCAGCCGGTTTACCAGATATTTGTATGCCAATGCCAAAAAACAATTATGCACTTGTGGCCGCTTTGAAGCTTCTTGTAATAGAATAGAAAAAACTCCTTTATCTGTCATGCCATCGAGCATGTTTTGTGACACTTCGTGAAAATTTGTTCCACTTTTTGGGATCTATTTATGCATTGCCCATGATGAGATGTGTTCCTGGATACAAGAACTTGAAAGTATCCTAGTGGTTTACCATTGGACGGGTTATGATGCTCAACAAATATACAATTCTTAGATGAATGATCAAAGTTTTTGTATAAAAAGTAATATGGGCAACATACCTCGTTGGTTGACCAACTGCTTGTATGGTAAAGGTGTCAACACCAATCCGGAGTGTTGATAACTTCATCCTTATTTTGCCGGATTATGATAATAAACCGTACAGGGATATAATAATCACCGGGTTTTCTTTACAGCACTGGTGATTTAGTCAAACTAGACCGGGGTAAGGAACGCCGGCTTGTAACTAATCATGTACTGACAACGTGTAGTTGAAAGTCAAGCCGGGCTAGAGACACCGGTTTATCAGAACATATTATGAACCTCAATAAAGGCAGAAAACCTAGCAAATAGGATTCCAAAAAAAATATGCATGGCTTTCTACGAGCTGCCAGGCTCCAAATCGAGGCTTTTCATGGGCTGCCAGGCCTCTGAGTTAAACCGTTTAACAAAGCCTTTTAAGATGGGCCTCCAATTAACCAATCGTCGTTTTAACTTTGACAAGTTCAGGGTCTGTAGAAGATTGACTTGTCAAACGTTCGGCGGGTCATACCAGGATTACCTGGACAGGGTGGCTTACTTGATGAAGGCAGGTTAACCCGGGGTTTTAGGTGAATACACCAGGATTCCAAGCCGTGGATTGATAGCCAATTACAAGGGTCCTTTCAAACTCTTTGTTGCTTTGCACAAAGAGCCCCCAAGTAACTTCGTGAGCTATGGTTAGTGGGTGCCCATGTTTGAGTTTGTGCTTTGTGTAACACTCTCTTTGGCCCCACATAATTTCCTTTGCGGCTTAACGCCTATCAAGAGGTGTAGCAATGGTGTGATAACAACCAAGCCCCCTAGTGAAATCTCTTTGTATCCGTGCGGCTGCAGAGACCGGTTTAACAAAAAATTGCTTTGTTAGGAGAAACCCTTATAGGCACACACAAGATGTAAAAAGAACAGAGTCCCCGCTTTATTCGAGGCTCTGGTTTATTATATAATATATACATTGTCATAAATATGTACATATGAAGAGCCTATGGCTCAAGTATAGTAAGGCCGAAGAAGAGCTATATTCCACGGCCGCTTGGTCTCTTCCTCCGATTTACGTGAGTCTTTGTGCTCTCGAACATCAATGAGGTAGTATGACCCGTTGTGCAGATTCTTGCTGACCACAAATGGTCCTTCCCAAGGTGGGGATAACTTGTGCATATCAGTCTGATCCTGGATGAGCCAGAGCACCAAATCACCCTCTTGAAAGGTTCTGGTCTTAACCCGATGGCTGTAATAACATCGGAGATCTTGCTAATAAATCGCCGAACGAGCTGCTGCAAGATCACACTCTTCATCTAATAGGTCCAGGGAATCCTGACGTGCCTTCTCATTGTCAGCTTCAACGTAAGCTGTCACACGAGGTGAGTTGTGACGGATGTCACTAGGAAGAACCGCCTCTGATCCATAAACCATGAAAAAAGGTGTGTAACCTGTAGACCTGTTGGGTATGGTATTGATGCTCCATAACACAGAGGGTAACTCCTCAACCCAACAACCCGGTGTCTGTTTCAAAGGAACCATAAGCCGGGGTTTGATACCTCGTAAAATTTCGTAATTTTCCCTCACCGCTTGACCATTAGACTGGGGGTGAGCCACCGATGCTATATCAAGCCGGATGTGCTCACGTTGGCAAAATTCCTCCATCTCTCCTTTTGACAGATTAGTACCGTTATCAGTTATAATGTTGTGTGGAAAACCAAACCAGAATATCACCTTTTTGATGAATTGAACCGCCGTGGCCGCATCACACTTACTGACTGGCTCTGCTTCCACCCATTTGGTGAATTTATCAACTGCCACTAACAAGTGGGTCTTTTTGTCCTTGGATCGCTTGAAGGGCCCAACCATATCAAGCCCCCAAGTCGCAAACGGTCAAGTTATTGGAATCATCCTCAACTCCTGAGCCGGAATGTGAGCACGGCGTGCGAATTTTTGAGAACCGTCACATCTCTTGACTAAATCCGCCGCATCAGCATGAGCTATTAACCAGTAAAAACCGTGGTGAAAAGCTTTAGCCACCAAGGACTTTGAACCGGCATGGTGACCACAATCCCCTTCATGGATTTCTCGCAAAATCTCACAACCCTCCTGAGGAGAAACACAACACTAAATTGCCCCTGAAACACTGTAACGATGCAATTCCCCGTTGAGTATAGTCATCGATTTGGAACGCCGGATTATCTGCTGAGCCGAGGTTTCATCCTCTGGTAACTCTTCCCGGTTCATGTAAGCCAGGTATGGGATTGTCCAATCCGGTATAACATGCAAAGCTGCCACCAATTGAGCCTCCGGGTCAGGAACAGCCAACTCCTCCTCTATTGGTTCTTTGACCGACGAATTATGCAGCACATTAAAGCGTCCGCCGCTTCATTCTTTCGCCGGTCTATATTGTCCACCTGATAACCCTTGAAGTGACCAGCCACTGTGTCCACCTCTCGTCAATATGCAGCCATGAGTGGGTCTTTAGAATCCCAAGTACCAGATACCTGTTGGGCAACCAGATCTGAATCCCCAAAGTACTTAACCGGGCTTAAGTTCATCTCCTTAGGCATCCGAAGACCGTGGAGCAAGGCCTCATATTAAGCTGCATTATTAGTACAAGGGAACATTAAACGGAGGACATAACAAAACTTGTCACCTCATGGGGAAGTTAGTATGACCCCAGCCCCCGAGCCCTCCAACTATCTGGATCCATCAAAGTGAATAGTCCAATATGTGTTATCTGGCTTCTCCTCTGGTGCCTGTAACTCCGTCCAATCATTGATGAAGTCCACGAGTGCTTGGGATTTGATCATTGTGCGAGGTATGTATTTGAGCCAGTGAGGTCCAAGCTCAATAGCCCATTTGGCAATCCGGCCCATTGCTTCTCTGTTTTGAATGATATCTCCCAGAGGGGCCGAACTGACCACTATGATAGGATGGCCCTGAAAATAGTGTTTAAGCTTCTGGCTTGCCATAAACACTCCATACACCAGCTTCTGCCAATGTGGATACCTCTGCTTTGACTCAATGAGCACCTCACTGATATAATAAACCAACCGTTGAACCAGATATTCCTTGCCAGCTTCCTTTTGCTCCACCACAATAGCCACGCTAACAGCTCGGGCATTAGCAGCCACATATAGCAATAATGGCTCCTTATCGATCGGTGCTGCAAGCACAGGCGGTTCAGCTAACTGCCTCTTCAGATCCTCAAACGCTTTATCAGCTGCCTCGCTCCAGACAAAATCATCTGTTTTCTTGAGCATCTGATATAAAGGGATAGCCTTCTCCCCAAGACGACCGATAAACCGGCTCAAAGCCGCAATCCGGCCGGCCAGACGTTGAACGTCATTGATACACGCCGGTTTAGCCAAAGATGTAATTGCTGAAATTTTTTCCGGATTAGCCTCAATGCCTCTATTTGACACCAAAAAACCCAAGAGTTTGCCTGCTGGAACACCAAAGACACACTTTTCCGGATTGAGCATCATCTTGTAAACCCGGAGGTTGTCAAAGGTTTCTCTCAAGTCATCTATCAATGTTTCCTCCTTTCTGGATTTTATCACAATATCATCCACATATGCATGAACATTGCACCCAATTTTCTTATGAAGACAATTCTGAACACAGCGTGATAAGTCGCCTGGGCACTCTTAAGCCCGAAGGGCATGGACACATAATAGAAGCGTCCAAAGGGAGTGATAAAGGTTGTCTTCTCCTGGTCCTTAACTGCCATTTTGATCCGATGATAACCGGAGTAAGCATCTAGAAAACACAAACGGTCACAACCCGCCGTAGCATCGATGATCTGATCAATACGAGGGAGGGCAAAGGGGTCTACAGGACAAGCTTTGTTCAAGTCTGTGTAATCTACGCACATACGCCAAGTGCCATTTTTCTTAAGAACCAGCACCGGATTAGCCAACCACTCTGGGTGAAAGACCTCCACGATAAACCCTGCGGCCAACAACCGAGCTACCTCTTCACCGATAGCCTTACGCCTTTCTTCATTGACGCGGTGGAGAAACTGCTGGACCGGTTTAAACTTAGGATCAATGTTAAGTGTGTGCTCAGCGAGTTCCCTCGGTACACCTGGCATGTCAGAAGGTTTCCATGCAAAGATGTCCCGATTCTCACGGATGAACTCGATGAGCGTGCTTTCCTATTTGGGATCCAGGTTAGCGCTGATGCTGAACTTCTTGGATGAATCGCCAGGAACAAAATCAACCATCTTAGTATCTGTGTCCGATTTAAATTTCAACGCCGGATCGTGTTCCGTAGTTGGCTTTTTCAAAGAAGTCATATCTGCCGGATCAACTTGGTCCTTATAAAACTTCAATTCCTTCGTGGCACAAACCGACTCAGCATAAGCTGCATCACCTTCCTCACATTCCAAAGCGATCTTCCTGCTCCCGTGTACTGTGATGGTCCCTTTATGACCGGGCATTTTAAGCTATAGATAAACATAACACGGCCTCTCCATGAACTTAGCATAAGCTGGTCGCCCAAACAAAGCGTGATATGGAGTTTTGATTTTCACCACCTCAAAAGTCAATATTTCTGACCTTGAATCATAGTCATCTCCAAAAGCCACCTCTAAGGCTATCTTGCCTACTGGATATGCAGATTTGCCAGGCACCACACCGTGAAAAACAGTGTTTGACGGTTTAAGACTCTTATCTGTCAACCCCATAAGACGGAAGGTATCATAATATAGAATGTTGATAATGCTTCCCGCATCCATGAGTACCTTTTTGAACTTATATCCCCCAACTTGAGGGGCCACCACTAGGGCCAAGTGACCCAGATTGTCAACCTGGGGTGGATGATCCTCTCTACTCCACAAAATGGGTTGCTCAGACCAGCGCAAATACTGAGGCACCGCCGGTTTAACAGAGTTTACTTCACTCTTGTGAAGCTTCTGATCACGCTTACACAAGATAGTGGTGAAGACATGATATTGCCCACTATTTAGCTGCTTAGGATTGCTCTGATAACCCGACTGCTGCTGCTGTTGCTGGTTCCCCTGATGGTTGTAACCTCCCTGGTTGCCTTGGTGCCCTTGATTGATGTGTCCGGTTTGATTACCCTAAAATCATGAACTAGAACTGCCACCTCTGTAACCCGGCCCATGGAAACCACCTCCTGAACCACCGGGCGGGCCATTATCATACTGGAACATATTGGAGTTCTTGAAATCTCACATGATATAACAATCCTTCCAAAGATGCGACACTGGCTTCTCCTTTGATCCATGCTTTGGACAGGGTTGATTTAACAGGCGCTCCAAATTGGGGCCTAAACCTCCGCCCCTCTGGGGCTGCTTGCCCTTACGGTGCTGGCCATTCTCCTGAGCATTGGTGTTAGCGACAAAGTCCAAGCTGTTGTCGGCTTTGCGCTTACCACTGTTCCCATGGCCTACCGGATTATGCTGCTGACCCTTGGTGTTGCCGTTCTTTTTCCCTTTCCCCGGTTTGCCCTCCTCTGAGTCAGGGTCTTTGGTATTATCTGAATTGGCGTACTTAACCAAAGCGGCCATAAGCGTTGACATATCATTGCAGTGACGTTTGAGCCTTCCTAACTTCTATTTGAGCGGCAGAACACGGCAATTGCCCTCCAACGTTAGCACTGCGGTATCTACATTGATACGATCCGATGAATGTAAAATCGCTAAGACCCGCTTGACCCAATGGGTCGTGGACGCCCCCTCCTCTTGGACACAAGCGGCCAGATCCATAATTGACATGGGCTGCTTACAAGTATCTTTGAAGTTCTGGATAAACCGGTGCTTCAATTCGGCCCATGATCCGATAGAGTTAGTTGGTAAGCTCTTCAACCAAGTACGAGCTGTTCCTTCCAACATCATGGTGAAGTATTTAGCACATACCACTTCATCCACATCTAGCATCTCCATTGCCATCTCGTAGCTTTCAACCCATGCTTCTGGCTGTAGATCGGCGGTATAATTGGGTACCTTACGAGGTCCTTTGAAATCCTTGGGCAGTCTCACATTACGCAAAGCGGGGGTAAGACATGGCACCCCTAAGGAACTGAACACCACATCTGGCTCTACTGAAGCGGTAGGGTGAACCAAAGTAGGTTGACGGGCTCCATGCAGAGCTGCTAACTCGGCCTCTCGACGCGCGCGACCATGGTCTACCACATGCTGCGCATTAGCACCTCCCCCTACCGGGTTGTGCCCTCGTGGCGGATTACGGTGACATGCGCTGCTTGATATGGCCGGTTCATCCTCAACGTGCCTGCAGTAGCTCCTGCTTGGACGGGG